>NC_056750.1:394060747-394418247 GCF_019279795.1 Protopterus annectens
TCAAACTAACAAGGATTTTGTTTCCCCCCCTTAGGTCTGACAGTGCAGCAATATTAACATCTATGCCAGAAGGTAAAAGGCTATTGGTATCATCAAAGCCTTCCTCATAAGAGAAGGAGGGTTTTCTTCTTCCAGTTCAGCCTATAGAATTCTTAACTATCAGCCCCATATGTGGAAGTTTGTGCTTTTTTGTATAGGAAACTTGAGAGACTTGGTTACCCCTCTTCCCTGAAGGCAGTGCTTATCTCAATTCTATTGTTTCCAACATTTCCCAAGTACCTAAGCATGAGTTAAGGATTGTGTATGATTGTGTAGATACTGTGTCTAGGGCCTCTGTTACTGTTTTGAAGAAGTAAGCCTGCCTTTGGAATCAAAAACATTTTGAGGAGGTAAAGTCTGAAATTTTGAATACCGCTTTAGATAAGGAGTTTTATTTGGCTTATCTCCTACTCAGGTACCCAAACAATTTGATGAGAAAGGGTAATTAATTTAGGGAATTTCAAAGATTTTTCAGGGTCCCTTTACAAATCTCCCAGATCCTCTTTTGCAGCTAAGAAACACAACAAGCAATCACTGTTTTCCCAGGCTAAACGGGAAAACAAAAAGAGATAGCAGGAAGGGAACAATAAGAACATGGATCCTTTCCAAACAAGGGATGGTCTGCAACTTCAGAATGACTATGCCAGCATTCTTCCTAAGAAATATTCTTCTTGGAGGTCATTCCTAGATCTTTCTTTTCTGAATCTTATGTGGATGTTCTAAAATTCAAACATTTTCCCTTCAGAGTCTGTTACCTTTCATTCCCAAGGGAATCTTTGTGGTAATATTTGACCTAAAAATGTATATCATTGCATTCCCTTAGCCAAAGGCTTCAGAAAATGTATCAGATGTTCTGTGTCTGGGTCATGATGTCAGTTCTGTGCATTACCCTTTAGGTTATTTACTTCTCCAAGGTTGTTTGCAAAGTATCTAGCTCCAGTCATACCTCATTGCAGACTTTATTGGGCTCACTATTTTTCCTTTAGGTAATTACTTAATTATCTTCACAAATTATTTCCCATTTATCAGAAGTCTTTAACATGAGTGTCTTCTTTTTTTTATCAATCTCGGATTCCTGATAAACATTAAGAAATCTTCCTTGACCCCAACATAAAGGATTACCTTTCTAAGGTGTCTTATAAACACTCTATAGCAAAAGGCCTTTCTGAAACAGGAACAGGTAAAATTTTAATCTGGAAACTTTTCTGAGCTTCTCAACTCTGTCACAGACTTCAGTCAGGGAGTCTGTTAGGATCCTGGGGTTCATGTCATCTTTGATTCTCAAGATTCCTCTTGCCAAGTTGCACACGAGGAAGATTCAGTGGTATCTAAAAATATACATGGACCTGCCATTTACATCCCCTGGAATTTCAGATTCCAACTTTATGGTTTGTTTAAAAAAAAGTAACAGCACAGGTGGAAACTACGAATGCAAGCAAATGCAGGTTTCCCCTTTTCTTCTCTTCCTGCAAGTCAATTTTAACTACAAATACCTCAGATTTTACTTGGGGGCAGTAACAATGTAGGAAAAAGTGTAATGCCTGTGGGATTCTTTAGCCAGACCAAATTACAGAAAATAAAAGAGATGTTGGTTCTGATCCATGCCGTAAAAGCTCATCATCATCTGTGGTCCCCAGGATCTCTCCAGGTAATGTACCACATCACTGTGGTCTTGCTGGTAATCAACTAGCAAGGGGGGCACAAGCTGTACCCTTTACGTGGCCTGGCTATAATAACTTGGAGTGTACCTCTTTAGCACTCTTTAATCCTCCAAGTATCCTACATCCTGTCAGTACAAGATTTAGTGGCAGACAAGCTAAGCAGGGCTAGGACAGAACTCTACAAATGAAAATTGAAAGTTTTTTTTCCAGAAATTCACCCAGTTGTGGAGAATCCCTCAAGTAGATCCATTTACCCTCTTGTAAAAACAGACAACTCAGCAGATTATGCTCCAAGACTCTTTGCAAATTGGACTAAAAAATGATTTTTCATTCTGTCAGATGTGAATGTTCCTTTATTCATTTCTACCCTTTCCATTAATATCCAGGAAATTTTGAAAATTCAGGAAGACTATCCAAAAATGATTGTGATGACCCCCCCTTTTTGGCCAAATCAAGATTGAACTCTTTTCTTATGAAATTGGTCAATGACAAATAACACACGCTTCCTCATAATCTGGACCTACTTACACAAGACAGAGGGAGTTTGATACACTCTAACCGCAAATATCTTCAACTAACTGCCAAGATGATTCAATTCTAATATCTTTTGGGCACCTCTTTTCAGAGGATGTGAAGCATGTACTAATAAAGGAGGCAAGAAAACTATTCACTAGAAAAAGTTATACTGGCAAGAAGAAGAGATTTTCTAGTTGGTACCTAGCCAGTAACCATAGTGCTATCAGGGATTATGTACCACTCATGCTTAAATATTTGTGCGAGTTACTAGCCTCTGGCCTTTTGTACTCTACCAGGGTACATCTTTTGGCCATTTCAACAAGTTTGTCAATGGATCCTCCATTTTCTTTGATGTTTTTTGTAAACTTTTCTGAAAAGAGTGTTATACCTAAGACCGCCACACAAACAAGTTGCTCCTTTCTGGGATTTTACAAATTTCTGTTTAAACCTGCACATCAAGCAGATTCAAGGTTCATTACATGGAACACTGCTGTTCTCAATCTTCTGACATCTGGAAGAAGAGTATCTAAGTTGCAAAGTCTCAAAGAGGGTGAACCCTGTCTGGTGTTTCATAGGGATAAGATATCATTAAGAACAAATCCCTCATTCATGCCCAGTGTTGTTTCAGAGTTTACTTTGAATCAGGCCATCAATCTCCCAATGTTTTATCCTGAACCTCAAAATGGGGAGAAAGGATTCTACATACTCAAGATGCACATAAGCAGCTCAAGGACTATCTTGTTAGAACTAGGTCTTTTAGAAATTCTGATCAGCTATCTATTTCTTATGTTAGGACTAAGAAAGGATACCCCATATCAAAACAGACTATTTCCAGATGGTTGTCCTTGGCTATTGCCTTTTGCTATAAACACCATAGTAAATCAGTTCCAGGCAGTATCAAGGCACACTGTGCAGGGCCCTTGTCTTCTTTGATGGCATTTTGGAAAGGGGTGGACTGTAGAAGCATTCTTGAGGTAGCTACATGGTCCTCTGTACATATCTTCATGAGGGATTGCAAACTAGATTGTCTAGATCCAAAACTGGCTTTGCTAGTATCATACTCCAGGGACTCCTGGATCCATATCCTTTCTCCACCCAGGCTGGATAGCCTTTGGTAATTAAAACATAGTGCATAAAGACTACTGGAACAGTTAGAATGATGAACATAGTATAGTTGGGGGTTGGCATAATGGTTAAGGTTTTTACCTTACAAGCAAAAGGTACAGGGTTTGATTCTCACCTTTGGGAAGCACGGCTAGGCTTAAAATGCCCCTGGGGGTGTTAGTCTAGTAATTATCTATGAAGCTATAAACAATTAATGTACAAAGCTGTTGGAAGAAACACATTGGAAAAATGTTCTTTCCGTATGAAATACATCATCAAAAAACACATTAACAAGGCAAGTATCAAGCATGGCAAAGTTGTGTTGAGTTTCCAAAGTGCAAAAAGTAGCTTATTGCATTTTAAAGATAGAATGCAATTAACTATAAAATGTTGTGATGTCAAACTAAGTGTAAATTGAATAAAAGCTAAGGAAATTTCCAGAGTAAATACGCAAGTGTGCTTAAAAAGTGAAGCAGTAACTGATATATAGACTGAAAATGAAATACCAATAACATGTCTACATTCAGGGGTGTGCTGAGAAAAATGATTGTGCTGTATTTTTTTTCCTGAGAAAACCAGACAGCTGTAGAGTATGTATATTGTGGGACAACTCAATCATTTTGGAGTGTGTTCATGGGAAAGTGCTGACTGCACTGTATGCTTTAACTACAGTCTAAATGTAAAGTCTAAGCAATGTATATTGTTACTGAACTAATGGTATGATATTAATGAGACATTTCATAAGTACTAATGAAGTTAGTTCAGTGGGATGGAATTTCTAAAACAGTTCAAAGATTTGCTGCACAGAAGTAAACCCAGTACATACCTCTCAACTGTACAGATTTTTGCCTCATATTTTTGGTTGATTTTTCATAAAATTTTGGTTTTCTGGCAAATTAGTTGCAAATCATTAAAGATGAAAGACATTTGAGTTTCAAACATAATACCCTTCAGAAAATCAATGCTAATGCAAAACCTGTTATTCTATCAACTTTCTAAGTTTGTAAGAGCAATATTTAAAAATTGTCCATACATTTTGGGCCTTAGTCCCTCTTTTATTTCTGACTTTGTCCAGATGTTTTGCTCTTAAGGTTGAGAGGTATGACCCAGTAATATTTCAACATCATGTTGTTTGCTCTGTGAAGTTTGCAGCATGTAAACGAATTGCATATTCAAAAGAAGGAACCCAAATGAGTGGGAATTTTTCAGTGAAAAACAGATAAATGTGAGTTACTTGCTGTTGATTGTAAAGCTGATAACTTTATGTCATGCTTGCTGTCAAGATGCTGAAACAAATTTACATTATGGTATGTGTCAATAGAAAGAAAGAACATTGCACATCTGAACCAGGCATTTCTTACATTTGTGAATTGTGCTGTGTTTAAAGCAAATGAAAGTCACTCTCTGCTAATGTTTATTGGAAAGACCTGTTTTGCAGTTGAAATACACTAATTTGGTAGGAACTACTGAAAACTTAGTGTGTGCAAGCAATGCCTTGGTGAGAACTGTTGAACTACCGAAATGGAGAAAGCAAAGTCGTGTACAGTATCTGGAAAGCTCTGGAAAATGGTGGAGCTTTATGTGAAATTGAATTTTAATTGGTGATGTCTACGGTGAAGTGTACACAGCATAGGATCAGTGCTGGTTGGTGCTAGTGGTAAAGTGTGTGAGACTCCTAAGAAAAAGCAAGTATGCTTAAATAATGACTTGTTAGTACTAAAGAACTATTAGACCTACAAGAATCTTTTCTCTGTTCATATACAGAGGCTTAATCCAACAATAAAATGGGCCTTCACGTTATTTTAATGAGTAGCCTGGAAGAATGAGTTCTTGCTTGGTGACTTGCAACAAAAAACTGTGTGTGATAAAATTGCTTTAGCAAGACACTGTAGACATTTTATAAAACTAAAATTTAATTAAGGTGCTGGTTCTTTGCTAAATAAAGTAGAAAAATGTTGATTCTAAAAGGTTAAACTCTTAGGATAAAGAGAGTTCATTACTGAGTAAAGCAAGAAAACATTTCTGGTTATAAAATGATAAACTCTGTGGCAGGATAAAGGGGGTCCTTTGCTGAGTAAGGGAAGAAAAAGGTGTTCATTCTAAAAGGTTAAACCCTCTGACAAGAAGAAAGGGGTTCACTGCTGAGTCAGGGAAGAAAATATATTGGTTTTGAGACTAAATCATCTAACAGTGAAACAGGGGTTAGTACATGTAATAAAATTGTGTGCAAACTTGGTAAATGGGTCATGAGCTGCTTGTACTGAAAATGAGAGGCAAATGAAGTAAGACATAAAATAATACTTGCGTTACTAACATGGAAGTAGAGTAAAGCCATGCTGAGGCACAACAATATGAATTAATCAGTGTAGGCCAACTAAGTGTGGTGCAGCAAAATGCGATTGCTTCATACTAGAGTGTCACTGATAGGTAGGAGCAAATGAATGGATAGCCGACCATTGATGCAAATATACAAAGTGAAACCTTAGTTTCTCAGTGAACTGTTCTAGATGACACTCAGGTTATAGAACTTGGGTATTGTTAAAAAACAAGAACTTGTAGAAAGGACATTGGAACTTCTTGCAGGAAATAAGTCTGATGTAGCAAAGGTTTAACCAATAATAAGGCAACACAAATGACGCACGCTCACAATATTTGCATGATTAAATTAAGAGATTTAGCTGAGAGTGTAGAAATGTTAAGACAGTCAGATGTTGTTGGGCTCTTAACTATGGTGGAACAGATGATTTCTGACCACAAAAATACAATGACAGAGTGATTTACAAGGTTTTTGGATGACCTTTGCCCCCCCCCCCCAAAAAAAAAAAAAAACAGATGTGACAAAGTAGAACAGACAAAGATGGCTGATTTATGCAATTTATGCAATGGGCTCTCTCAACTTTCTGTACAAAAGGGAACAGTCAAATACCTCATACACCAATTTTCCTCTCACCAGGCTGGATAAGGAGAAGGTCACGGTCATCTGTCTGTCAGGTGCCAGGATCAGCCGTATCACACATGCACTCAAGTGTCTCAACAACAGGTATTTTTATGACTCTGCCATAGTCCATGTTGATGTGAATGACTTGAAACGTACCTCTCTGGACTATATGAAGAGAGACATGACTGAGCTTTCTGACTATGTGTGTCAGGCTGGTATGTCCATAGCTTTAAGCAGCATTTTACATTTTACCTAGGATGATACCTCAATACAAATAGAAAATGATTGACTTCCATAATTGGCATTGTTTCTGGTGTCATTCTAAGGGGATACAGTATCTATCATCCTGGGATGACATGATCGACAGACCTCAATGCTTTGCCAGAGATGTTCTTCATCTGACACCCTTGGGATTTTGGCTACTGGCCAAGGCTCTTGCCACCCCCATAGTGCCTTTTTAGGAAGTGTCTCAAGGACAATCTTCCCAGTGTAAAAACTCCATCTAAGAACAACCTCAAGGTTTTGCTGCTAAATGCTAGGAGTCTTAACATGAAATTGCATTCACTGGAAGCAGTCCTCACCTTGGAAGACATAGACATTTGTGGAGTCATGGAGACCTGGTTCAAGGTTGTGGAGAGCACCCCAGCTGTATTGGGCTACACCTCCCTCCACACGTTTAGACCACAAACTGGAGGCATGAAAACTAAAGAAGGTGGTGTATCAATATTCATTAAAGATAAATACACCTCCAGACTGGTTAGACAGCATGATTCCCTGAAAATGCTTCAGGTGCAGTTAACTGTTGGTAAGACACCTTTTCAAGTCATTGCCAACTACAGGACCCCCTCCATGAATTAGGGCACCCACTCTGCTTATTTGGATCTACTTGACTCTATCAAGATACATCCAAACACCATGGCTTTGGGTGACTTAAACTCCTTATCCATTGACTGTGAAATTACTCGTGTAAACTCACTTGCCCAACAGTTCCTCAACTTCATCAACGCCAATGCCCTGGACCAGCAAGTTGACACCCCCACAAGGGGTGCCAGCATACTGGATCTGGTTCTTATCAATATGGGGACCCACTGTAGTGCCTCCATTGTGAGGTCTTCCCTGGGGAGATCTGACCAGAAATCAGTGTCATTTGAAGTTAATATCACACCTAACCGCCTCATAACTTCTGCAAAGCAGATTATAACCTCTTACGGGATAGTATAAATAGCTTCATTGCACTTCCTCCCTCAGATGGAACTGACAACTATGCAGAGATCTATGCAAATGCTTTATACAAACACCTGAACAACTGCATTAATGCATCCATAACTGATAGGTCCAAATCAACCTCCTCAAGGAAGAGCAAACCTATGTGGTGGACAACTGCCATTAACAGGCTTTACAATCAGAGGAAGAAATTGCTGTCTAAGAGTAAGAGGGAGTGAGCCCTAAACTGGAAACACTCACTCCTCAGCTTAAACAAGCAAATAAGACTTCTTATGAATTCCTCTAAAGCCCACAGTTATCTCCTTCGACAAAGGTGGTGCTTCCACCGACCCCAGGAACTATAGACCTATCAGCCTAACTAGTCTTATCTGCAAGGCCATGGAGAGAATCATCACAGACCTTATCAACAAAGACATCGGTAACCTCCAAACACTTGACCCTACTCAATTTGGATTTGTCAAAGGGAGATCATGCCTGATAAATCTGATGGACTTCTTTGAGACAGTCACCAAGGCCCTTGATGAGGGAAAATCTGTGCATACAGCCTACCTAGACTTAGCCAAGGCTTTTGACACCATCTCCCACTCTGCCATAATTGGCAAACTCACCCAGTTAGTTATTAACCCATATATTATTAGTTGGATTGCCCATATAGTCAAAATAGGGAATCCACCTCCAACAGCAGACCTGTAACCAGTCGTGTTCCACAGGGATCAGTCCTGAGACCTCTACTGATTGGAATCTATTTCTCCAAAGTACAAACTAAAACTAAAGGTGTGTGGCTGACAACGTTTGCTGATAACTGCAAACTGGGCATGGTCATTGAATCTCCAAATTATGTCAACATCCTACAGAAACAAATGACTGGTGCCAAAGTCATGGCCTTAAACTCAATGCAAAAAATGTATTATCATCTCTTTCAGTAAGAGTGCTGTTCCAGTAACAACATGAGAGACCTGAGGACCCAGGCTGTCAGCAACCTTACCTTTGATCACCGTATCTCCACAGTGGTAAGAAGGGCATTCTATATTGCTCATCTCGTAAGTAATGGCATTACCACCAGAAAAAAGAAGTTGTAACCTCACTGTACTCTTTCATCATCAGGCCAGTAATTGAGTACAATGCCCCTTTTAGAATGTACCTTTCCAAGCAACTGGAGAGACCACAAATGTTCCTCACAAGGAAAATTCAAGGTCTTCAGCATCTGTCCTATGAGGATTGTCTGAAATCACTGTCAATTTATGCTGGTTTATACAGACTGCTTAGAGGCAATCTCTGCCTTGCATATAAGGCAATCTTTGACCCTGCTTTATTGGAAATGCTGCATATCCATAAGTCAAATGGTACAATGGTTACTCGCTGTAATGGCATTAACCTGGTATGTGACATTAATAGAACCTGCTGGAGGGACAGATTTGTCTCACAAGGGTTACCACACCTTTGGAACAGACTCCCGTTTCATGTCAAGCAGAGCACCTCATTGGCCCTCTTCAAATGCAATCTGGACGAATGGATGGGTAACTATAAGTTCTCTTGGATAGGAGTGATAGATGCTGATCGTGGAAATAAGGGCAAAATTTGGCTAGGCTTGTGTGAAGGCTGCCAGCCCAGCTAGCTGGAATTTTGTAAATAATTCTATGTTATTTGTGAATAGTAATATGATTTGTATGCTTGTCTTACAAATGTAACTACAGTGCACCCTGCTGGAAAAGAGCAGAAATGTGTATACACTATATGCCTGTGCAAATGTATGTTTTCATGGCAGAAGTTGGAACACACAGAGCTAACTTGCAAAACTCTGAGAAAATAAGTTGAAATTGTTTATGAGTGTGCTATAAAGTTAGCTAATACAAAGAGACAGAAGTTCAGAGGCTAGAAATTCTTTCTATTGTCTGGAAACAGAAATAATTACAGGTTTCAAAGGTAAAAGTATTTAATTGTTTAACGACTTCCAGTTCCAGGCAAAATGTCTAAGAGATAAGTATTTTTGTCACAGAGATGTCAAATAGTGATGTCATCCAGCTAACCCAGCAGCAATGTGTATTATTAATTTAAGAACTGTCTGTCAGACAATATCTCTCAGACAAAGTCTGGGCATTTTGTATCTTGTCTTTGGACCCGTAAACATCCATTCAGCACTTGTATTTGCCTGGCTTTGTAAGTAAGTCATTTGGGGCTAGTGTGTCTTAGATATAGATAGGAATACAGTAAAGATTAGTTTAGATGTTTTCTGTATTTATGTGAGACTGTCCTGCAATGTTGTTTTAAAGTAATTCCTGTGATTATGAACTCTGTTTTCACTGTGTTGAGTTATTGAGTATTGTCTTGTGCTTTTATTATTTATTATTAAATATATTTAAACCTTTTAATTGTGGCTGGTTTGTTTAGAGATATTTAAGATATTAGAGTACTTGCATATGTAACTGCGGTGGTGGTGCTGCGGTAGCATTGTTGTCTCACAGTAAGATGCTGTCCTGTTTGATTCTCAGCTAGAGCGTCTTCTGTGTGGAGACATGCGTGATTGGGCGTACCTTCGTTGAAGGTTGTGCGTCAGAGCTGGCAACTCGGCACGTAAAAATCTACTGCCAATCATTAGCAGACCGGAGTTCCGCTGTGGCAACCCCTAACCGGGAAAGCCGAATGACACAACAAGAGTACTTGCATATGTATTTAGTGACACTGTACAGGCCACTCTTAAATAGCCTTAAAGTCTTGAACACACCATATGGATAATAGTACATTACACAGTAGAATTGGTCGCCTTTTGGTAAGGGCCTTATAGTAGCTGATAAGGGTGGTTGGTGGGAGCTGGTACTACCTTATAGTCTGGGCAGAAGGGGGCATAGCTAGTAAATCTGTGCCAGACTTCCCCAGGAGTGTCTGTGTGTTTGTATATAAATCAAATCTTAAAGTGTGTGTGTGTCAGCTACTTGGGCAGGGATATGAAGCACTGGTTGAACAAATAGGGTGTTAGAGGTTTTGGCTTGACCACTCGGCTGAGATCTTAATCCTATAGCTGTTCCAGTGGGGAGTCTTATTGGGGATCTGGAGAGAGAGGGAGAAACCAGACCCAGACTGACTGTGATCTCTGTGTGCTCTTAAGGGAAATTGTACTTTACTGCGTATGTACTTGTCATCCTCCCATTGTGCACGTCCCTCACTGGTGTTAGTGGTGTGGATTGAGGCTCTGTAATTACTGGGCCAGTGCAGGGGCATCATATATTAATGGTTTGGCAGTGGTAGGATATCCACATCACATATTAATTGGTTGATAGTGGTTAGATAGCCACATTATATATTAATTGGCTTGTGGTGTGGATATTGAATTCCTGTAGCTTGTGTACAGTGGTCACTGAAGGTGTTTCTGTACTCTAAATCAGCCACGTGTTGAACATTCAAAGTTCATATCACAATTGTTTTATTTCTTTTGTTAGTTTAGTTAGTCAGGGAGAGCAGGCAAGCATGTCAGCAGAGGAGTATGGCAAGCTGACAAGGAGCCAGTTGGCTGAGATGTGCCAAGCTGAAGGACTGGTCCATGCCAATCTGACTAAAGCAGACATGATTGCAGCTTTAGTCACAGCTGCATCAGAGAATAGAAACCAGGAGGACAATCAGACTGGCAGTGGAGATGTACAAGTTTCAGAAAATGGACAGCTTAACCTTTCTACAGAGGACTTAAAAATCCATCTGGAGTTAAAGAGACTTGAGTTGGTGACCAAGTGTTTGGAAATAGAAGCAGCAGAGAGACTGAGGCATCTAGAGACTGAGAAAAATGAAAAACTGTGATGCCTGGATGTTGAGGAGAAGGAAAGGCAGAGGCAACATGAAAAGGAGATGCTGACTCTTCGCCAGAGTCATGGAGGTAATGGAGAAGGGAGTAACTGAACCATAGAAGCAATAAATGTCAGTACATTTCTTCCACAATTTACAGAGGGGGATAATTTTGATAGTTTCATTCATATGTTTGATAGGGTATGTAAACAGTATGATGCTGACCAAGGGCTCTGTGTACGGTTCCTGACCCCCTTACTCCATGGTAAAGCTATAACTGTAATGTAATGTCCAAACTGTCTGATAATGGTGGCTTAAATTGTAATGTTGTAAAGAATTGTTTGCTAGAATTTTTTAAGTTAACACCCGAAGCTTATAGAAAAAATTTTGTGAGCATAGACGTAAGGCAAATAAAAGTGTGTGTGAATAAGTTGCTGAGCTAAGCACTTATTTTCATAGATGGGTAAGTGGATATCAGGTCACCACTTTTGAAGAGCTGGCAGACCTTTTGGTGAGGAAACAAGGCCTTAGCACTTTGCCTGAGGACATGAGAATCTGGTTAGCTGATAGACAATGCCTTACTGTAGATGAGTTGAGGAAGAGGGAAGACCTATACCTAGCAAGCAGGGCATCACTGCACAAGTATATAGTGTATACACAATTTTGCTCTTTTCCAGCAGGGTACACTGTGGTTACATTTGTAAAACAAGCATACAAATGATATTACTATTCACAAATAACATAGAATTATTTACAAAATTCAAGCTAGCTGGGCTGGCAGCCTTCAGAGCTTGTAAGGGCCCAAGGGTCATTAGTCTAGTAACCTCCTATGATCCTATAAACGTGAATCTGCTAAATCACATTCACACGCAAACAATTACAAATAAAAAGTAACAAAGTGACTTGGCATTAGAACTTGAAAAACACAAGAAAAGTCAGTCTCAATCCAAAACTGACACTGTGAGTTAATAAAGTGAACAGAAATAAATGATGATAAGAGCTACAAAACATCAGATTGTTAAGACCGAGAATGTATCTCTAAAAGCACAACTGCAAGAGGCTGAAAACAGAATCAAGAGCTGTAGAGAAACTCATGATCACAGCAGTGAACTAGCCCATCTTATACAGCAAAAGACATCCCAAAACATGGGATTCCAAAATGGCGCAGTGGTGCATTGTCACCTCATAGCAACAGGTTTTTCGGTTCGATTCTCAGCTGGGGTGCCTTCTGTGTGGAGTCTGCATGTCCTCCCTGCATTTGTGTGGATTTCCTCTGGGTGATTTGGTTTCCTCCCACAATTCAAAGACATGCGTCTGGAGCATTTCTCCCCGGGCCTCCACTGAAAAGTGGCTTAGTTCCAAGTTGGACTTTCCCGGTAAACAAATGTTAAATAAAATAAATAAATAAAATAAATGAAATTAGCAGTTGTCTCTGATATTTGACTTGTGGAGACACACACAGGCATTGACCTGTACAGCATGAGATTGAGTACTGAAGAACAGAAGAAACCATAATCCCTTTCCTAGAAAATGGAAGGTCAGAAAGAAAGAGAGATAGAGACCTCAATGGCAGAGAAAGGAAGTACTGTGGAGAGAAAGGGAGAGAGAGAGTGAATAGGTAGGGACCCGAAGAGCATGAGACTGAGTACTGGAGACTGGCATCTCTGTTACAGAGAGGAAGTATTGGAGGGAAGAGATGGAATGGGGCCTGTATGGGGCAAAACCAAGTATCAAATACTTTGCCTCAGAGCTTACTGAAGGGCCACAAACTTTAAGACATTTTCTTTTGAGAGATTTTCTTGAGTTGGCATGGCAATTATTACTTTTCATTTTAAAATGTGTGATTCATGGTAAACAAAGTACACTTGAAATATAAAGCTAACCTTCTAGTGGTTAATAATTCTATATCTACACACACACACACACACACACACACACACACACACACACACACACCTGTATGTATGCAAATGTGTGCATTTGTGTGTCCCTGGTTTTCTTCTTATGATTTGTATGTATTCAAGTCCATGTCATTTGTCATATGAACAAGATCTCTTTTAAAGAAAATCTCCACATTGGAGCTTTAAAATGGGTTGTTTTTGTTTAATTGTATTTTTGTTTTTGAGCTATTATTTTAATTCATTATAATCACATTGTGTTTCTTAGAAATTTTAATTTTTTTCCACAGAATGGCTATCGTGCATATTAATGTGATCTTGTTTTACTGTTTTCATGTCTCCTCTCCAGAATCCAGTTCATGTACTCATTCTAGGATTCATGCTAGCAATAAATAATTGATGTTGTAGTCCCATCTCATTGAAATGCAATGGAAGTAGAGTGAGTCTCAGGCATCTTACACACCTTCTTTAACAGAGTAACTCTAATGCATGTTTCTTTCAGAGCTTGTTTCTAGATATTCACAGCAGTTACACAGCTCCAGCCAAAGAAAGTAGCTAAGCTGAAGGCTTTTGACATCCAGCTGGGAGGCGTGCAGTGAGGATGGACTGGCATATCATCCTACTTCCATGGCAACACAGCCAATCTCCTCCATGCTTTCCTACTAAGAACAACACCCCCACCTCCCTGGCCCAGAGATCAAGCAATATGAGTGCCCTGATGAGGGATCTCCCACTCAAGCATGGGTACACCCATCCCATCCCATCCCTACATGTGCCACAGATATCAGAGCCACTAACGGAGCCCTGGGTCATCTGGGCTAAGTCATGGTTTTATCTGTCTATGCCATTGTACTGACTCATGTTTTTTTCATAGTTGTACAGACAGAAGGGAACTGCTGTGTACTGTAAAGAATATTCTCAGCCTGTTTAGAATATGAAATGAAATTGTTAAAGTGAAACCTACTTCATTTGGGGCTATGAGTATACCTAGAATGCAAAGGTTTAACTGTATTCAGAAAGCATGTGGGGTTGTCATTTTCAAATGTGGTAGTACTTGTGAAGAAATTATATCTGATGACTGCATACTAGCTTGTACTCTTTGAGGACTACAAGAAAACCAAAAATTGCTGTGCTGATTTTGCTTTAAGATGTATAATTGCTGAATCCAGGAAACACTGTTTTATGTTTGTGAGATGAGTAAGGCTTCATCTTGAGTTATCCATATTTGGTTACTGTCTTCATGAAAGTAAGCAAAGTCCTTAGGTGGAGTGCAAAACAAACCAGTATATTGTGTAAAAGTGGGCTGAAATTTTTGTATCCTAATCTCTCTCTCTCTCTCTCTCTATATATATATATATATATATATAGTTTCACTTCATAATCTCGAATTGCTAAAATCTCGAATTTCAGCGTTTCGAGACCATGTAGCCGAAATGTTAGAATGCCGAAAGTGCATGAGCAAATTTGAATATCTCTAGTCTGCGCTTATGCATTTCCAGTACGTTACGTGAAGTGCCTGTTTGGGATGGTGTTCGGAATGTCAGGTAAGTGAGTGTATGTGAGCATTTTTCTGACTTGTATGTGTAGGTTAGGTTAGGGAGGTGTAAGTTGAGATGTGAGTGTTGGATGTTTGGTGTGTGTGTGTGTGTGTGTGTGTGTGTGTGTGTGTGTGTGTGTGTGTCTCTGTGTGTGTGTGTGTGTGAGGGAGAGGGACTGTAGAATGTCTGTGTGTGATTCTTTTCTTTTTTTCTGTTTGTGCAATCTCGGAGTTGGTATATATAAGTAGGGGGGTGTGGGGGTGCAGGGGAGCTTGCCCCCCTGCTTTTCTGTATTGTAGGTGTGTGCCTGTGTGGTGTTTTGGTGTGTTTGTTTGTTTTGTGGTGTGGGTGTTGTGGTTTGTGTGTGGTGTGGTGTGTACTGTATGTGCGGTGTTCTGGTTTCGGCTTTGTGAGTGTCGGTGTTGTGAGGGTTTCGGCTTCATGGTCTCGAATTGCTGAAATTTGAGAATTCAGCAATTCGAGATTATGAAGTGAAGCCATATATATATATATATATATATATATATATATATATATATATATATACATACATACATACACACACACACACACGTATCTATACTGATTCATGAAGTTGTGGATTCATCAAACTGCAACTCACCAAATTAGTATCATTGAAACTCACTCCTGCAAACCCATGAGCCCAGTAATATGTGTTGTGCAGGGAGAACAAGTCTGTTAACCAGTCCTTCCTGTGACCATAGAATAATAAACAAAGACTAGAACTGGTCCTTTAGTGGAGGAAGGTGCATCACCACTCCACTTCCTAGGTATGTTCAGTGGGGTGTGTTTTGATGGTTTGAGATAGTGAAGTTGTTGCTTAAACTTGGAGAAGTTTAAAATTTTTACTTTATATTTGTTATTGTGTGTTTTTGTGGTGAAAGTGAGGAAGTGTAGCTTTGTTATGTTTATTTCGATATTATGGGACTCAATGTTTTCAGGTTTCAGTATATTGGTGTTTCTGCGTTCTGGTCTCAATATTCTGGGTTTCGAGATTTTGGGAATTTAACTTGTGAAAGTAGAACCATATAAAAAAAAAAAATATATATATATATATATATATATATATTTACTATCAAATGCTGGAAAGTTAGTTTATCATCGTTCAGATGCTCGAGGGTTCAGGTGCAAAATTTGAAACTCTCAAGTAGAAGTTACGTCTCCTATGGAACATCGAGACACAGCTTGCATTCATGGTTTTGAGCATTGCTGTTTACAACTGGATCATTCTACAGTGTGGATCAGCAAAATTACCCCTTTTCCTCACTGTAGTGTGATCTTGGAGTTTGAATATATAATTAGCAGGGGGTGTGGGGGGTACAGGGAGCTTCCCCCCTGCAAAACTTGTATAGGATATCTTTGGATGTCAAGGTAAGTTGGGTAATGTCAGTAATGTTGACTTCGACATTATCAACATTACCTTGTTCGATGGTGTGAGGAAATGCTGGAGTAATTTTTGTTTATTCATTTCGAGAAAGTCATGACTAGAAGAAGAAATTTTACAAATTTTGATAGTAAACCATATATATATATATATATATATATATATATATATATATATATATATATATATATATATATATATATGTGTGTGTGTGTGTGTGTGTGTGTGTGTGTATGGTACTCACTACTTTTGTCAACCAGCACTTTTGCAGACATCTGTTAAGTTGACAAATTTGATTGACTAAACAAGTGGTTGATATCTGTTGTCATAAATAGAAGATCAGACAATTCTTGGGGTTGGGGAATTTGCCCTTTCCCTGAGAACTGTGTGTTCTTGGAGTTGGAATATTTTATTAGGGGAGGTGGGGTGGGGGTGCAAGGGGACTTTCCAAAAAAAAAAAAATAAGTTATGTCTTACCATAACATTCTATCTGTGTTGTTGATCTTCTTCCATTCATCACTGATGGGTTCGGTTCTGAACCCTCGGAACCAAGTCAGCCTATTACCAATAGTCTGTGGGCCTGATCCAGCCTCTGCTCATTTTATTTATTTATTTTTTCAGCCTATTACCAAGCTCGCGCCAGCCAAAAAAGTTTCGAGATAAGATTCTACCCAGAATGCCCTTCTCCCTGTTACCGCAGATTGAGTTTGCTAAAGTTAAACAAGTAAAGCAGAGGCCACTTCTGCACAAATACCCTAAGACACCACTTAGACCCAAAGCATCCCCAGGAGCCTTTGGCAGGGGAAGGAGGGTGGGATGTGATGAATGGAAGAAGATCAACAACACAGATGGAACATTATGGTAAGACATAACTTCTTTATCTGATGTTGTTAATCTTCTTCCCATTCATCGCTGATGGGACAGAATCCCAAGCTACCTTGAAGTCCATGGGCTGTCCTTATGGAAGAACATTCCTGAGTACCATTGAGCCAAAGGCAGCTCTCCCTTTAGAGACCACATCCAATTTGTAATGATTGATGAAAGTGTGAGGTTTAGCCCAAGTGGCTGCTGTGCAAATGTCATCTATAGAAGACTGCAGATGTTGCCATTGATCTAGTGGAATGGGCTTTAACCTGAGGCATAGTTTCTTTTGTGAGAGAGTAAATGAAGCGTATACAGTCCCTTAGCCATTTCGATAACGTGACCTTGGAGACAGAATTTCCCATTCTAAGCCCAGAAAAGGAAATGAAAAGTTGGTCAGACCTACACACAGATTTGGTCCTGTCTAAGTAGAATCTCAGTTGTCTGTGTATGTCTAGAGAATGTAGGCAGTGCTACCCTTATTAGAAAAATTCAGGAAGAACACTGGTAGGTCAATGGACTGGTTAATGGAAAAAATCAGAAACAACTTTGGGGAGAAAAGAAGGGATTCATCCGGAGTGATACTCTTTCCTTGTGGAAGACCAGATAGGGTCTTTTGATGCATAATGCCTGCAGTTCCGAAACCCATCTGGCTGACATAATGGCTAATAAGAACAAGGATTTCCAGGATAAGAATTTTAGGTCACACTTCGCTGCAGGTTCAAAGAGGGGGTTGAGTCAAAGACTGAAGGACTAACATAAGGTTCTAAAGGCTGTCTGACTGGGGGCCTGATGTGAGAGGTTCCCTTGAGCAAAGCCTTACATAGATATAAGGAAATGAGATGAGTGCCATCTAGTCCATTGTGGAAGTTTGAAATCACTGCCAGGTGTACTCGTATGGTAGAGGCAGATGCTCCATCATCAAAAAACATAGACAGGTATTGCAGAACTGCAGTCACAGGAGCCAAGTAGGGATCTAGCATGTTATCCTTTGACCAGGAAGAACCTTTTCCATTTATCCTGATATAATCTTCTGGTGGATGTTTTATGAGAGGCCAGAATGATGTCCTGAACAGGAGAGGTGAGATTAGCTTGCCTGGCAACTAACGGAAGTGGAGGAACCAAGCTGTCAGCTTGAGACTGGACAAATTCGGGTGGCTCAACCCTTGGGGGTGAGTAATTAGATCTGGAAGAGGGTCCAGAATCCACAGTGGATATACTAGGTGAGGCCAAAGGAAGGGGAAACCAAACTTGACAAGGCTAGAAGGGGGCTATGAGGATTACTTTACATCTCAACTGAAGAGCTTTCTTTAGGAACATTGAAATCAGTGGGATGGGGGGAATAAGTGTAAAGGAGTCCCATGGGCCAATTGTGAATCAGTATCTCCCTCCGGGACTCATCCTCTGGGGGGAAATAGGGCAAAATAGCTGTTGCACTTGTTGTTTGATGGAGAGGTGAAAAGGTCGCAGCAAGGCTGGACCCAACAGCTGAAGATTTCTGCCACCAACTCGGGATTGAGGGACCACTCGTGAGGCAGGAGGACGCATCTGCTCAACTTGTCTGCAATTGCGCTGGAGCTCCCTGGGAAATGCATTGCTATCAGAAAGCGGTTGAAAGTTATCACCCACTGCCAAATTCTCATGGCCTCTCAACACAGGGAGTAGGATTTGGTTCCTCCTTGCTTGTTAATATACCAGACTACTGACATATTGTCTGACTGAATTACATTCATCCCAGAAGGAAGAACAGGGTGAAATGCCTGCAACGCTAACAGCACCGCTCTCTGTTCTAGAATGCTGATATGCAGGTTGGCCTCTAATGTGAACCATGTGCCTTGGATTGTCTTTCCCTGGAAATGGCCCCTCCTCCCGATCAGGGAAGCATCCGTGGTCACAATGGCCTTGGGCTGAGGAGAATGGAATGGATGGCTCCAAAGTTCTGTGTGTGGTCTCATCCACCAAAGAAGATCCTGCTTGCAGGAGTTGGTCATGTGTATTTGGAAACATAGTTTTGTTTGGGAACCATTGAGAAAGAAGAAGCCACTGTAGAATACGCATGTGCAGTTTCGCAAGAGGTACTATCGAGATCGAGGCTGCCATGTATCCTAGGGACTGAAGAACCTCTCTTGCTGAGACTTTGGTTTGACAGAGCATAACCTGGAGCTGAAGCCTTAATCTCTGGAGTCTGTGAGCTGGGAGCGACATGACAGGATCGGATGTTGAAAACTGCTCCATTGAATTCTATCTGCTGCAGAGGAGCAAGGTGGGACTTCTCCCAGTGCACTGTTATCCCCAGAATTTTTGCCAGAGATAGTGTGTAATGCAGGGCTGTTACCAGAAAATGCTTGGTGGGGCGGTGAGGAGCCAATCCCCCAAATATGGAAACACCTAGAATCAATGCAGTCTCAAGTGAGCTGTGACCACTGCCAAGCATTTAGTGAACACTCTGGGGGCTGTAGAGAGACCAAACGGGAGGGCAAAAAACTGGCAATGATTGGCTCCTAGCCAGAAGTGAAGCAGACTCCTGGAGCATTTGTCCATTTTGATGTGGTAATACGCATCCCAGAGATCTATCGAGAACATCCAATTACCTCCCATTAGAAAAGGGAGAATAGACTGAACCGTAACCATCTAGAATTTGACTTGGGTGACAGACTTGTTCAATTTGCTGAGATCCCGAATGGGTCTTCAGTTCCCTGTCTTTATTGGCACCAAAAAGAATCTTGAGCAAAATCAGGATCTACACTGGTCTGGTGGGACTAGTTAGTTGACTCTTTTTTGACACAACTTTCTTATTTCTAAAGCTGCCTCTTCCCTCTGACTGGGTGGAATGTTGGGAAGCTTTGTTGGAAGGTTTGGGTGAGAAATGAGGGGAATGGTGTATCCTCTGGTAATTACACTCTGCACCCAATGATCAGTGGTAATAGAGTGCCAGGCAGCTTGGTGCAGAGAGAAACTACCCCCGACTGCTTCCAGAGGCAAGCAATCAGGCTGCTATTTAGGAGCACGGGTAAGGCTGTCCAGAAAAGGAGTCCCTGGAGCCTTGGTTATGAGGACCCCCTCTGCCACTATATGGGCTTCTTCCAGAATTGTTGCCCCCTCTGCCCCTGGGGGTATCATCACCACATGCGGCACAGAAAGGACCCTGAGATTTTTTGTGCCACATTTTCCCACTCCTCTGATTCTTGGAAAAGGATCGTTGAGGGATGGAAAACCATAGGCCCATGGCAGACAGGGTCATGCCATCTTGCTCGCACCTGGCTAGCGTGTCCTTCACTTTGGAGCCGAAAAGGGATGATGCTTCAATGGGAGCATTCAAAAAGGAAGTCTTGAAGGGATTTGCAAGGTCACAAATGTGCATCCAGGCATGATGTCTCATAACTATGCCCGAACCCGCAGCTCTAGCCACCCCTTCAGTTGCATGTGATAGCAACCTCATGGACGAGTTGGAGATTGATTCCAGGGTTGCAAGCTGCGAGGCAACTTTGTCATGTACCTCATCAGACACCTGTCCTGTGAGTGTTCCAGAGAGTTCAGAAGTCGAGTCTCTTTGGAGCCTTGTAAAATGTGCCAAATAGTTCAGGGACCATATGGCAAAGGTTACTGATGCAAAGACTTGCTTCCTAAGTCTGTCCATGGCCTGGGACTCCCTGTTGAGTGGGTGGACAGCAGGACTCTTCAGCCAGGTCCTTTTTCGTGGCCACCACCACCACCACCACCATAGCGTCGACTGGTAACCCTCTGGACCAGTGTGAGCTGTCCCTGGGAGGGGAAAGAATCTTGTCAGGTCTCTGAGGGATCGCTTCAAAAGAGTCAGAGTTCTTCCATGCATGCTGCACTACAAGCTGGACAAGCTTGTCTGCAGGTGGTGTCACCCAAGAGGTAGATGGCCAGGCACGGAAAGCCTGCAGGAACACGGACTCCTCAGATGAAGGGTTGGACGGCTTCCAGTCACCTCTCTGCTTCAGCATTTCAAGGATGTCTCCAAAGGAGACATCATCAGGAGGTGACCATGGGGACCCTTCACCATCATTGTAATCCATGTCTTCTTTTAGAGACTCCTCGGGCAAGTCTACGTGGTTCCTTCTGCATGATCTCTTTTGAGGGGACTCCTCAGTGGGGGCCTCTGAGGAGGATTCAGAAGAGTGGGTACACTGAACAGAGGGTTCCTGCAGCTTCCCTGCCTGGTGTCTTGGGGAGGTGGCCCATGGCAGCTGTAGCTCAGGGGGTGAAAATTGGGGTTCTGATGTCGACGAAGTGTTTCCAGAAGCAAGTGCCATCTCCACTGCATGGAAAGCAGGTCTGCTCAAAGAGGGATGGGAGCCCGGAACCGAGAAGGACAACCTCAGGACCGGGGTCACACCCCACTCCACCAAACCCACTCCCATGGATGGAGCCTCAAGCAGGATCGGTGCAGATGAAACTATCAGCACCGAGGATGGAACAGAAGAAACACACGGAATCATTCCCCAAACTGAGGAGCCCGTCACCCAATCCCAAGTTTGAGGAAGGCCCTGTTCTGCAGGAACCGAGGACCAAAGGGTCTGACCTGGAGCCTCAGTGAGGTCCACTAAAGGCACCGAAGTGGTGGGTTCCAGGAGGGATGTTGGAGCAGAAGTCTTCGGAACCAGAATGGTCAAAAGAGGAGACTAGGATGGAGTCCGTGGAAAAACCAACCCAAGTCCTGGAGTTGGATGGGCTTTGGAAGGTGTAGGTATCCCCCTGGCTGCCAGCAGCTGGTCCACAAGATGCACCACATCGAGTTCTGACAGGCTCCTGGTGGAGCTAGTGGATACTCCAGGCCATGAGTCAGGTCAGTCAATGAACGGGCTATACACTTGGCCCAGGAATGGATCTATGGATGGAGAGTATTGGGTCTGTGGCGTAAAATCTGCCGGCACTGGTGTCTCAAGTTTAGAGAGCGGAATCAATGGAGTCAAATCCAGTTTTGTTGAAATAGAGCTCGGTGCCGAAAGAGCACTTGGAGCTGAAGTGGGAGGTTCCAACATCATAGCAGAGAAAGGCATCAAAGTTGTGCACTGTGCTGAAGATGCCACAAGTGCTGAAGTCATAGTAGGTGTGGTGAGGTCTATAGTTAGTGCTGGAGGCAGTATCGGAGTTGAAGCGGACGCTGATATCATAACTGTCGAAGTACTTGGAGTGGACGAGGACGGTGCCGATGAGGCAGATTTATGCTCCGAGGATAACTTTTGAACTTTAGGTTTCACAAACTTACCCTGATCACCCGGGGTGACAAGGGAAACAAATGGGACCTTTTTTTATATTTCGTAGGGGGGGGGGTTGAGACCTCCATCGCAGAAATGGCCTCTGAAAAGAGAGACTTAAGTAACCTTTTCAGAATTAATTTATTTTTGCGCTCATTCAGAGTGCATTGACTGAAACTTTGACAAATGCCACAGGGAGATTGCACCAAAAGATGGGGCACCCCCAAACAATATACAAAATCATCATAATCATCATGAGAGTCACTATTTGGTAGCTTGCTATTACATGAAGTACAGTGCTTGAAACCCGATGTACCCTTCTTATCCAACATCTTGAAAAAGGGAAAACCACAGTCTAACACTTCAGAAACAACAAACAAGTCTATTTTACTAAGTCAGAGGAACTTCAAACACACAGCAATATATATATATATTAACAACCTAATATTGAACCCACTAACAAGTCTAGAGAAGGAGAGAGGAATACCAGCTATGGTATTCAAGAAATACTACAAGGGTAAGGATAGAGGGCTGTACCAGCAATGGTACTTGAAAGTTTATTAATGGGTAGAAAAGGGAGGAAAGAGATCAAGATCTAACTGTAATTTAGTACAAAAAAGACTATTGCTCACAAATAGAAGACATTTAAATGAGATTTCCACACAAAAGATCAAAAAGTTTTCACTTAGCTGAGAGCTTGGCTGAAATGCGGCTTTACGGCTAAGTGGCAAATGAGATCTGAGGTAATAGGGAGAAGGGCATTCTGGGTAGAATCTTAGCTCGAGAGTTTTTTGGCTGGCACAAGCTTGGTAATAGGCCGACTCAGTTCCGAGGGCTTGGAACTGAACCCATCAGTGATGAATGGGAAGAAGATTAACAACATCAGATCAATGGTTTCTTTTTAGTTTAGTTTAAATACTTTTGCATGCACCAAGATTGATCCTGGGTGCATTCATAGTAGTCTGTCAATGTGAATAATGTAGATAATTTGATGTCGACATTATTCACATCAATAAATGTGTTGTTTAGTAAATGTAAGTAAATACAGTTTGTACTGTAACAGTGATCCATGTGAATATCTACTGTTATGGTAAGGTTACTTATACAACAGTACTATATTCATCAGATCACTGTCACAGTGGCTTAAGCTAAATGGGATGAACACTAGTGCTAGAAAGAAAGAAAGGAAGGAGGAGGAGGAGGAGGAGGAAGAAGGATGAAAGTCCAGGAGCCCTTGGATGATGGCTGGCCCTACAGCAAGAGTTAGTGCTGTAGTGTTTGGTAAAAATATGTGGACAAGAGCAAGTTACTACCTCTAGAATATTTCTAGAGTCCATCCCTTTCCAAAATGTAGTAAAAGTAGCCAAAGCCCTTGTAGAATTCTAACTTTACCTGGAAATATTGTCATGATATGAGTAACAAAACAGAATTGCATGAGACAACCATTTAGAATTAGTTTGTTTTGACGTTGATTGCCCATTTTTCTTACTTTCATCAGAAATAATTGATTAGAATTCCGGAAGTCCTTTGTCTTGGTACTGTAGATGTCTGTGGATATACAGAGTTCAGATTTCTCGCTCTCTTATTTTTGGTTCTGGAAAGAAATCAAGCAGATGAATAGTCCTGGCTTAAAGTAAACTATGAAACCACAGTGGGTATAAATGAAGGCTTGATTCTCAAAGAGACACTATCTTTCTAAAAGATGAAATAGGGTTGGTTCACTGTAAGAGCTTTAACTAAGATACTCTTCTTGCAGAAGTCAGGGCAATGACTAATCTTTTCCATGATAACAACTTCAAATCAGCCTCATCAGCTGGTTCCAAAGGAATAGGTGGAAAGTTTTCAAGAACAAAGTTAAGATCCTATGGAGGTGGCACCTGTTTCCTATGTGGACAGATATGTGAAATCTCTTTGAGAAACTGCTACATAAGAGATAGAAAAGAAAGGGGATTCCATAGCTGGACAGGCAGAAATGTCTGATAGATGAATCTTTATGGAAGAATAAGAAAGTCCAGAGAAATAATAATGAGTACAAATACTAAACAAAAAAAGATTTAGTGTTAAACTGATCTTGGTTCAAAGTATGGCACCATCTAGAAACTCTTTTCCACTTAACCATATAGGATTTTCTAGTATCAGGTTTCTTGGCCTTTGGTAATACCTGCTACACTTCCTCTGAGAAAAGTTGCCTAAAAGGTATGCGAATTCTAATATGATGGCCACGAGCTGAAAAGTTTTCAAGCTGCAGTGGATCGAGGAGTGCCAGTCTTGTGTGGTTATGCATATCATGTGAGGAAGCTTTTGGTAACTGCTCTAGGCCATTTTCAAAAGAAGGGAAACTACTGCTGCCAGGATCAAAAGGGAGTTAATAGTATTATTTCTGCAGAATCCTTTTGAATCTTTAAAAGAACTGTGGTTATCAGAGGAAAGGATGGACAAGCATACAGGAATGTTCCTGTACATAGGAATGAGAAGGCATCTGTCCTTCAGGCCTTTTTGCCTAACCTCTGATTAATCCGTTGAAGCATTATTTGGCACATCTCCTAAGTTTTACTACAGGAATATGGTGAATTTAAAGAGGTTGTTGTGTTATCCGGATAAGTTCGGTTATGAACAATGGGGTGGGGGTACCAAAAAGTGTGGTACTTGTAATTTTTGTCAGCATGTTAGAGAGGGTAATGAGTTTGTTCATCCACAGACACAGAAGAAACATTTTTTAAATGTTATGGCTAACTGTGACACAATGAATGTTGTTTATTTAGCCAACAGTGAGCAATGCAACTCATTTTATGTTGGTAAAACCAACCGTCGGTTTTGTGAACATATTAGGGACTCTATATATATTGTATAAATAGAGGTTACACTGTCAGTGCCTTAGCTAAATATGTTCAGATGCAAGGTAATGCACATAGGTTTTCTTTTACTGTGTTAGATATTATATATGAAAATGATAGGTTGGGTAATATGAAAAATGAAACAGAAAGATGTGAAGCAAGACGGATAGCTAAACTACGTTCTCATATGAGGTTAGGTTTAAATGAATTTATACCTTTGAAACCTGTTTTAAAAGCTAGAAGAAAAAGAAAAAGTAATGTCTATTTCCTTTTTGCTGGGTTCACTTTTTTAGTGAGCTCAGCTTTAACTATTTAATTGGTTTATTAGTTTTAGCTTTTGATTGGTTTGTGTATTATGACAGTGTTATATAAATGTTTAGTAAAGATGCTGTTTCACCAGGGTCTGAAGAAGCTATGATTCCATAGCGAAAGCACTTACCAGTTTGCATATACATTAAACTTGGATTTATTTTACCTGTTGCCTGTTGTTTGCTGCCTACTTTACCTTTGGATATTTTAAATTGTGACTGCTTTGTTTCCTTACTTGGATTTATTTCACCTGCTGCCTGCTGTTTGCTGCCAGTTTTACCTTTGGATACTTTGAACTGTGATTGCTATGTTTCCACACTGGTGCTTCTCTCTGCACTTAGTTTTGATTTCTGGCTACTAGTGTGGTTTGTCTGCTGGTGGAATTTTTGTGTTTTACATTTTGGACTTTTGGTTTTACCAGCAAAGCATGGCTGAAGGGTTTTCTGGTAATCCAGCTGTAGACAATGCAATGAACCTTGAGCAGTTAACAGTGAGAAACAAGAGGATGACAAGATTTCTGAATGTTAATACAACCCCCTGTTGAGCGGTGAGTACTGTTTGAATGCATCTAATACTGTTGAAGGCGAAGCAAGGAAGTTATTTGCTATTAAACTGAGGATTATAGAAAATTATTTGTATGAACTTACATGTTATCAACACCCGAGACTGCATTTTGAAGCTTGTATACAGTTTAAAGTTATACCAAGGGGCCTCTACCCTGAATTATTAGCATTTGGCAGAAAATTAATTTGGAGACTAGTTTTTGCTACCTTCAGTTGCTGATAGACTTTTTTCGGTCTAAAGAAAGTGAACTTTGTGCTAATATCTAATGACAAGAATGTGAACTCTATACAATAATGTCACCCGATGAGGTTGATCTGGCCATTAATGAGATTTTAGATAATGTGAGTGCCTATGAAAGGAAGTTGATTAGCAGTAACAGGAAGACACTTAACTGTGATTTAAGTGATTTTCATGCTGATCATGTTTTTCCTGATCAAGAACTGTGACAAGTAAGAAATTGAACTCAGCAATATCCTCTGATACATTTGAAGGCTGTGATGACATGGCCCTATCTAAAACAGCACCAAGTAGCTCTCCTAAATTAATTACTGGGTTAAGTGATAACTCTGCATATACCACTCCCCCCAATGAGACCAGTAACCAGGTGAATACTATCCAAAGAGGGATGACTCCAGCTCTAGTACTGTTTAGCAACCGGTGGTTAGAAGGAAAACTGCCATTGCTTTGATGGGGCAGGGTTTTCTGACTTTGCCACAGCTCATCAATACACATGGGCCGGGAAACTGCTCACACTCACACAGTCGAGGGAGGGGGAAGTGGAAGAAGAACCACAAAGGAAAGAAGAGCAAGAGTTTGAAGAAATGTGGCTCATGAGAGACAAATGTTAATACACAATATATCTATGAAGATACTGTCTTCTTTTATTCCATCACAAGGTTATGACATGGGAGATGTTATTTTTGATTTGAAACTGTTTGCATGAAACATTATGTTGAAGTTACAGTTTGGAGAGACTGGTACTGACAAGAATGTTTTATTTCATGAACCTAGTACATTTGTTCATGTTAATAAATCTATTTTAGAAGTGTTTTTGAGACTGTGTGAATCTGATATTCATAATGTGTTACTGAAAGGTAAAACTGGTCGAAGGTTTGTTAATTTGTCACCAGAAGAGTGGCGTGTTTTACACACTCTTATGAATGAACAAAGTATTGTGATAAAATCTGCTGACAATGGGGGGCATGATGGTTGTTATGAACCATGAATTTTATTACAATACATTGAATACATGTTATCTGATAGTGAAACTTATAGATGTATTTCTAAGGCTGAGTTATATGGTTTTATTAGTAGTGTTCATAGTTTGCTCCATAATGCCAAGTTAGAAGGAGCTATTCCTGATGATTTATACAGGTACCTAAACGTTGATTTACTTCTTGTTCCATTATTTCAGGGTTTACCCAAGATTCATAAGAATATGAGCCACCCTCCATTTAGACCTATAGTTGCTGGGGGGGATGGCTCACTGAACCTATGTCCATTTATCTAGAGAGAAAGTTCAGACTGATGTTGGACACTTGTGTCTTTGTGTTAAAAGATACACAGCAATTTCATTTTGATTTGTATGAATTTTCTAAGGACGATGTGTTTCCATCTAGCAACCTTTTGGTAACACTTCATGTTGTATCACTGTTCACAGTGATACCTAACCAGTAGGGTATTTTAATGGTTAAGGATTTTATTGAAATGAGAAGTGATTTGGATGCTAGACAGATTGATTTTTTTGTATTTCTCCTTGAGATGGTTTTAGAGAACAACATTTTAACATTTGACAATAGATATTACCATCAGTGGCATGGTGTAGCTATGGGCACACCTTGTGCCAATAGCTATGGCAGTGCTGTTATGGTCTTATGGGAATGCAAGTTTCTAGTGAGTTTGAGATGGTGAGGTCATGAAATAAAATTCTATCGGTGGTTTGTGGATGACCTTTTTATCGTTTGGACTGGCTCTGTAGTGGAATTAGATGAATTTATTTGTTACCTTTATTCCACTACAGACTTTTTGCAGTTCACTGTCACTAAGTCCCATACTGAGATACTTTATTTGGATGTTATGGTGAAGAGGGAGCTTGTTAGTAATAAACATATTACAAGCCTTTATAGGAAGGATTGTTACAAAGCAAGTTTTGTCCATCATAGCAGTATGCATCCTAACCATGTGTTTGAGAATGTGGTGAAGGGACAGATGTTGAGCTTCTAGGCTACATGTTAAAGACCAGGATTTTGAGAAATTTGTTGTGACCCTGAAGGATGGTTTTGAAGCTAGGGGATATAAGGGGACTGAGATAGCTAAGGGTATGTGTGGTGCCCACCAGATTAGGAAGGGTTTTGGGAGTCCCTATTTTACGACCCCCACCTGGGACCCACAAAGACAAGATAGAAGGGACAATGTTTTAAGAGTCCCTATGACTTTTTCCAGCGACATAAATAAGGTCACTGATGTAATTAAAAAGAATTGGCATATTCTAACCTCTGATTCATCTGTTGAAGCATTAGTTGGCACATCTAAGTTTTACTACAGGAATATGGCAGATTTAAAGAGGTTGTTGTGTTACCCGGATATGTTGGGTTATGGACAATGGGGCGAGGGTACCAAAAAGTGTGGTACTTGTAATTTTTGTCAGTATGTTAGAGAGGGTAATGAGTTTGTTCATCCACAGACACGGAAGAATTTTTTTTTAATGTTATGGCTAACTGTGACACTATGAATGTTGTTTATTTAGCCAGCTGTGAGCAGTAAAGCTAATTTTATGTTGGCAAAACCAACTATCGGTTTTGTGAACATATTACGGACAATATATATTGTATAAATAAAGGTTACACTGTCAGTGCCTTAGCTAAACATGTTCAGATGCAAGGTAATGCACATAGGTTTTCTTTTACTGTGTCAGATGTTATATATGAGAATGCTAGGTTGGATAATATTGAAAATGAAACAGAAAGATGTGACGCAAGATGGATAGCCAAACTACGTTCTCTTATGGAGTTTAAATGGATTTGTATCTTTGAAACCTGTTTTAAAAGCTAGAAGGAAAAGGAAAAAGTAATGTCTATTTCCTTTTTGCTTGCTTCACTTTTTTAGTGAGTTCAGCTTTAACTATTTAATTGTTTTATTAGTTTAACTTTTGATTGGTCTGTGTATTATGACAGTGTTAAATAAATGTTTAGTAAAGATGTTGCTTCACGAGGGTCTGAAGAAGCTATGATTCCATAGCAAAAGTGCTTACCAGTTTGTATATGCATTAAACTTGGATTTATTTTACCTGTTGCCTGCTGTTTGCTTCCCATTTTACCTGTGGATACTTTGAACTGTGACTGCTGTGTTTCCACACTGGTGCTTCTCTCTGCACATATATACTAACTTACTTTTCAATGCCACAAAAGATGCTTCAATCATTCAATACAGAAATGACTCCACCCCAATCTGCTGTGCTCCTGCATCTTCATTCCTTCAAAAAATCAATCAAGATATTTTCCCTTCAGTTGAGACTTTGCTGTCTAACTCACAACTTTTCCTTAATCCAAACAAAACTAAAATCATTCTTTTTAACACAACAGTTTCTGAGCAGCTTCAAACAGTTTATGATAACACTTCTCTTGAAGTTGTATCCCAAACTAAACTTCTAGGTGTTATTCTTCATGTAAATCTAAAACTTGATCACCATATAAGATGTAATAAAAATCAACAACTAGGAACCTTATAGAGATCCAGACACTAACTTAATAACACCTTCAGAAAAATTAAATTGCTTCTAGTTATTTACTACCATCACTACTATATGCATCCCCTATTTTCACTAACCTAAATTCTAACTTTAAATTTGCTTATAGCATTCCAGCTTCTTCCCATCACTGCAAACAAAATGGTTAGAACTTAAAAATCAACTTACATACTCCCATCTAATCACTGCAAATTCACTTCTGTACAAACCTAAAAATTGTCCTGACTTCCAAAATATAATACAATGGTTACTCCCCTAAAAGAACTTTTAAGATCTAGTAATCCGCCTCTTTTCAACATTTCAAAATCTGCTAACTCTGTTGGTGGTGCTCTGCTTTCCAACTATATTACTAAAACCTGGAATACCTTGCTTCTTCAACTTAGACTAATCCCCGAACATTATCATTTCAAATTAAAACTTAAATACCATCTATTCAACTTTTGGCTTTGCTGCTACCATACCCCAGACTAGTACTTCTATTTACCTTCTTCTCTACTTTCCTCCATTGTCCGTCTACATACATCGACTACTCTTTACCATTTAACTTTCAAACTACCTCTGTAGCTTCTATTTCATCACCTGCCCTACACACACTTTCTCCACTACATACATCTGCCACCTTCACTGCTTATCATCTGTTCAAATTAACAACTTATCTATCAATAAATAAGAATCATTCCAAAATATGTTATAAGCATGTACACTATCAAACTTGTAATTTGCTGTGTGACTCAAAAACTACTGTAATTTGTAACCTGCTGTAAACAGTGAAGCTTTTCTCTCAGGGCCTCTGCTGAAAAGGAATATGCTTGTTCATACCTCTCAACCTCTGAGCACAAGAAATCTGGACAAAGCCAAAAATGATGGCTCAAGGTCCTCAATGATTTGCCAGAAAACCACAAATTTTATGAGGCCACAAATATGAGGCAAAAATCTAGACATTCTGTGAAAGTCTGAATAGTTGAGATGCATTCTTGTCATTCCAGTCAGGCTTTCCCAGTTAACAAATGCTAAATAAATAAACAAACAGAAGTGATTTAAATAAGGACAACTTCCAGTGGCCATAATCTGTTTTTTAGACACACTTTGGTCAAGAAAAGAGATGGTCACTAGATATTCAAGACTGGCAGTCCCCACGGTTGGGGAATATTCTCCTTCCCTAGGGTTGTGCAATCTGAGTTAGTATCTATAATTATTTGGTGGGGGGGGGGGGTGCAGGGAGGGTTTGTCCCCTGTGCAATAAACAATGTTTTTATTTTGTATGCTCAGAGGTTATGTTCGGAGTATATGCCTGTAGTTGTGTCGACGTGAATGTCGATCTTTTCAAGTCAACATTAGCAACATTGACATTAGGGAATTTCAAGTACTATATATATATATATATATATATATATATATATATATATATATATATATATATACACACACACTGAAGTTAGCCTATACTTCAGTAGATCGACACTACAAACATTGATAGCAAAATGTAAAAAAAAAAATCAACATCCTAAAGCGCATGTTCCAAGGTACAAACTTAATCCGTACAAAAAAAGTCTACAATTTTTGCAGGAGAGACAAGCCCCGCCTGCACCCCATGCTAATTATATGAGGTAACACTGAAATAGTACAATCCCCAGGGAAGTAGCATATTCCCCATCACTGGGTATTGTCAATCTCGCTAGGGTTGCCACCCCTCTGTTTTTTTTCCAGAGTATCCAGAAATCAAATTGATTCTCTGGTAGTCTAGAAAACACTGTAGTCTGGAAAACACTGTGCAAACTCCAGTATTCTGTTTCAGAAAAGGAAACAAACTATCGGAGTTTGTAAATTGGCTGAGTTACTATGCTTTATTAGAGAAAAGCATAGTAAATCAGCCGAAATCAGGCATCAGGAATGGAAAAAGAGGGTGTTCCCATCAGGCGATGTCACAGTGATGTCACAAATGGGCGGAACATGGGTGGGAGAGGGGACAGGTTGGGCGGGATTTCTGGTGCTGTGAGGGGTGTGGCCTTACTCTGGTTTTAGCCACAACAAAAGATGGCAACCCTAAATCTCGCATACCTGTCAACCATCTCTTTTGTCAACCAAAAGTGTGTCAACAAAACAGACACTGACATTTGGGAGTTTGTTTATTAAAAGTTTTCACACACACACACGTGCACACACACACACACACACACACACACACACACACACACACACACACACACACAACTTCCCGAAGGATACTACTTTGCATTTCTTGGTATTTAGTTTTAGTTCATCGCTCTGTCATAAGTTATTTGTCTGTATCAGCCATTCCTGAAGAATACTGGTGTCAGTGAAGGAGTCTTATCAGTGCTCCTAATTTGCAGTCGTCTGGATATTTAATTAGCCAGAGACCACTAACACTGGGCTTGACTTCAGAGAAGTAAATGCCAAAAAAGAGTCATCTCAGGACTGATCCTTGAGGGACTGCTTGTGACTGGTCTCTTTCTAGAGGTGGAGTACCCAGTTCTAACTTCCTGGGTCCTGTCTGTAAGACAACCGTCTATCCACTGGGTTGCATATGGATTTATACCTAATCTTTTGCTTTTGCGTTTGCCAACAATACCCAAGTGGGGACTTGTATCAAATGCTTTGGCTGTGTGAACCATTTTGTCCTGATCCACTACTTTGGTGCCCTTTTAAAAGAAGTCCAACAGGCTGAATAGGAATGACCTGGCCTTGATGAAACTAAATTGGGTTGGGGCCATTTTGTGGAGGTTTCATATGTCAGTACTGATCATTTCTGTAATAAATATTTCCATGGCTTTGCATATGAGAGTAGTGAAACTTATAGGACTGAAGCTGGCCCATCTTTGAGCAGAGGGATGACTGTTGCTCTTCTACATTCGTAGGGCAGGAAGTGATAGTACGGGGAGTAATATTTGATGGTATTTTCTAAGGTGATATTGGGGGCTAGAGAGGGACAAAGAGGTGAATTTGTCTGCTAGTAGGTTTACTGTATCTTCTGGCTCAGCATAGGTGGCTCCATTAACAATGAGCTCTGCACACAACTGTATTGTTTTTGAGGCTGTGGACATAGCTAAAGAATGCCTTGTGACTGTTCTTGACTTGGGAAACCAAAATAACCTCAAATCTAGTTTTGGTAGACTTTATTTCTCCTCTCAGTTGTTTGTTTAGTTTGATGAGAGTGCTTTTATCTTGTTGAGTACAACACCATGATTTACTGCATTCAGTTACACAGCCTGTTGTTGTTTTGATTATACCGCGTTGGCTTGCTTTTTGAATTAGTTCTCTACCTCTTCCTGGTGGGTAAAACAGCCTCTGTGCACCTATTAATATGTTTGCATAGGGTTTCTGTGGACAGTTCCACATAGGCAGCAGTGTTCTCAGGGTTCACAGGGACTTGAAATTTTGCCAGGAAGTTAGCCATAGAGTAGTTCCTGAGCATTCCATGGAAAGCTGGAGTTCCAGGCTTTATTTTTACTTTAAAGCAGAATGTTTTGTTTTCTGACCTTAGTGAGGACCAGATCGAGTTTGTTTGTGCTCATAGTCGGCTTATTGACAATCTGGTCCAGGGAATTTGTATTTACAAAATTCAGGAATCTCTGTGCCTGCACGTTTGGTGTTGTATATGATTCCCAGTTAATAGTGGGATAATTAAAGTCACTCATAATTATGGTATTGGATGGTGAGTGTATCCAATATGCCTGAATACATGTTATGGGTTTCCTGGGTCATACAGGGGGACCGATAGCTTAGCAAGGAAGCAGTATGGTATTTTGCCTATGGTGATTTGAACATGGAGAGGTTCAAGTGCATTTTCCTGTTTGACCAGCCTTGATGTATATTTATTTTTGATGTAAACTGAGATACCTCCACCTTTAGTTCCTGACTGTGTATTAGCTGGTCTAAATGTGTGGAAGGCATTATAGCTTTTGACTGCCGGTATGTTATCCATGGCTTTAAATCATGTCTTAGTGACAGCACAGACATCAGCATTCTGTTGGGTGAGAAGAACATGTAGGGGGTGTAGTTCTCATTTAGATTCCTAGCATTGAGCATTAATACCTTTAGATTTTCTCAGTTTTGATTTGCTATGTTTGAAGTAGTTTCAGTTTGGCATTGCTTAAAAAGGCATTATAGGGGAGCACAATGTTTTAGCTAATATTCAAAAGCCTAGAGAGGAGAGATGTAGACCATCCGTAGCAAAGCAGCGTGGTCTGTTGATCATCTCCTTCCATGCTGACAGATATTGCACCCTCTGAGAATGACACCAGAAACTGAGCCGGTTATTAAAGTCAGTCATCTTCTGTTTATATTCTGGCATCATCCTTGGAGAAAGTAAAATGCTGCTCAGTGCTAGGATCATACCAGCCTGGGATACACATTGTGAGACCTCCTTGATGTCTCTCTTCAAATAGTCTAGGGAGGTACGTCTCTGGTCATTAGCACCCACAAGGACTATGACAGAGTCATACTGGTATTTTTGATCCAATAACCTGAGTGCGTGTGTAATGTGGTGGATCCTGGCCCCTAGTAACTGACTTTGACTTTCAACTACAGTGAGAGGGACATCAGTATGTCTCACAATGGAGTTCTGAATGACCAGAATTTTGGATTATGTGGTGGCTTGCCTTATGGCCTTAGAAGTAGAGACTGCATGAGATGTGGCTATATGTGTTGATGTGGATGTGACGTTCCCCCTCTAGGCCAGTAATTAAGGAGCTTGAAACACCACTACTGACACTGGTGAGGGACGTTCACTTGGAAGAAAGATAGATACACACACTATTTCCAGATGCAGATCTCTGCACCAAGCACAATTTCCCTTAAGAGCACACAGGTAATACATTCAGTCCGGGGTCTGGACCCCCCCCCTTTCTCTCTTCAGGCCCCCAGTAAGACTCCCCACTGGCACAGCTATAGAGTTGAGTCCTCAGCCGAATGTCCCAGGCCAAGGCATCCCCTCTCTGTGAAACCAGTGCTCTGTGTCCCAGCTCCAAGTAGCTGACACACAGACTCTTTGAGATTTGAATTTCACACACACACACACACACACACACACACACACACACACACACACACACACACACACACACACACACACCTGGGAAAGGCTGGCACAGATTTACTAGTTATGCCCCTCTGCCCAGACTATAAGGGGAAGTTACTGCTACCAGGTAACTCCAAAGCCAGCTACTCTAAGGCTCTTACAAGGGTATCTAATTATACTGAGTGAAATTAATACTAATACAAATGGTAATGTTGACCAAACAGCAAGGTTTTTGGGAGTGGCCACAGTGTCACCAAATAAATATAAGTACTCTCAAATGTTAAAATACTCTCTAAAGGACCAGACACAATGAAAAGTTTAAATATATTTAATAATACATAATAAAAGAACATGAAAATAGTAAATATCTATTTACAATAAGCATCAGAGTTTCCATCACTGGAAATATTAAAATAATACAAATGAATAGATTCACACAGATACAGGAAAACAGTACTTTAATCTCACTATATTATCCTGACTGATCTAAAGAATTACTATTCCCTGGTTGCTCACTAAAGCAAGGCAAGATATGATGTAGGTGAGGGGTCCTTCTTGGTCAGGTTTTAAAAACAGACTGTTCTGATACTTCTTTCTCATCTAGTACTAAAACATAATTTCAGTGTTGGATTACAGAATGACATCACATGCACCTGATTATTTGACTTCTGGTTCCCATATTACCCCTGTTTACTAGAAACTGAACCAGAATCTCACACATATGTGTTACCATATGCACAGATAGAGCTTTGCTAAGGTGTGTTATAGCATCGGAAAGCCGTGAAATAATTTCAACACTTCCACACTTGCAGGGTAGCAATTAGTTCACTGCTAAGGATAATACAATAGGATTCTTAGTCCTTGTTTTCACAGACATTTTGTCTCTGGCTGGAATCAGAACTGTAAATTACAATCTTTATGGCCTTCCAGGTAATTTAATTTCAGACTATTTTTCAAAGTAAGCTGGACTGAGATTAACCTCTTTTTTTTTTCTAGTATCCTCTGTTACACTATATTAATTCCAACAGTTACAATACAGTCTGACATACAGGTGTATTTCTTTTTCTGACAGCAGGACCCACTGTTGGTACATTTTTAACACAAGCAACTTTACAAATAAATTTTCAACACAAGTAGCTGTACAAATCAGCTTGATGTACAAATTACATATAATTCTGTTACATGTGTTACAGATCCACTGCCTTACTTCTCCTGGCATAGCTGGCAATACCTCATATTGTCACAGTGGGTATTGTTTTGAAAGAGTCCATTCATAGCTACTGAGGGTATTTGTTATATGTATTTCATCTTGGAGGTCTTTGAGGTTTAGGATGGTTATATGTAAGTGCCTCAGCATATATGGTTCTATGTGTCTGCTTTGAACTTTGTGTGATGGGTGCAGTGTATGTACTACTGACAAGCTGATTGACAAATCAACTTGCTCTATTGTGTACAGTGAGATCACTTGGGAAGGCCCACCCCCCTAGTTTCATAACCTTGAATTATTTTCTGTTTCCTCCCTTCCTACTTAACTAAAAAAACTTTATACAGCTGGTTTTACTGTTTTTGTGTCTCTTCCTACTTTATTACTTTATCTTGCTCTTACTGCTTGTTCTTAAAGTGTTCATTTGCATTTATTCTGCTGCTTGTTAGTAGCCTGATTAAATTGTAATTGTTGCTCTAATTGTCTTAGTTTTGGTTAAAGGACTTGGGCTTCAGGCCAGTCATTTTATATTAAGAAGGTTTGTGGTTTGCAGTCTTGTGAGAGGAGATGGTAGCCTCTGGCCTTTTGAACTGGGAATTGCTGGGTGATGGCTTATTGTGCCTGTTCTAAGTGTCTTTGTTCCAGTTTAAGTAGTTGGGTTCCAAACCAGTTATTTTACATTAGGAAGATTTGTGTTCTATGCTCTTGTGACAGGATAGTGTAGCCTATACCCTTCTAAGCTGGGACTTGCTGGTTGATGGCTCATTGTATCTGTTATTCTGAAATTGTCTTATTTCTGATTTAAACAGTTGGGCTCCAAACCAGTTACTTTACATTGGGAGGGTTGTGGTCTGGACTCTTGTGGCAGGGAAATGTGGCCTACACCCTTCTACGCTGGGAATTGGTGGTGAAGGTTTATTGTGCCTGTTATTTTAAGTGTCTTTATTCTGGTGTATGCACTTGGGTTCCAATCCAGTTACTTTACATCAGGAGGATTTGCGGTCTAGACTCTTGTGGCAAGAAAGGATAGCCTACACCCTTCTGGCTGGAAATTGCTGGTTGAAGGCCTACTGTGTCTGTTACTCTGAAGTGTCTTAGTTCTGGCTTAAGCATTTGTGCACCAAAACCAGTTGTTTCACATTAGGAGAGTTTTGGTCTAGACTCGTGGTGGGAGAGTGTTGGGGCCTTCACTCTTCTGTGCTGGGAATTGCTGATGAATTGCTGCATTATTTAAACTGCTTTCTGCTGTTGTGACTGTGATTTTATGCACTTTGAATTTCTTGTACTTCTGCATTTTATAGCATAGGTTAGATTCAGACTCACTGAATCTAGACTGTTTGGTATCACTTCAGGAATAAAACCAGCTCTTCACTGAGATACTGAAATATCTGAGGCATGTGTTGCTTCAACTAATTATAAAGTGCCTGTTTTTGCTCTAATATTGCACTTTTAATTTGTATTTGCATTCCACTGTCTGAATTATCTGAAATATTTTTTGCCACATTTTACTGTACACTGTACTAATTCAGCTGTAGCACTGCCCAGTTCCAAGTTTGCTATTTCTGAGTCTGTCATTCTAAGGGGATCCACTATCTGTCAGCCTGGGATGACATGATCGAAAGACCTCAGTGCATTGCCAGAGATGGTCTTCATCTGTCATCCCTGAGATTTCAGCTACTGGCTAAGGCTCTTGCCACCCCATAGTGCCTTTTTTAGGCAGTGTCTCAAGGACAAAATTCCTAATGTAAAATCTTCATTTAAAAACAACCTCACTGTTATGTTGCTAAACTCTAGGAGTCTCAACATGAAATTGCACTCACTAGAAGCTGTCCTCACCTTGGAAGACGCAGACATTTGTGCAGTCAGAGACCTGGTTCAAGGCTGTGGAGAGCACCCCAGCCATACCAGATTACATCTCCTTCCACACGTTCAGACCTCAAACTGAAGGTGTGACAACTAAAGGAGGTGGTGTATCAATATTCATTAAAGATAAATACACCTCCAGATTGGTTAAACAGTATGATTCCCTGAAGACACTTCAGATGCAATTAACTGTTGGTAGGGCACCTACTGAAGTCATTGCCAGCTACAAGATCGCCCTCCATGAATCAGAACACCCACTTTGCTTATTTGGAACTACTTGAGTCTATTAAGATACATCTGAACACCATGGTTTTGGGTGACTTTAACTACCCATCCATTGACTGGGTAAATTACTCCTGCTCAAACTCACTTGCCCAAAGGTTCCTCGACTTCATTAAATCTAATGTCCTAGACCAGCTGGTTGACACACTTACAAGGGGTGCCACCATCCTGAATCTGGTGCTTACCAATATGGTGGACCACTGTAGCACCCCCACTGTAAGGTCCTCCCTGGTGAGATCTGACCACAAATCAGTCTCATTCGAAGTAACTATCACACCTGACCACTAGCAGCAAATAAACTAAAAAACTTCTCCAAAGCAGATTATAACCATTTACGGGATGGTATAAATAGCTTTACTGCACCTCCTCCCTCAGATGGAACTGGCAACTATGCCAAACTCTACACCTGTGCTTTATATGAACACCTGTATACCTGCATTGACTCAGTTATACCTGATAGGACCAAAACAAGGTCCTCCAGGTGCCTGGTGGACAACTGTCATTAACAGGCTTTACAATAATAAGAAGAAATTGCTGTCTAAGAGTAAGAGGGAATGAGGCCTCCTAAACTAGAAACACTCCCTCCTCAGTTAAATAAGCAAATAAGACTTCTTGTGAAGTCCTCCAAAGCAAACTATGAGTCCAAATTAGCTTCCTCAACAAAGGACAACTGCAAGGCATTCTATAGTTACAACCGTAGCCTAAAAGGAAAAGCCCAGATTTGTGCCAAACTGGTAGTTAATGATACCACATATACTGAGCCTGTGGACATAGCTAACTTGCTGGCTAACAGATTCTGTGAAAACATCACTCCTCTGTCACTGCCAAACATACCCCATGACATCTTTTCCACCTGTCCCCTACCTTGTATCTCTAAAGAGCAGGTCATAAAGGCCCTCTTCTAAGGCCAAAAACACAGCATGTATGGGACCTAATAACATCCCAGCCTGCATCCTGCATGGGCTCCAACATGAATTAGCAACACCACTGGGTACTCTCTTCAGTCATAGTCTAAGCACAGACTTCATACCAGCTGAATGGAAAACAGCCACTATTATTCCCTTGCACAAAGGTGGTGGTTCCACTGACCCTAGGAACTATAGACCTATTAGCCTGACTGGCCTTATCTGCATGGCCATGGATGAATCATCATGGACCTTATAAACAAATATATAGGTAATCTCCAAACACTTGACCCTACGCAGTTTGGATTTGTCAAAGGGGATCATACCTGTTAAACCTGGTGGACTTCTTTGAGACAGCCAACAAGGCCCTGGATGAAGGGAAATCTGTGCATACAGCCTACCTGGACTTAGCCAAGGCATTTGACACTATCCCCCACTCAGGCATCATTGAGAAACTCGCCCAACTAGGCACCAACAATTGTATCGTTAGATGGGTCGCTAACTGGATCACTGATAGAACTCGTATAGTAAATATAGGGGAATCCACCTCCAACAGCAAACTATAACCAGTGGTGTTCCACACGGATCAGTTCTGGGACTGCTACTATTTGGAATCTATTTCTCTGAAGTGCAAGCAAAAACGAAAGGTCTGTGGCTGACAAAGTTTGCTAATGATTGCAAACTGGGAGCAGTCATAGAAGCTCCAAATGATGTCAACATCCTACAAGTGGGTCTTACACAAACAAATGCTTGGTGCCAAAGTCATGGTCTTAAACTCAATGCAAAAAAAAATGTATTAGCATTCCTTTCAGTAAATTAAATGTTCCTGCTAACTACCACATAAATAGCAACACCTTAAGTACAGACTCAGTGGTGACAGATCTGGGCACACAGGTTGACAGCAACCATACCTTTGACCACCATGTCTCCACAGTGATAACAAGAGCATTCTAAATTGCTCTTCTCATAAGTAAGGGCATTGCCTCCAGAAAAAAAGAAGTTATAACCTCCCTGTACTCTTCCCTCATCTGGCCAATAATTGAGTACAATGGCCCTTTTGGTATGTATCTTTCCAAGCACCTGCAGCGATTGGAGAAACCACAAAGGTTCCTCACAAAGAAAATTCAAGGTTTTCAGCATCTGTCCTATGTGGATCATCTGAAATTACTGTCACTTTATTCTATTTCATACAGACTACTCAGAGGTGATCTGTGCCTTGCATATAAGGCAATTTCTTACCCTGCTTTATTGGAAATGCTGTATATCCGTAAGTCAAATGGTACACGGGTTACTCGCTCTAAAGACCTTAACCTGATATGTGACATTAATAAAACATGCTGGAGGGACAGATTTGTCTCCTAGAGGTTGCCATACTTTTGGAACAGACTCTCACTTCATGTCAAACAGAGTACCTCTTTGGCCGTCTTCAAACGGAATCTGGATGGTTGGATGGGTGGCCATAAATTCAACCCGGGCATTCCACCTGTGTCCTTCTTGGACAGGGACAATAGGTGCAGATCATGGAAATACAGGAAATAACTTGTCTAGGCTTGTAAGGACCATAGGGCCATTAGACTAGTAACTTCGTATGATCCTATTAGAAGTGCTTTTATGTGAGAGCTTTGCTTCCAATGATGTTATGTAAATACATCTCTCACATACCTTATCACCTTGTTTGAGAATTAGCTGGTTGTCAGTAAACATGAGGCAAGGTCTGCATTGCCTTAGATGCTCATATCCACCAAGATGGTAAAGGAGTTAGTGGAAATGTTCATATTCATGGCTACAGGCCCTTGTTTATTGATTAGATGGCTGTGGTGAGAATATAAAGTAATGTCAGGAATACCTGATTTGCAACACTGGGGGCAGTACTTGTTCATAGGTTGATACTAGGCTATCTGCCCTAGGGCATTTATAAGCCTAGCCAGAGTATGTTTGGCTTTCGCCACCCTTTTAGATTAGTTGACTGTGCCTCTGTATAGTAGGTCACAGAAGGTAGCCCTTTTAAGGTTAGTTTACTGTACCTCTGTCAAGCAGGGACACGGAAGAGATCCCAGGGGTAAACTTACAATCTCCCATCCACTCGTCAAGATTTCTTTTGAAGACGGTCAGTGAGGGGCTCTGCCTAACTTGGACTGGGATTTTGTTCCAGAGTGAGGGGAGCCTCTGGGATATGAATCTGTCCCTCCAGCATGTCCTATTTATTTCTGTGCTGAGGTTCAAGTCCCTGGAGCGTGCAGCTCTAAGGGATTTGGATTTCCTGAGGTGAAGCATGTCCATTAATTCTGGGTTGGACATGGCTTTATACATCAGACACAGATCGCCTCTGAGTAGGCAGTACGCAACTGAGTAGAGCTGGAATTTCTTTAGCTGAACTGTATAGGGCATCTGTTTGAGCCCCTTGATCCTCTTGGTGAGATACTTTTGGGGTCTTTCCAGTTGCTGAAGTTGTCGGGTAAGGTACATCCCAAACGGGACATTGTACTCAATTATGGGCCTGATAAGTGATGAGTAGAGGGGCACAATGACCTCTCTTGATCTAGATGTGAACCCTTTCATGATAAGGTGGGCTATATAGAAGGTTTTCCTAACCACTTTGGCAACGTGATTGTCAAAGGAGAGATTGCTATCTACTTGGGTCCCCAAGTCCCTAATTACTTCTTCCATACTTAATGGATTACCACCTATGTGGTAATTTGTGGGCACTTTGTTTTTCCCAAAGGGGATGGCTATGCACTTTTTGGCATTTAGCTTTAGGCCATGGCTCTGGCACCAGTTATCCATCTCTGTGAGACCCTTTTGGAGATGCTTGTGTCAGCCGGAGAGTCGATTACAGCACCCAGTTTGCAGTCATCTGCGAACTTGGTCAGCCATAGTCCACCCGTGTTAGCCTGTACCTCTGAGAAATATATACCGAACAAGAGAGGTCCCAGGACTGAGCCTTGTGGGACATCACTTGTAACTGGTTTAGAGTCTGACATGGCACCTGCTATTCTGACCATGTGGGTTCTATCCCTGAGCCAGTTTGCAACCCATCTTGTGACATAGGGGTTGATATTTAAGCTGGTGAGCTTATTTATGATGCCTGAGTGGGGTATTGTGTCGAAGGCTTTTGCGAGGTCCAGGTAGGCTGTGTGGACTACCTTCCCTTCATCTATGGCTTTGGTAACTGTTTCAAAGAAGTCGACTAGGTTCAAGAGGCAAGATCTGCCCTTAATGAAGCCGAATTGGGTAGGATCCAGTGTCTGGAGGTTCCCCATGTCTTTGTTTATGATTTCCATGATGATACACTCCATAGCTTTGCAGACCAGGCTAGTCAGGCTTATAGGGCGATAATTTCCGGGGTCTGTTGTGGATCATCTTTGTGGAGTGGGACCACTGTTGCTGTACGTTGGATACATATCCTGTAGTAAGGCTGAGACTGAACAGTGATTTTATATGAGGGTTTAGTTCTTCTTGGCGCTTGTGTAAGACACAGCCCGGGACACCGTCTGGTCCCATTGATGCTGTGTTTTTTGCTTCGGAGAGGGCAGCTCTCACCTGTGCATCTGTGATCTCAGGAAGGCTACACTCTGTTGGGATAGACATTTGCTGTTTTGGGGGGGAAGTGGGAGAGAACCTTTATGTCAGGATGTTGGCAATGTCTGTGTGTTCAGTGTATTATTTTGTCATTTTGCACTAACTTGGAGCATATCTGGGAGTTGCCTCCCAGGTTTCTGACATAACTAAAGAAGGCCTTGTGATTATCTTTAGTGTCTTGTGCAATTTTTCTTTCGAAGCTGGCCTTAGATGATTTTATGAGGAATCATACTTTCTTGCTAGTACTGATCAGTGACACCTTCCCTTTTTGGGATTTTGCTCTGTCATGTAGTAGCTTTCTCCTTCTGTTGCATAGCTTATTTATGGCCGGGGTCCACCAGACAGGTCTCCTGCCTTTGGAGGAGTGAGTCTTGGTTTTATTTGGGATAGCATGCTCCATGCAGTCCTGTAGGTGTCCATAGAATGCTTTTTTAAAGGATTCTGCATTTTGGGCTATATTTTCCACTGGCCCGGGGGCTTTGAAGGATTCCACCTCAGTTTTGAGAAGTGTGAAGTTTGCTTTTGAAAAGTTCTTCACCATGGTTTCCTTGGCTAGGGGTGGGGATGGAATATGGATGCCCAGTTAGATTTGTTTATGGTCTGATCTTACCATTGAGGGGTATACCTCTGGTGTGGAACATAGTGACCCCATGATGGTGATGACCAGATCCAGTATGTTTTCCCCTCTTGTGGGAGTGGTGACCAGTTGTTCCATAGCATGTGAGTTTATAAATTCTAGGAACCGTTGGGCGAGGGTGTTTGGGCTTGAGTAGTTTTCCCAATTGATGTTTGGGTAGTTGAAATCACCCAATATAATAGTGTTTGGAGAGACCTTCATATTCTGCAGTGTTCTCAGGAAAGCCGAGTGAGGTTCCTGTGTTTGGGAGGGTGGTCTGTAGCAGGCTACAAACTGAAAGGCAGTTTTTCCCACTGTTAGTTGCACATGGATGGTCTCCGATGCTTCGTGCAGTGCCACTAACCTGGAGGTGTGGGTATCTTTGATAAATATGGATACTCCCCCTCCTTTTGTGGTTTGGTCCAAGTTTTAGAGCCGGAAAGCATGGTATGAAGTATAACCTGTTAGTGCTGGGGTGCTCTCGGGAGCCTTGAACCAGGTTTCTGTTACTGCACAGATGTCGATATTCTCCATACTGAGGAGAGTCTTGAGTGCGTGCATCTTGAGGTTTAGACTTCTGGCATTGAGCAGCATTACCCTTAGTTTTTTTTTCTTTGTGTTGTCTATGGGGGTGGGTTTGTCTTTTGAGCTTTGCCTAAAAAAGGCACTATGGGGGAGGCAAGAGCCTTTGGCAGTATTGGAAACCCAGGGGTGACAGGTGCAAGCCATCCCTAGCGAAGCAACGTGGCTTGTCAAGCATGTCATCCCAGGCTGACAGACACTGGAGCCCTTTTGAATGACACCAATACTTTAGCCAATTGTTAAAATTGATCATTTTGTCATTATACTGTGGCATCATTCTTGATGAGGGTAAGATGCTACTCAAGGTCAGGGTCATACCGGCCTGTGCTACATGATCAAAGAGCTCCTGTACGTCTTTTTTCATGTAGTCCATGGAGGTACGTCTCAGGTCATTCACACCAGCATGGACAATGACTGAGTCATATTTGTACTTGCTTTGGAGTGACCTGAGTGCTTGTGTTATGTGGCGGATCCTGGCACCCGACAGGCAGCTTACAGTAACCTTCTCCTTGTTCAGCCTGGTGAGTGGGACGTCAGTGTGTCTATCAATAAAGTCACCTATTACAAGTATATTAGGTGTGTTGTTTAGCCTTAGGGGCTGTGACTGTGTGGCACACTGACTTTGTGAGCTATGTGCTACGTGGATATTGTTTTATGGTAGGTTTTGCTTGGATGTTTGCTTTGGAGGTCTCTGCTGCTTAGGCAGATTTTTATTTAGAGCGTCCGAGTATGTTTTTGTGTGTTTATGTGTTTGGCTTGCTGATACGATAGGTCTATGTGAGACTGGATTTGTGGTGTGTGTGGTTACCTTCTCCTCCTGTCAGGCTGTGCCAGTACTGGGTTGAGAGCGCTTAGCCTCCAGTTTGGCTATATAGTTGCATCTCTCACATATATTTGAGCTTGTTGGGAGGAGGAGAGGGTGGTCTGTATACATAAGGCAGTTGTAACATTGCCTCAAGATTCCCAGATTCACCAGCTGGACTGGAGAGTAAACTCGAAACTGACCTTTGGACATGCATGAATAATACAGGGAACTACTTATTGACCAGTGCAAACTAGTTGCCTTGTGTGCAACTAGGTACTGGTGAAATTTCAAGGGTGTTGTTATAGGAAAATATCAACTCAAGGTGTCTGTGTCTATACATGGCATGACCAAATACTTGAAAATAAACTAATAAGTAGACCCTTATCATTTATGGATGAAACATTTAGGGAGATAGTCTGAAGTTAGATTAAACAGCAGATAATCAATCAATACTGAAAAGAAAGCATTGTCAAGAATGATGAAAAGAGAGAATTTACCTGATTGGCTACTGCCTGGCTGTTAATATTGCTGGTCTCACCACAGCTTTGTGTTTCTGGTATACAATACCTCCTTGCTTCTTCTCACACCGAGTAGACTTCAAGCTATCAGCTGTAAAATGCATATGTTTGCACAAAGGACAAATTGACATGGAAAGGAAAACGCAGAAAGTCACTTGCCATTAAAAATGGATTGAAAAATGCAACAGTTTTAAACAATTTGTACTGTATAACAAGAAAGAGACCAGTCTAGTTCCTTTCCTCTTCACACAAACTTGCTTTCCTGTTGATTTTTAGCAAAGACAGACTATGGGAATGCACTATTGCTAATAATTGCTAGATGTTTAAGTATTGCACTGATTTAAATGTCTTGAGTTAGTCACAGTGACATTGGATTCTACTACTTGTGTTACAAATACAAAATACTCCCCCTGAGGAGTATATATGGAGAATTAGTTTTCAATGAAACTCAAATTTCCAAACTCCCGAGGATCAGATATGACAAAAACAATTCCAAAAACACAAAAGGGTGAAAAACAAGTCAAGTACTCGCCATGATATTGCATCTGTATTGTCTGTTTTCATCCTTCCTCAACTGATGGGTCTTGGATCCAACCTTGGACCCGACTTCAGCAATTCTATAGACTTTGTCTTTGTATCTTGAGTTCCTCCCTATATCCATAACCCTCCTCTTTAGCTTGAATTACCTCCAATCAAATTTTCCCTCTATTCAGCATATAATCCTGCCCATAACAAAATAACTGGTAACAATGCAGTCTAATTACAAATCCTATTCCAGTTAGGCTGCAAGGAAAGGAAGAGAAGAACCAAGCTCATGAGATGGCAGGCAAAATAACACACCTCAGGTTGAACTAGGAGACCAAAAATAAATCTTTCAAGTAAGAAGGGGGTTGGAGGGTGGGAGGTTGAGGAAGGATGAAAACAGACAACACTGATGCATTTGTTATAGTGAGTACATAACTTTTGTATCTGATGTCTGTTTCGTCCATTCCTAAACCAATGAGGCAGTGTTTCCAGCTAGAGGGACCTCAGGCTGGTCCTCAAGGAAGGATATTCCAGAGTACAGTGGAGCCAAATGCTGTGCTAGTTCTGGAGAAGATGTCCAATTTGTAGTAGGCAATAAAGGTATGAGCATTAGACCAAGTGACAGCCTCATAAATGTTACCCATGGAAGCCATTGACCTGAATGCAGAGAATGTGGCCACAGATCTGTTGAAATGAGGTTTAGCTAGTGTCAGACCTTTCTTATAGACAAAAAAATGCAATCGGTGAGCCATCTGACCAGAGTTAACTTTGAATTGAATTACCCAACTTGCCTTTGGAAAAGGAAACAGATAGCTGGTCTGATTTTCTGATATTCTTTGGTCAAGCTGGCTTTGAACATCCAAAAGCTGCAGAATATGTTCTGCTTTGTCAGAAAAATTTGGAAAGAATACAGGAAGGTTGATGGAGTGATTTTTATAGCTGATTCTGAAGTCACTCCAGGTAGAAAAGAATGATTAGTGTGGAAGGGATACACTGTCCTTGTGAAAGAAAAGATATGGTAGTTTGGAAGAGACAGACTGGAGTTCTGATACCTACCTGGCCAATGTGATTGCAACCAGTAAAATAGTTTTTAAGGCAAAAGTCCACCTTGGCAGCTGATTCAAAGGGGGGTGAGTCAGAGCTTGAAATATTGTTAAATCCCACAATCCTTAATAGGGGGTCACAGTAGAAAGGTACTGTTTTGAGAAAGGCTTTGCATAATGTAGATGATGCCAAGGAGGAATGGTGATCTCCTACATGAAAATTAGAGATGGCTGCAAGTTGGATTTTTATTGTAGAATAACTAGCTCTACTGTTGAATACAGAAGAAACAAAGTCTAGAAAAGCTGGAATTATCTCCAGACAAGTTTGCCCTCTATATGTGCTTAAAATGGATCTGTCTATGGAAAAGACAAAGGGAATATCTCTTCCTTTTGCTCTTGTGGTGTCAGACCAAGGAAGAAAGCTTGGACTGTCTAGCTATCATTAGAAATGGAGAAACCCATGTGGTCAATGTGAAGGTCTGAATGTCCATTTGAGTTATCTCTGATGTATGAGACGGGAGATCCTGGGCTGGATCCAACACCCAAGATGGGTATAATAGATGAGGACACAGAAAGCGTAATTAATATCAGACCTTGTTTACTGCAGGAACTTGTCCTTTTGCTTGTTTAGCTTATTAAAGTTTTTACAAGCTGTGAGCATTTCTTGGTTTGAACTTGTGCTGTGGCCATAGGAATGGAAACCATACTTGTCGAGGCCAGAATGGGAAATGAGGATTGCTTGCTTTTCCAGTGAGACACTTTCTGAAGAAATTTGGGAACAGGTGGTGGTGGAGGAAATGCATATAGGAGCCCAGGAGCTCAATCATGAATTAGTCTCTCTGTGAATTCCCCTCTGGGGGATCAGGGCAGAGCAACTGCTGCACTTGAGTTGATTCAGGAAGTGAAGAGATCTGTAAGATGAATCTGCTCAGTTTGTTTGTTAGCATGTTGGACTTCTCCAGGATATGCGTTACCAAAAGGAAGTGGCTGGAAGAGATTGCCCACTGCCAAACTATTAAAGCCTCTCAACATAGGGGATAGGATCTGGTTCCCCCTGCTTGTTGATATACCAGACATGATATACCAGACAACAGATATATTGTCTGTCTGAAGGGCAATCATCCCTGGAGGCACAACATCTTGAAATTCCTGTAATACTCATAGGAATGCCACCACTTCCAGGGCATTGATGCAAAGATTGACCTCCAATTGAGATGGAAGAATAAAAGGGCATCCCTGATAGCCTTATGGATCACCATAAAAGAAGTTTGTGTTTCCTGCAAATCTTTATACCTTATATCAGTAAGGACAGGGGATGTCATCTTATTGAACATTGCACTGCAAACATCCATTAAAGTACTCTCATGTAATACCTTGCTAAGAGCACTAGAGTTATAGAAGCTGCCATAGATCCAAGGAGTTGTAATACCAATCTTGCTAGTTGGGAAGGAAGAGACGGGATGTGGGATTTTTGTGTGCTGATTGGGAGGCTGAAGGGGGAAAGGGTAAGTACTAACTTTTGGATATGATCCTCTGCACCAAAATATCCTTGGTGACAGCTCTCCGGGCTTCCAGGTGCAGCACTCCCTCACTACCTTCAGAGTGCAGCAATCAGGCAACCTTTCAGGAGCACTGAAAGGGCTTGTCAGAGAAAGGACCTTTGGAGCCCTGGTTTTGTGGGCCTTCTCTGTTATGTCTATGATATCTACCATTTAGAGTTCTCCCTTCTACTGTGGGGGGAACTTTCCTAATAGGAATCCTGGGAAGAACCTTGTGACTTACGGAACTACATCTTCCTACCCTGGTTTTGAGAAAAAGTCTTTTGAGGGGTAAAGAAATGTATCCCTATGGCAGATAATGTTTTCCCATCTTGTTCATGCCTAGATCAGGTTTATTTCACCTTGAGGCCAAAATAAGGTGGATCCATCAAAGGAAGAATTGATGAATGACGACTTGAAAGGCTCCACAAAATCACATAGTTGGATCCAAACATGCTGTCTCACAGGAATTCCTGAACCCACAGCTCTCGAAACTCCCTTTGAGGCATGAGAAATCAGCCTCATAGAGGCATTTGACAAGGACTGTAGGGTGGGCAGTTGCTAAGAAGCAGTCTTCTTGTCCTCGTCTGACATGGACCCTGAGAGTTCATTGGAAAACTCCTTGATCAAGTCCCTCTGAAATCCCATAACATGAGCCAAATAGTTCAGCAAACTGACAGCAAAGGTCACTGATGCATAAACATGCTTACCAAACCTGTCCAACACCCTAGACTCTCTGTTCAAGGGATGGGATGGAAGAACTCTGTTCAGCAAGTTCTTTCACAGTGGCTGCTGCTACTACCATAGCATCTACTGGGGGACGCTTGCCCCAATGGACTTGATCCTTGTGTGCAACAAGGTACTTACCTGGCCTCTTGGGAATAGACATGACATTTGGGTACTTCCAAGCCTGGAGGGAGATGAGCTGTACCATGTCATCTGCTGGAAGGAACTACCTAGCACATAGCTGAGCTGGCTTCAAAATCCTCAAGAAACACTGACTCCTATTGGGAAGGGGAGAGTCAGAAGACCAACCACCTTTCTGCCTCAAAAGTTTGAACAGTTCATTGAAGGAATCATTCTCAAGGGGTGTTCTGGGGGACCCTTCCCCGTCTTCGAAGTCTTTATCTTCTGCCAAGGATTCCTGTTCTGTCAAGGATTCCTTTGGGGAATCTAAGTGCCTCCTTTTCTATGTACACTTCTGTGAAGGCTCCCCAGTAGGAAGATTTAAGCAGGACTCTGAAGTTTGAGCAGAGTACTGAATGAGGACCATCTCCAAGCTAGAATGGGCTGATAAGACAGGATGAGACTCTGGAACCAAGTTAGACATCTGTTGAGGGAGTGGACCCAAGGGGTCAGGTAGCATTTTCCACTTCTGTGGACAAGGCATATCTCCACTAGCTCAAAAGCAGAAGCCATGGGAGAAGTAACGGTCACCCTGGCAGGAGCTGTCTAACCCTGAGGCCCCAAGAGGAAGGGATGGCTCCAAGAGCATCAGAGTCTAACCCAACCCCCTGAATCCAGCACTGATCCTCTGGCTCTGACAGTGCCAGCACTGACTGGATCAGAGATGTCAGAGTTGATGAAGGCCAGGCCTTCAGATCTGACATAGATAAACTTGGAGCTATCGGGTCAGATGACTCTGAAATCACAGGTCAGTAGGAGTTAACAGTTGGGTCTGGGCTGGTGGTAGGCTTAAGAGTCCAATGGGAGAAGGAGAGGATGGTAAAACTCCCAACTGAATCTGGGCCTGGAAAAACTTCCTCATCATTCTGTCCACATCTGCTTCATTTAGGCTCCTAGTTGACCTGAGGGATGAAGAGCTTGAGGGTGGTCTGGAAGCCTTTCAAGTGGTCTCCTCTAAGAAAGGAGAATGGATCCTCTAACATATTAGCTTTAGAGTGAAACTAGAGGAGCATTGGACTGGAGATTTAGATTTGGCTCTTACTGGATCCAAGGAACCAGACAGATCTGGTGGCTTAAACTTTTTTGGGTGCAGCCAAATCTGAAATGGTGGAGAATGATTGAAGGATTATTTACTAGAATCCATGACTTTTAACAGATGAATCCCCCATAGTCTTCTCAGATTTTTTTAGAAGAAGGTGAAGATCCAGTTGAGGAAGTAGTAGTAGTAGAAGGGAGCAACCCTTTCAACAACAGTTTGTTATGGAGCTCAATCAGCGTCCAGTGATTAAATCCTGCACAGATTTCACATTCCACTTTGAGGTGTGCTGATCCAAGCCAACAGACACATTCCTGGTGGGCATCTGAACTGGGGATCATATGCCCACAGGAAGAACATTGTTTAAAACCAGTAGGCTTGTTAGTCATAATGAAAAATACACTCAGAAAAGTAGAATGGTACAAAAGATATACCCATGACAGAAAGGCAACGGAAGACTTAAACAGAAATACAAGCAAGGCATGAGGTCTGTAATTGAGATGAAGCAATACAACAATAATGTCTTATTTATACATACATGCATATCTATATCTATCTTCTTCTTCTTAAATGACGCATAGATGTTGCCTACCATATTAATTGTTGTACGCAACATTGAATTAAACAAAAACAAAACTCAGTAGCAATTTGATGTTTGAAACTCCTGGAACAGAATCTGACCAGTTGATTGTTCAGACAGGAGGCAAATAGGTCTGCTTAAGGAACTCCCTACAGATGGATCAAATCTTGGAAGACCACCTGATCTAGTTTCAGTTTGTAAGGTTTTGCCTATATCTTCAGTTTGTCAGCCACACAGTTTTGCTCTGATTGAATGTAGGATGCCTGTAGAGTGAGATTGTGTTGTGAAGTTATATCCCAAACTAACATGGCTAGCATGCAAAATAGGGTATGACTTGATTTCTCCTTGCTTGTTGATGTACCTCATGACTGTGGTATTGTCTGTAATAACTTGAGAAGAGGTCCTGGGGTCCAAAGATGATTCAGAGAGATGAGTACCTTGATTAGGGCAGGCATCTCCCTCTTTTTTTTTATATTTCTGTGGATGCATCTGTCCTTAGTATCCCAAACACCTTGAACTTTTATCCTTACAGAAACTGCTCTCCAAGCAAAGTCTGAAAAAAGTATGAAATTGGGATTTGAAAAGATGAAGAGTGTTGATGCTGGAACCAAAGAGACTTGAGGTACTACTGTTCAATCTCCATACGCAACATTGCATTAAAAAGACTCATCAAAAGCTGGGTTTTCTATGCAGACGTAACAAATTCCTCTCAAATGCTTCGAGACTCCCTCTAGCACAAGCTTTTCTATTTCCCACACTACTCTATGCAACCCCTATACTCACAAATCTCCAATCCAACATTGTCATCATCCCCCTTTTTCCCATTTTTCTACATGGGGTCAGGGTATCGTGTTAACTGTCACCAACTTTCTCGATTTAGTGCCACACTCCTGCCTTCTTCAACACTCATGCCTGACTGTCACAGATCTTCTTTCACACTATCCATCCACCTCTTTGCTGGATGTCCTCGCTTCCTCTTACCTTCTTTCTGTCTGTCCCAAATCTTCCTCACCAGATTGTCTTCTGCTTTTCTACACATCCGCCCAAACCACCGCAATCTGTTCTCTTTGATCTTTTCTGCAATTGGAGCTACTTTGGCTTCTGCTATTATGTCCTCATTTCTTCATCTGTCCCACAGTGTGCATCCTGTCACCTTTCTCAGGCACTTCATTTCCATCACCTCTAGCATCTTCAACTCTTCTGCCTTTACTGCCCAGGTTTCTGTACCATACAGTAGTACTGGTCGCACCACTGTCTTGTACATTTACTTTTCAGCTACTTTGGCATTCTTCTGTCATAAACTACACCTGATACTCTATGCCAGTTGGCTGCAGCCCCTATGATCGGAGTTCCTATTATGTTATCGAAACACTAAATGCTGAATGGCCAAGTACTCCAAATGGCCATTCATTGAAGTGTGTTTTGTGGGGTCATGCTACACTGGGGAATGGAATCTTTGACCTTTCCCGACTATAGTGTGACCTCGGAGTTGGTGTATATATAATTAGTGGGGGTGTGTGGGGGGCACAGCCCCCCACAACAAACGATTTGATGAACGTCTGTTTTGGGTATGTAGCCGTTTGGCATTTTGTGTTTCGATAACGTAATATAGACCCTCTAATCCAACCTTTTGTCTAAATTAGAACTTGCCTACAATAAAATTGCAAGATTTGTCTCCAATCTACCTTATCATATCCACCACTGCGTTGCGCTAAAAAGACTACAGTGGCTGAAATTTCATCACCAAATTCTACTGAAGCTTCTTATAGCACACACTATCTTACATGAACCCTTCTCCTACCCCACCCTTTCTATTTGTAAACTCCTCTAGAGCTATTCTGCAGAAAATGCCTGGAATAGGCTTCCTTTAAGTGTCAGCTCTATCACTAACCCTAAGTCCTTTAAAATAACCCTGAAAGAAAGCCTCTACAAATCTTGGTCCTGCCCATGCAATGACCCTACTTAATTCATCTCATAGAGGGACGCAGTTTTATAAGAGGTAAAAGTTAGTTAATATACCTTCCCTCTTTTACAACTTTGTATCTTATTCTCTCACCTTCTCTGCTGCTTCCTTATACTTTGCTAACAGTTTTCCATTGCTCCCTGAGCTTCCTGAACTTGTCTGTTCACTAGGCTTTTATGCAAAGTTTTAATTCTCCTGTATATATATATATATATAAATATTAGAGGTCTTAAAGATCCTACTCTTCCTATTCCTTCAGCCACCCTGTGGCCTTTATTGTTATGTTTTTTTCTCTCTCTCCTATTACTGGCTCCTCTCTATTATGATGTGTATGCATTGTACAATATTTAGTATGTTGCCATCTGCTTGCTTCCTCTGTTATTATTGTACCTTGTACTATGTATGCTTAGTATTGATTCAATTTACTCATTGTAATTAATTTTTGTCATGTCAATTACTCTCAATATTCTTGTATTACCCATATTATTTTGAAGCTTTTCTCCTCAGTTCTCAACTGTAAAAGGGCTTTTTGCTCGGTCAGACTAACTCCATTAAAAAATGTCAAATGAATAATAAATCTGTCTCATGTGTAGTCTTGCCAGGGGAATCATAAGAATTATAGAGGCCATCAGACCTTAAATCCTGAGCAATTTCCTTGCAGTGACAGAAGTCTGAGTGAAACCCTTAGAAGTAGATCTAGTTATAGATCTACTTTTTCCTGTGGAAGAAAAGTTCTTTGAACTGTGATGTCTAGTTGACATCCCAGAAGCATAATCCTGTGAGAAGGAGTCAAGAAATACTTTTTAATGTTTTCTTGAAATCTCATCTTGTATAAGATATCTTTTACCCAAGAGATAGAGTCCTTAAACTTTCAAAAAGTCTCTGCAAAGATATGCAAGTCATTTCAGTATGGAAAAATGCCGATACCCTCTAGCCTGCAATGAGTTATAACTGGTGCTAGACACTTTGTGAACACTGTTGGTGCAGTGGATATTTCAAAGGGTAAGGAAAACAACAGATAATGTGATCCAGACACAACGTTTACAACAGATAATGTGATCCAGACACACAATTTTAGGAACCACCTGAAATGTGGATGAATAGGGATATGATGAAGAGCATCTTTTAAATCTACTGTTAACAGGAAATTTGAATGAGTAAGAAGAGGTAACATGTTGTGAAGTGACATCATTTGGAATTTGGGCACTATCACAAAGATAAGAAAGAAAGATCCAGAACTGGTTTTCAAGTATTTTCTTTCTTCGGCATTAAAAACATCCTTGAAAAAAGCAGTTTTCCAATTGGGAAGGGGGAACTGGTCCTATCACTCCATGGGACTACATGTGATATAGACAGGTGGTTTCTGGTCTGGAGGATGAGGAATTATCCCTTGAAAAGGAGGAATTTCTCCCATTTCCGTGTGTAACCTTGAATAATGACCTTCAGACCCATTTGTCAACTATTTGTTGTCAGATATAAAGTTGAGATTAAGACTTTCTGGAAGACAAAAGGAAGTGCCAGGGTGGGAGGGGGAACAAAGTATGTTAATAGTAATTTATTCTTGTTTTTGGGAGTTTCTAAAATTCTTTTTGGAACCCCCTTGCCATTTCTTCTTAAATGTCTGTTTAACTGCATTTTGTTGAGACTATTTTGTTTCTTACCAAAACTGGATGAGGAGTTAGAGAATCCCTTGAATAATTTGACAAAGGAGAGCTGAAAAAATCTTAGAGGCTCCCTGTATCAGCTTACACTCTTCATCACACGTTTTGATCACCTCTTCAGCAGAGTGGCCAAAAATTGAATCCCTATCCAAAGGAGAATTTAACATCTCGTTTTAACATCACTTGGGAGGGAGATTCTGAAAACACAGCCATGTAAATCTCTTCAGAACAGTACTAGTGGGCATATACCTTGAAGTATCAACAGAGTCATATACACACTATACAATGAGTGACTTGAACAATAGAAGAAATTTAAATTATTTAAAGCAAATTCTTCCTCACAAAAAGAAAGTGCAGACAAAGCATTCCTCAATCTTTCCCACTTAGTCAGAGCAAACCTTAAAATATAAGTTCGTCAATTCAAAATTCTGAATATCAACGTTTCAGAAACATATATTTTTCCACCCTTATCACAAATAGTAGGACTGGAATTAAGTAAGTCAGAAGAAGGATTAACTAAAGCTAAAGTTGCTGGATAAGGTTTGGGAAGAGTGTATAAAAACTTAGGATGTATAAAGCTCCTCAGTCTTAACTGCTTTTGGGAGCAGCTGGTTGACTGTCAGTAAAACTGCAGGCAGTAACACATTCGCACACATCCTCCAAGGCAGAGAAGACTGGATGAATGGGTACTGGATCTGGAAATTCCTTCTGTCATAGTTCATAGTAGTTTGAGGGATTGACAAATCTCAGTGTTCTCCCACTGAAAATGCTGGCCAATTCTAGAAATAGTCTCAGAGAAACCCCCACAGGGGGAATCAGAAACGGAGTTCTCCTCTGAGTGCAAATCAGAAATCCTAAGGAGAAAACCCTTTATCAGTCACTTCAGCCTCCTGCACAGATTCAGAATCTTGAATCTCTTCAGGGAAGGAAGCATTCCTCTTTCTTTTACCAGAAACTACCTTACAATAAGGATCAATAGCCTGAATTAAACCCTGAGCCAGTCTCAGTAAACTGCTCTTGTTTGAAAAAATTGAAGATGAGTAGATAAATGCTGTTTTTTTTGACAGGAAGAATGTGGCCAATAGTGTTAGTAGAAGCAGCATTAGCTTGCTTAGGGATGAGACAACATTCTGACAAAACAGTGAAGCCTTCACTGTTCTCTCTCCCAGGACCAACAAGAGTGGCTCTCCCTTGCCCACTTTCAGGCCCCTGATAGCTGCAGAGTACGTAGCTAAACTCCAGTCTGTAGTGACTGTCGTTGCGACACTAGAGGGATTCAGGGTAAAAGATGAGTGGACTGAGGTACAACAAATTGCCACAGCAGTGTCACCCACCTATGGCTGAGGCAAATTGCTAGCTTGTTGTGGTGACAAAGGCTGTTTGCTTACCTTTTCCTTTTTTTGACTGGAAGAAGAACCGACTGTGGGATGGAATGTTTTTCATGGTCAACCCAAACATGGTGCCTCTTTCCCAGTGAGAACAAGCAGCAAATGCATGTAAGAATAAAAAGCCTTTAAAAGTCACTTTTTCCCAGATAAATCAACTAAAAAGCACTTTTAAACACTATGTCAACCCCATAAAGTAAAATAAACACAGTTTCTCCACAGAAAAAATAGTTTTTCAGTTGTATTAAACAACTTTTAAACTAACAGGAACAAAGGAGCACTTCTGTTTAAAAGTACAGTACAGTCATGTGACAGTCCATTACAACACAAACTCCTAGCTTTAAAATAACTTTCCTTAAAGAAGAAAGTATAAATAATAAGCAAAATGATTAAATGGAAGCTTTTTCAGCAAAGGGAACTTATCTGTCCCATGAAGAAATGGCACAAGCCAGCTGTTGATCCTCAAGAGCCTCATAGGAGTGTACTTTTTGGCATTAGTAAAGCTCTGAAGGACTTGGCACCCAAACATGTCTTTTCATCAGATCAGCTCAAGCTGCCTGACAGTTTGGGAACATGGAAAGTGCCCTGAAGATTTGGAAGCTGGTCAACTAAGGCTACTGCAGCAGTGATCATTTGAGCATCTACTATTGTGGTAAGATTACTCAACAACTGTACCTTCAGTAGGAAGGGATAACATTCACTTTGTACAAATGCCATGAGTGTATAACTTTAGATGTCTACTGAACTGTATTGTACCACTGTTTTATCCCCAGGAAAAAAGTAAAATCAAGGAACTTTTTTTAAGATAAGCCTCTACCATCAATGTTTTTTTTTTAATTGACTATATGCTGCTCTTAAAGCAGAAGCATGCCTGTCTTTGTTTGGACACACAGCTGAGCAGCCTTCATTACCTTGCTGTTCCACAGAGGAACCAAGTGTATTTAAACAATGTAATCTGAATCTGCTGCACATGCATAGTATATCACAAAACCATCCTTGGTGATTTGCCTTAATGTACAGTGATGGACCAAACATTTTGTTTCTTTTTAGAATAATGCCAATGAATAATTGAGATAAAACATTGCAAGGTCGCAGGTAATCCACATACCTATAGCAGGGAGGAGGGGTCCTCTAGTTTGTTTTTTGGGCTGTTTTTTTATGCCTGAAAAATGCATTCCATCATCTGAAAAATATGAATTACTTACTCACTGGTATAACTTTTTGCCTTAACCATTCCACAATGAACAAGAAGCAACCTCAGTGTAATCGTAACTGCCGTTTGTAAAAAAAAAAAAAAAAAAAATATATATATATATATATATATATATATATATAAACATACACAGTAAAAAACTTTTAATAGTTGATTTGAAAAAAATAAAAAAAGAAAAATGCAGACCACTTAAGCTTTCGTTCCTTTTAATTGGTATCAGAACTTCATCAGAATGGATCAAATGTCAAGGGAAAGAAGCATAATATAGCATACAAAGCTCATAAATATTAAAGTACATAAACTAGCCAGTAGTAAATAACAACAAACATAGCAAAGATGCATATGCAATAGTTTGCTACTGAATAAAAAATGTCATAGCCAAAGACTTTCAAATGAACATAAAAGTCACCAATATAAACTGTTCTATGTACAAAAAATGTACTGTGTACAAGATATATATATATATATATATATATATATATATATATATATATATATATATATATATATATACACAAATATATACATAACTATAAACAATCACACTGAAATGCAAAGGACATGATGCCCACCTTTGGCACAATCATTGGAACCATTTCAAGGCACATTTTAGGTTGAGAGACTCATTTAAACCTGGAGAAAATTCTGCTTTCAACCGCAACTGCCACTTTAATTCCTGTAACTGCAATTTACAATCCGAATCTCCAAAGAGCTGTTTAATCTGTTCCAATACTATGAACTTAAAAGACCCAAAATCAGTGCACAAGGCACTGTGTTTACTGAAAGCATTCATGTGGTCATTATTCCTTATGGCACCATAATGCTCCTTTATTCCGTCACTCAACCTACGGACAGTTTTAGCAATATAAAACTTGAACAAGTTGAACAGACTGCATACACACACACACACACACACACACACATATATATATATATATATATATATATATATATATATATATATATATATATATATACATAAAATAGACAGCTAGTGGGTTTCATAGATTTGGTTGTGGGTCACTGATGTTGCTCAGATATTTATGGTCTGATATGGAAATTCCCATTTCTCCAAGGCCATTACATAAATTTCTGTGAGTAAATGCATCCATGGAATTGTTTATATCTATTATGTGGGTGGAAGAGTTCTCTCCCTGTAAACTTATTCAGGGCAAAAGTCACTCACAGAAAACTTTTTTCTTTTTTTTTCTTTTTTTTTCTTATTATTATTGCAAGCTGTTATTCACGTTTAGTCAGTTACAGAATTACAGGTGGTCTGCATTAAAATAATATGAAACTAAACACATTACATTCCAGTTGGCATTTGTAAACCTAAGAAAAAAGTTACAAAAGAATCCAGACTGTTCATCATACTCCAGAGGAAGACAGCTTAATAAAATAAGACCCTAGGACAACTAAATGTGTCTTTGGTCTTGTAACCAGTAAATGTAGCAGAGCAGTGCTCCTCTTGTTCCATCATCTAGACCACTGCAGGGTTTTAATATCTAGTCACTATTTCCCATTACCCCACTGAATGCTGAACCATACATGCATTCACACCAGTGAGGCAGGGAATGCACTATCAAATCTGTTTGTAGTATGCATGTTTTCCATATGGGTGACACAGGCTACATCCCCTGTCAGATCTTTCTCTGCAGCTGACCGTGTACTACCTAATGCAGTTCAGTGCGTTCTCCCAGCCACCATTAAGATCCACCAATGTGGTCAGTTCATTAGTCTCTCTCTTCACAGAGAAGGTGAATTGACATTTTGTTGATCATTCTTCACTTCCACAGCTGGCTTCTTCAGTGCTTGGGTTGTTAATTAATCCCAGGCTATCCTGTGCTACTTTCATTAACAGCTATGATATAAATGAGGTATGTCCCAAACTTCCAGCAAACATGTATATACATATCTAGTGGCTAAGCACTGCCCTAAACAAAAAAAAAGTAAAAATTAGTCCTTTGTTTCCAATTTCTATGCACATGTTTATACAAAACTTGTGGCATATTAATTATTACATTACACAGTAAAAATGCCCAACATTTGTATGTCAAAGTAACATGAAAATAGAGAACTAATATGGTGACAATTCATTTTATAAAGAGTGTAATTCATCATTTTCATGTCGATGTTACTTCATAAAAATATGCATTTCAGTATAGTGTGATTCTAACAGCATTGCCTTCACAGCAGTGAGTGGTATGATTCAAGGACTGAATTGATGTTTATTAATCAATAAACTTAAAAAAAAATACAGTACCACAGTACAATGCTAACATAGATGATGTTTACAGTTTTAATTAATTTTCTTCTCTTACTACTATTGTTGAAAGAGATGTAGCTGTTTGTGTGGCACGAATAGCAATGCTTCCTGCCAATTTTTCAAGGCTTTCAGAAATAACCATGAAGCAAGCAGTGTATACCAATCACCAGAAAATGGCATCTCTACAATTATTCAGATGTCTTTATTTAAGTATTCTGTGATTTTAATGAACCTGTTGTTCTTTATTGCAGTTGCGGGTATGACCTAAACAACTGACAGTTCATCTTTTTACTCCACCAGCAAATTTACTAATTGGAATTGGATAAACATAATCATGGGTATTGTCTGAGATTTAGCAGTTTATACAGATGTGCCCACATGTACAGTTGCACATTAGATTCACATTCTTATGTTACAATGATCTGTTGCCAGCTGTATGTGTATAACATAGATTATCTACACAAAACGCATGCCACTAAAAAAACATCATGCAGAACCTTCGAAGTTTGTTGTCAAGCTCATCTTGGAGACGCCTACCTGGGCAACAAATGCTTACACAGGGACATAAATCAGTAACATGTTGCATTTTGTAGTTTTCCTACCTCAGGCTACTACATAAACTCACAATGCAAGCGGGGGAAGGAGAATGGTTATATAAGTGATGGATGTATGAATGCATTGGATGCAGGTCTGTCAGGGAAAAAAATAACTCAAATGTCAGTTAATCAGAAAATTAATTTCTAAACTAAGATAAACAATAATTTAGTCATAGATTTTTTCTGAGCAAGGAAATGCTCTGATGACCCCCCTCCATGCAGGGGGCTTCATTCTCTGCAAACCTTTATTTTAAATTCAAAGCCACTGTATCTAGAGGTTAGAGGAATTCCCATTTTTAGTAACATTTTATTGACAGTTGTTCAGCACAGCAAAAAGTGACAGCTCCTCAAGTTCCCAGAGTTAGCAAAATTAAGGATAGGCCAATGAAGTATTTTCCATTGTCGCTAAATTGTAATGAAAATACAAACATTAAGCTCACAGTAAAAAACTTCCATATGCATACTTAGCATCATTTCAATGAGAAGAAAAAATATATAAGTATAGCACTTTTTTTTTGGGGGGGGGGTGGTGACAGGATTTGCTGCAAAGCTAGAAACCAGTAATAAATTACATGTATTGCAGCAAAAGAGAGAGCAAGTCCATTCAGTCTCCCTGTTAAATGCATTTACATTCTGCATCATCCCTCTATTTCCCTTTAATCTTTCTACAACTTCCTCATACCCTCCCACAAATGTTTCTCCAGATTCCCACTGAGTCATCCAGGCCAGTAATCCCAGGACAGTTCATGGTGCTGGTTACTGGACTGTAGCTCACCCACTCCAATAAAAAAAAGGAAAGTAAACAAAAAAAAAATATTACAAAGGTGTAGCTTTAGAATTGCTGCTGCTGTTGTCAAGATTGGAACTTCACTCTGAGCCCTTCATTGGCCCACTTAAAAGCAAGGGGGAAAAACAGAGAACTCGAACATTGTTTACTCTTTACTCAGAATAAGTCAATCCTGTCTTATTATTGTTGTTTACTGCCTTTTGCAGGAGGCAGAATCATTAGAAAAAAATTGGGTCTATGGGCTATTGAATGAAGCAGAGAAAAATAATTTGTATTGACTCAGGCAGCTTCAGGTGACTGTCTCTGACTGAGGCAGCCTGAGACTGAAAGTAAAAGATGCAAAAAGCCTGTAAATGTTTTTTTTTTTTTTTGCAAGTTATCCCTATATGTGACACTTACCTAGTATGCAGGACATTTAGTAAATTATGAGTGAGTGAGTAGTATGAGTGTGCATGTGTGTGTGCATATGGATTTCCGAGGGCAATGAACTATCTCTGATTTCACAAGATGTTTCTGATTTAGCCTCATATTTTGTCTATTCCTTGCAAAGTTTGTATATTTTCTGGCTAATCAGTGAGGAATGCAGTCACTACTAAATAAAGACAGACCGTTACTATAACACAGAAAAAGCATGCTAATGCAAAGCCTGTTATTTTAGCAGCTTTCTGAGTTTATAGGTGCAATATATGCCCCAATTTTTGGTTTTCTGTCCCCATTATTGTTTACCTTTCTACTTGAATCTTGAGCTAAGAGATTGGCAGGTATGTGAAACTGGAAGTGGGTTACAAACAATGGGTTGCAAATTGTATTCTGACAGCAGAAAAGCAGAGAAGATATTCATGTGTGACAGTTAATTTATGTATTTGTTAATATTATTTATTTATTTATTTTAGTTTGATTACCGGGGAGGTCCACTGGGCTTGGGGGCCCGTTTTCAGTGGAGGCCCGGGGAGAAAAGCTCCACAGGAAACAACAATTTTAATTATATGAAAAATTCAAACACAGTTTGCAATTACAAATAACAGGTTGCTAGAAATAGCAAAAAATACTAACAATTTCAATTATGTTCGGGAGGAAAAAAAAAAAACAGGCATATAGTATAAAAACAAGAATTTACTATTTGGTTACCTGTGTAATCAATATTTTAAAAGAGGTTGGGAAGGTAAAGAGGTTAGCCTGGAGAGAAGGGGGAAGATAGCTTGAGAGGTGTGGGCTGAAGAGCGCAGTTGCACATCCTATTTTGATAGAGGTAAGAATGAAGTTGGATTTTGAAGTTATTTAGGTTTTTGCAGGTTCTTAGTGAGGTGGGCAGGGCATTCCATTTTTTAGCTAAGGTAAAGGATAAGAGAAGCTGACCTGCTGGGTGCTTTGGTTTTTGTACTGTGATCAGGTTTTGGTGAGATGATCTAAGGGATCTTAGGGGGGTATAAGGTTGTAGAATATTGGAAAGAGCAGGGCAGTTAGTAGGATGGAACAATAATTTGTGGGCTGTAGTGATTTGGAGAAAGTTAAGTTGATTGGGGCGTTCAAGCCAGTTTAGAGAGTGAAGGGAGGTGCAGTGATGAGAGGAGGATTTGGCATTTGTGGCAAATTTGGAGATTTTGTTGTAACATTGTTCCAATTTGGAGGTAAGTGTGGATGATAAATTAGTGAACAGAGGAGCGCCATATAGTAGAGAGGGAAGGAGGTAGGTAGAGGCAAGGGTTAGCCTGGTGGGAGGAGAGAGAAATTCATTTGATTCACTTGATTAGTCAATCAGTCTTTCAGGGTATACAGTCACAATCATATAAGTGATTACAATTGATTGTGATCACGATTCTGCGTGTGTGTGTGTTTGTGTTTTATACCTGTGTGGGAGGCATAGATGCTGTCAAATGTATGTGTGTGATTTCATAGAATGTATTTGGTTTTTGCCTCATATTTTGGCCTCTTCCTTATAATGTTTGCAATTTCTCTGGCAAGTCAGTGGGGATTGTAATCACTGACAGCAGTCATTTCAATTTCAGATTTAGTAGCTTACAGATAAAGCAAAATAATATAAAGCCTATTATACTAGAAACTGTCTAAGTATATAATATCTGTCCCTGATTTTAGTCATTTGCTCTCTATTATTATATAGTTTTCTCCTTAATCACTGGACTAAGAGGTTGAGAGGGTGTGTGCGTGTGTGTATGTGTAAGTGTTTGGTGGGGGTTGCATTGGCTTGACCAATGTATTCTGACAGCAGTAAACTAAAAAGATACTTTCATATATGATAATTATTTATGCTTTTACTCATTAATTTGATTGCACACCCCTGAGGTTAACAGTTATATGAATGGCTGTATTTGATGCTCATGTGTGTATGTGGGGAGGGGCATAGATGCCTTCAACAGTCACTGATTTTTCCTCCTATTTGATTTGTTCCTCATGAGGATTGTTTATTGAAAGTCCATCATTCTAACAATGTTTTACTTGCATAAGGGATCTGTGTTTTATTTTTTTTTTTGTTTTTTGCTTGATTATCTAACAGGTATATGTGGAGGTGTGCAGTGACGAGTAGATATGTTTCTCTGTTCAGTTATTTATATATTTATTCATTCATTCGATCATACTCAAGTATCTGAGGTGTACAGTCAGTCATACAAGCTGCTGTAATTGATAGTCACATCTGTGTGTGTGTGTGTGTGTGTGTGTGTGTGTGTATGCATGAATGTTCAGGTGCAGATGGGTTGCAACAGGTTGCTCACTGTATGGTTTTGACAGCAGCAGCAGCTATTATTTAGCTATTTATAGTATTTATTCATTTGATAGCAGTCAAACATCTGAAGTGTACAGAGCTATAGAAATTGGTGTGTGTGTGTTAAAATTATTTTGACTAATTTTTTTTTATTGTATTATAATTTCATATCTGAGGTGAATGCAGTCACTACATTTGGCTTTAATTCCTACATACAGGGCTATTGGTGAATAAAATTGATTGAACATCCTGTCATTATTCTGACTTTGCAAAACTAGTGTGCATTTATGTGAAGCCAGCTGGAACTCTGTTTATTAACACTGTCAGAAATGGGAGTTGTGCACGGTGCTTTTACTTTCATCCTAGTATAACATGAGAGAGTGCATTGAAGGTAACTATCTTGTTTTGGAGAGGGAGGCAGGCAGACACATCTTCAACACAGGATTTATATATCTGTATTCTAATCTGCTTATTGTGAACTACTATTTTATTAGCTTTGATCATTAAGCTTTAGACATTTTTTTCCATGAAAGAAAAAACAAGACGGAATTTCTTTCCTTACTCCTGATTTTATTCAAGCCATTATTGAATCAAAATGTTGTTTAAAAAAGTTCCAAGATGATACCTTAAAGAATGTATAACTTATGGCTTTGGGGAGCTAACAGGCCTAGGCCCTGTCTTAATTCCATTACTTTCTCTACACTTATTACAGCAGAGTCTTGGCCACTTAGGTTGTGTTAAATGGATGGAAAAAAAGCTAAAAAGTAAGACAAATTGTGAAAAAAAAAACAAAGAACTAATCTAGTTGAATTGTGTGGGGCCAGGTTGGAGGGAAACAGAGGAGGAGCACTAGGGAGTTTCAGGTAGGACCAGTGCTCAACAAGGGAGCAGAGAATCCTTTTGTAGCTGTACATTTCACTTGACTTACTGATTGCAGTCAGACATGACAGAGATGTGTTCAATTTCTTGAACTTCCTCTGGGAAACAGGAATCCCTTTTTCTTTTACCAGAAACAGTCTTATATGAAAGGTCAGCAGCCTGCATTAGACCCTGAGTGAAGCGCAATAAATTATTCCTGTCCAGACAAACTGATAACAGGAGATACCAATTGTTGTTTCCTGTCTCTCTTTGACAGGAATTTCTGAAGAAACAGACCCAGTATTGCCAGTAACGTCTTCCCCCAATAGGTGCAACATACTGGCTAAACAGACACATTTCCTGACCTTTATCCCAGGACAGGAGTGTCTTTTCCTTGTCCACTGAGGGGACTCCCACATCCACAGAGGATGAGTCTAAACCCTGGTCCATAGTAGATGTATGGACTACACTAGAAGGTTCCAAAGAAAAATACGAGTGGTCTGATGAACCAACTTTGGCTACAGCAGAATGACCCACCTGAGGCTGAGGCAAAATGTCAGCCTGCTGTGGTGGCAAAGGTTGCTTATGTCTTTTTTTTTTTCTTTTTTCTTTTTGTGGTTGGAAGAAGGCCCAGTTGAAGGTGTGGTACATTGTTCGATGGTCATGGTGAAAATAATGCTTATTTCCTGGACAAGCTTAGTTAATAGTCTATAAAACAGGAAAGTGGCAAATAACCTTTTTTCCTAGGAAAAAAGCTTTAAAAAAGCATTTAAATAACTTCCTCCAGCCCCAAAAGTAAAATAACCACAGTTTCAACACATAAAATGTTGTTTTAAACAACTTTTAACAACTTTCTATCACAAAAGTAAAAAACTGCACTCCCATTTAAAAGTACATAATAGTCACAAGACAGTTAATAAAAATGCTTTTTCCTGGCTTACAGGTATTTCTTCATAAGAAAAAGTGAATGTTTTTTCCCCCAAAAGAAACTTATCTGGCCAGCAACAGCATTAGCTGACTGTTGATCTTCGAAAGCCTGAAGAGGAACTCTTTTCTCAGTGTCAAAAAAGCTTTGAAGGGCTTGGTACACAATCCTGACTGTTGCAGACAGCTTGTGACAACTCAAGGTGTCTAATGGTTTTAGTGCGTGGAAGGTGTCCAGAAGCTTTGAAAGCTGCTTAGCTGTTGTACTCTATGCAGGATACAACCCAAATTGCTTAGGGCATTGCAGCTTGTTAAGCACCTTTCTGGAGTCAAAATGTGCTTAACAAGCTTTTAAGCACCCATAAGTGCTGTTCAGTTCAAGTCTCATGCTGGAGATTGAAAATGCATCATACCGTTTGTCAAAGAATAGTGGCAAAAGGTAAAACAACTTTTAAAGCTGTTTGATACTTCACTCTACTACATTTACAAACAAAAAGTGTTGCAAGTGAAACATATCAGAACAAAGTGTCTAGCAGTTTTTAAAGCTTTTCTTTCTTAAAGGGACACTTTGTTTCAGGTTGCTGTCTGTCTGACACTTCATGCTCTTACACTTTGTTTTCTGTGTGTCTGATGATAGGTGAAGCAGAAAAAGCTCCAAGCACTACAAAGAGTTATGATTGGGTTCCGTTGATCATAACGAGCTTATTATTTTTCTTTACATGGATGACACTATTTGCCTCTTGAGCTCTGCTCTTGAGGTAAATTTCTTCACATTCATGTCATGCACATATAATAATTACGTTATGATTGAAGACTTTGATCTTAACTGCATGATGCAATCTATTTATTTTGGTCAGAGGACAGAATTTTCAGCATAACTGTTTGGGTGGCATCCAGACAGATTGACCCTCAGTATGGTAAGTCCAACATATACCTCAACCCTGAAATAGCATATAGCTTATAATGTCTTCTGAAAGTAGACAGTGAAGCCCTTGTTGCCACTGCACAGATATCATCCACAGGCAATTCTAAAAAAAAGAAGGCAGCCATCACTCTAGCTGAATGTGCTTTGGGTTTGATAAGTAATATCTGTTATTTTGTGCAGTAAAAATAAAATGAACTGAGAGAGTCACCTGGACAGTGTGGATCTGGAATATCTTGAAAAATGTTCTGCCCTATTCTATTGTGAGCAAATGACACAAAACGTTGATTATTCTGCCTGATATCTTTAACTCTGTCTGGTTAGAAATGTACTTGACAGTGTACATCTAAGCAGCGCAGCAAGTGCTCAGTTTTGTTAGACTGATGGAAAATTAATGGACTGGCTGAGATTAATTTTTGTTGCTATCTTTGACAGGAAGTCTAATTCTGTGAGCAAGTAAACCCTGCCTTTATGATAGGTAATACTTGGTCTAGAAGAAAGCATTTGTAGTTCACAAACTTTCCCGGTTGAGGTGATTTGTTGACAAGAGGAGGATTTTCCACAATAAAGTTTGAGTTCTGCTAGATTCCATGCTGGATTTGGGTCTCTGAGCCAATAAGGAAGTGAGTCTCAACATAAAGACTCCTTTAAGATATACTTTACCTCTAGCATCTCTAAAGGTTTGTAAAGAAATTCATGCATGGTGAAAATTTTGAAATTAGTTAAATGAACAGAGTAACTAAGATCATTTGTTAGAGATTTTGGCCAAGAACATTAACACCATGGGGGTGTGTGGCTGCAAATGTGTATGTGCCTTATGTATACCTGAGAAATTTATATATGAGATTAGTTGCCCAAATAGCAAACTTTTCCATTTGATTCAATATTTTAGTAAAAGTTGGCATTTGGGAGGTGTTGAGGATTTGAACCACCCAAATTGGTTTTGATGGGCCCCTGATCATTGGAGGAAACAGGAAAAACATGTGGTCAGTTTGAGAGAGTGAAAGTCCAGGTGAGGCTTCCTGGATGTGTAACATAATAGACCTTCATTAAGTCTGAGGAGAAGAGGTTTTTCCCAACAGATGAGGCCACAAAATGGAAATACCCTGAATGGGCAAAAAGGAGGCTATAAGAATTTTATTTTTATTTATTTAGATTTGTTAGCAGGGAAGGTGAAATGGTCCTTAGACTCCTGTCGGCCATGATCCAGGTCATAGTTTTTTTGGCCAAGTATATGATCTTGGCATTGTTCTGTTTTTGATTTCTATAGAAACCCTATGATTGGGCAATGGAGGGGAAAGGCATAAAAATACTCTGTATCCGTTTCTGGACTAGAACATCACAGGATGTGTTTCCTTCTAGGGGATCAGGTAAAATAGCTGATATATGGTGTTAGATGCTGATGCAAAGAGGTCAAAACAAGGCTTCCTCAAGTGCAGAAAATCAAGTTTGCCAGTCACTGACATATCAGTAGACTTAGACTGAACCTATGCTGTAGTAAACTGGACTGGACAGGAACATATTGCCATTGGAAAATGGCAAGATGACATGGCCGAGTCCCATATTCACATTGTCTCTTGACAGAGGAGGAAGTCCCACACTGCTTGTTGATGTACTAAACCACTGCCACATTGAGTGAATAGCAATCCATCCTTGAGAGATCAAGGTCCTGTAACACCTGCACCTTCATTGCAGGATGATCACCTGTGACTCTAGAATGCTTCTGTACTGTGAGGACTCTTTTCATGTCTAAGTCCTATAGACTGTTACCTACAGAATGTCCCAAATCCTAGTCAAATTTCTCTGTTGCTACTGTCACTGTGGAGGATAGGGAAATCTATGGACATCCCTGAACAGGACTGTCATAGTGTAGCTACCACTGAAGATGTAAGTGAAAAGACTGAGATAATCATATCACAGACATTGTTTCTGACTGTTGATTCTCCTGGAGCATCAAGGTCCACTGAAGAACTGCTACATGGGGTATCAGAAATATTATTATATTTTTGCTGCTGGGAGATGTAGTGCTTTCAGACACAGTGCTGTCATCCATTGATAGAGGGTGAAGACAATGGTTATACAGGTTCTTGAGCTCAAGTGGCATCCTATGATAGATGTGCTTGTGATGGCACTAACTTGTACTTCATAATCTTCACTGAAATTCCCAAGAACTAGATCAGAAGCAGCAAGTGATCCCTAGTTTGGGTGAGTGACCCGCTCTTTTGCAGATGCTAGAATGCAGTCATCCATATAAGAAATTTACCTTGCATCTTCTCAGTCTGAAGAATGTTGATATAGCTGACATGCATTTGGTAATAACCCTGGAGGTTGTTGGGAGACCAAATGACAAAACACTGAACTAGTAGTGACCAACTCCTACCTTGAAGCATGGAAATCTCCTGGATGCCTCTGCTTTCTTTCTTTGCAGATAGACATCCCGGAGATCTGAACAACACATTCAGCCTCCTCCCTATAATCACAAATGGGTTGACTGCACAATAATCATGTGGAATTTGGCTTCATTATTTACATATTTAAACTACTAAGATCCAGTACAGTCCTGATTTGATTCATCCCTTTGGAGAGTAAAAACAAACTGGAAAAACCTCCTGAGCGTCCCTAGTCTGGTGAGATGTCATGGACTGTTCTTTCTAAAAGGCTTGTGACCTACTTTTGGCTACCTTCTTTTGAAAGGTTAGAATATCTAAATATGGAAAAAGAGGCAGGTTTGGAAGGAGCAAGTCATACTTTGAGAGATGAAGGTCCTGTAAGACCTAACCAACTCCTTGACACACTTGTTCTGTATGATGGACTGCTATACAGGAAAATGCAACGAGAGCTGACCCTTGACATCTTGAGCATGGGGAGGGGGGTGACATCTTTTCACAGTGATTCTGTAGATGTATCCAAGGGAGTATTACAGAAACCCTGACTTTGTGGGCCACCTCTGCCTCTGGGGTCATGTATTTCTTAATCTCCATGTCTGCATTGAGTTTTATCTAAACACTGGGACTGTAGAAACTTTCTGAGCCATGAATTTGTTGCACGCTATTGGCTTCAAGAAGATGATCTTTGGGAAATGAAGAACTTCAACCCAACCTCAATCAGCATTTCTCCTCTTGCTTGTTCTCTTGCATTTCTCTACTGTTTGGGCCAAGCAGTGCTGAGCCATAAAATGGTGCATCAGTAAATGACACCTTGAAGTTTTATGCAAAAGAGCAATGGTTGAGCTAGGCATAAAATCCCATAGGAATGCCTGATCTAGCAGCACACACCATTCTATCCATGGCATTGTGTAAGTGCCAAATAAGGGTCCTGAAAATCAACCTCTGTGGCATCTTCCCAGAAGGCAAATTGTTAACAATTAAGCATTTCTAACATTTTCTCTGGGAGATCCCACTGAAAGTTTACAGTGTGCATCACATAACTGATAGTTTTTATTGTGAAAGTATCTGATGTGTAAATTTCTGTAAGTGATCAATAGCATGAGATTCTTCATCAAGGGTGGACCACTGGGCTGCGTTTTCAGAAGGTTCCTTTTCAAATGCTGCAACTATGACAGCTAAGTCATACTGCAGGATCTCTTCCAGACTCCTTTATGTAAGTTATACCGCATCAGGCTCTCTGCAAGACCAATATTCCCATATATAGTCTGCAAGGGGATCCGTACAAGAAATTGGATGAAAAGAGCAGAAATAATCCTCTATGGTTTCCTCTTTGAAAGACTACATTGGGGGCCATGAAGCATCTTAAAGCAGCAGATCAAGGATCTCCCTAAGTCTAGAGTCACTGGGAGAAGAAAAGGTGACGGTCCTCCCTTTATCAAATCTGTTTCAAATGGTGTATTCAGTGGGGAGTCTGGATGCCTCTTCTTGCACATGTTCTTCCTAAGCATATATAGGGAGGTGTCATCTGACTGGGCAGAAGAAGACTGTAGTTTGGATAGTATCCTGCCCTTATGGTGGATTTCTGCCCCTCTCCCTCTTTGGGTTAAGGATGATATGGACCATAGTTTTAAAATGAGGGATGTTTACTGAATGGGGCTATCATTGCTGACTTCTCTAGGAAATCTTACAGTCTTAAAAATGGCTCTTTGCCAGGTTCTAAGACTCTGCCTCAAAAAGGTAAAAACTTCCCAAGTCCTTGTTGTCAGTTAGTTTAAGTGCAAAGGGGCCCTGTATGCCTACTAGTGCTGAACAAGGCTTTGGTGCAGAGACCTTGAATGCTGACATGAACAACATCAGTAATGGCTCCCAGAGTATTGATGTTGGCAAAATTGCTATGGCTGATGTCTTCTGGCACCTATCAATGTCAGAAACTTCACCAAAGATGAAAAGTCAACAGTGACACAATGTTTTGTGGCAGTTGTAGACTAGGACTCTGTGGTTGAAATGCTGGTTCCACAATTTCTGATACCCAAACAGGGCCTGAGAAAGGGACCTTCTCCTGCTAACTTTTAAGACTGAGGGTAAACAGAAGACACCCACTTCAATTTGAGCTTTGATCAGTACCCTCATCATCTTGTCCCAGTTCACACAGAGAGAAAGGCTGTGGAGTGACATACAGGACTTGAAAGAGAACACTACTCATTACTAATTACTCATGGGTTGTGATTTTTAGAACGTTATTTAAATGTTTTGATGTATTGAGTTCTTTGGTCTGATAAAGTTCTATGTAAAGAATTAAATCATTTACCTATGTTTGTGTTTTTAGTTTATTTTAAAGTTATGCAATTGTTTTTAAATATGTATGTGTATTCTGAGTTTTTTTTTTTTAGATTTTTATGTATGTGTAATATAACAGTAGTTTTTAGAGTTTGTTGGAGGCTTTTAATTAATTAGATAATAAAGAGGCATTATATTCTATAATTTTCCTAACCAGAGGAGGGGCTGATAATTTATTTTGATCTGGATGATATGACCTAAGATATTAGCTGTGTTAAACAGAAGGCTCTACTGGCTACTGAAGTTACATATGATCAAAGAAGAGGACATTACCAGCCCAAGTATCAAGATCCCTAATTACCTTTTTAGTTTGGAGTAGAGTATTGTTTACACTGAAAATTGCCAGAGAATTTTGCTTTCCAGATTTGAGAATATTGCACTTTTTGCATTTACTTTTAAACCATTTTCTGTTCACTAACGGTTAATAAGAGTCAACTGTTAAAGTAATGAATTGGTATCAGAGGTTTGTTTTCCAATAAACTCCCATCTTGCAGTATTCAGCAAACCATAGGTCTGAGTCTGTGGTTTGGATGTCTGAGAAGCATATGTTAAAAAGTAGCATTACCAGCACCAGATACACCATCAGTTGCCCTTTAACTTTCTGTGGTGGCATGTTCCACCTTCATAGTGTCGATTCTGTCTTTCAACCAGTTTGCTATCTACCTTACCAACCACCTAAGGGTCAACAGTTAGGGCTCAAAGCTTATTTACAATGCCAGTATTTTAGATGATGATGAATGCTTTGGCTACATCCAAGTAGGACATAATGAGCACTATTCATAGATTGTTACTAAGCTAATGACCTGGGGAGCCTTTCTAAACCTAGTCAAGTTTTTCTGAAAGAATAATCATGTCCTGTATCCAAACAGGACATCAAAGGCCAGGCATTTATAAGCTACTTTTGTCCATAAGGGCTTTGGGTACCAGGCTCGGTGTAAATTTCCTATTCCCCATTCACTGGTCTGGGTTGCACTTACGCTGGGTAATAGACAAACTCAGCTTCCCATGGATGGGAAGCCTGTTCCACAGGAGAGTCAGTACTTGGGGCACTCATCTGTCTCTACAGTATGTTCTGTTTAAGTCAAAGACAAAATTCAGGTCCCTAGATCTTGTATTTCTGGTACTGTTTGACTTAGGAATATGGAGGAGATTCATGAGTGCAGGGTTTGTGGATGCCTTATAAGCCAGGCATAGATCACCCTTCAGTAATCTATAGGAGACTGAATAGATGGAAGGGGCTTTAAGGCACTCTGCATAAGGCAGGCCTTGTATTATTTTTGTAAGGAACCTCTGAGGTCATACCAGTTGTTGCATATGGCCTGGTACTTGCACATACCGAAGGGAGCATTGTGCTCAGTGACTGGTCTGATAAAGGTAGAGTACAGTGGGATAATGACGTCTTTGGACCTAGATGCCATGCCCTTACATAAAGGAATTTCCTCACCACTGTTGTCACTTGGTGGTTGAAGGTAAGGCTACTGTCTACATGCATACCCAGATCTCTGACCACTGGGTCAATTTTTAGGGTTAACTTCTTAAAGGGTATAATTATGCATTTTTTAGTATTTAGTTTAAGACCACAGCTTTGGCACCATTTGTTAGTCAAGAAATAGATCTTCCTGAAGAATGCAAGTGTCTGCAGGGGAGTTGATGAAAACCTCCAGCTTACAATCAACTGCTAACATATTCAGCCATAAACATATAGTGTTTGCTTTTACCTTAGAGAAATAAATGCCAGAAAGGAGCTGGCCCAGTACTGATCCCTGGGAAACTCCACTAGTGACTGACCTCTCAGTGGAGGTGGCCTCAGGTTTTGACCTCCTGAGTCCTATCAGTGAGTCAGTTGGCTATCCAGCAGGCAATAAGAGTTTATAACTTATTTAGTGACCATTTCTATAATGCCTGACTGGGGTATTGTATCAAAAGCCTTGGTCAGGTCAAACTAAGCTGTGTACACAGTCTTACCTTTGTCCAGTGCTTTGGTGACCCTCTAAAAGAAGTCCACTAAATTTAATAAGCATGACCTTCTTTTAAGAAAGCCAAACTGTGATGGGTCCAGTGTTTACAGGTTACCTATGTCCTAGTTCATCATATACATGATGATTCTTTCCATGGGCTTGCATATGAGGCTGGTTAGATTTATGGGCCTGTAGTTACCAGGATCAGTGTTTGGACCTCCTTTGTGCAAGGAAATCACTGTAGCCGTCTTCCATTCCTTGGGCATGAAACCTGACTGTAGGGTCCAGGTGAAAAGTGATTCAGTTGGACCAGAGAGATCGTGTTTCATACTTTTAGTAAGCATCCTGAGATGTTATCAGGGCCCATTGATGCAGTGTTTTCGGCCTTAGAAAGTGCATCAATGACCTGTTCCCTAGTAATGGTTGGGGGGATTGTGGAATGTGGTATTTCCATTGCACTATTGAGGTGGGGGGAATAGGAGAAGAAATTTGAGCTGAATCTGTCAGCCAAAAGGTTGGCAATGGCCTGTGGTTCAATGTGGGTAATGCCATTTACAATAAGGTCTGTACATTGTTCCATATCTCCCTTTAGTTTACAGACATAGCTGTAGAAAGCTTTGTGGTTGTCCTTTGAATGAGAAGCTATTTTTTCCTTCAAATGTAGCCTTTGAGGTATTAATTAACCCTCTTAACTGCCTGTTTATATTGGTTAGGAGGGTTTCAGTATGTTGGGCTTTGCTCCTACTATGTTTGGCCAAGATTTTTTTTTTTTATTGTATAACCGATTGATAGTGTGATTCCACCAGGGCAGCTTGTCTTTAGTTTTTCTTATTTTTAATAAGAGTGGGCACAGCTCACTCTATACAGCTAGCAATATGTCTGTACGGGGATTTAGTAAATAGCTCAGCACATGCTATAGTGTTTACTGGATTTGGGAGTGGTTGGAATTTAGCCGAGGTGTCACTTAGTAGAGACAGTTTAGCCTCTGAATATTTCGTCAAGGTTTTTGGTTTCGCTGGGTCCCCGGATTTAATTTTTATTTCAAGCAATACTGCATTATTGTCAGGTCTGATGAGGTGAGGAACATTGCTCTCCCATGTTCGTGAGTACGAGGTCAAGGATGGTTGTCCTCCTGGTAGGAGAAAGGTGCTACTGTTTCAGGATGTTAGTATTAAAGATGTTTAGGAATTGCTGGGCTCTAATGCCTCTATGTCCCTTTTGAAGAAGTCTACTGCATTAAATGGACAAGATGTTCCACTGATGAAACTAAACTGCAGTGTGTCAAGCTGGATGAGGTTTTCAGGGTTTCATTGTTTTGCCCTCTAGTTGGGTGGTTTATTATTTGTTCTGTGAAATTTCCATTTATTAGGTCGAGAATCTCCTATGTGATTTTGAAGGTGTAGAGGCACCAGTTTATAAAAGGATGGTTTGAAATCACCCAACATGAAGGAATTTTGCATTATGGGTAGTTGAATGAGTATGTTAAGGAATTTTATGTGGTCCTCTGGTGACATGAAGGATGCCATAAAATAAGCTCTTAATAGATGAAGTGTTGCTAACCATTTAAAATCTCAGAAGCCAGATTGCTGAGCTCTGAGAGGTGGAGACTGACTGGTTGTAAATCAGCACCTACATGTACTAAGGGCTGACATTTCTCAATTTTTGTTTTTACGAGTTATAGTGATGTGGTATATATAAAGTTCAGGGGGTGTAGGGAATTGACCCCTGCAAAAGAAAACACATTTAAAATGAAAAGACCATTGGTTGATATTTACTTTTCTGTATTTTTGGTCCTTTTATGACTGGGATTCAACAATGCGAATTTCAGGATTTCAGTAGGCAGCCTATTTACTTTGTTCAAGGTAAGTTGGAGCACAGAGAGTTCAGCTTGTACATCTCTAGGAATCTGCATGGGGTAGTGCAGTCTCTGACAAATATATAGAAGTGAAGCCACAGATAAAGTGACATTACGGAGCTATCAGATTATGTGTCACAGGCTGGTATGTGTCTAGCATTGAGCAGCATTCTACCTTCGCAAAGGATGATACAATATAAATAGAAAAAAATGATTGACTTTAATATTTGACTTTGTTGTTGGTGTCATTCAAGGGGATATACAGTTTGTCAGCATGGGAAGACATGATTAATAAATTATGTTGATTTGCCGGGGATGGTCTGCACCTGTCACTGCAACGCTTTTAAATATTGGCTAAAAAATTGTCCTCCGCCATAAAGCCTTTTTTAAGCAATGCCAAGTTGAAAACCTTCCAATATAGCAAAATCTACCCAAGCAAGTCTAAAGATGTTACTGATCAATGCTAGCAGTCTAAACAAGAAGCTCCACTCCCTCCAAGCTCTACTTACCCTGCAGAATGCAGACATCTGTGTATTTACTGAGATATGGTTTAAAGCTGAAGTCACTACACTAACAGTAAAAGGCTTCAGTGCCTTCCACACATCTAGACAAACAACTGCACAGACAGTGGCTAACTGTAAAGGTGTCTTGATCTAGATCTACAACAAGCATACTTCTAGGTTGGTTAAACAGGGTCATGCACTAGAGCTCCTCCACACCAAGATTACTATAGATAAAGTCCCATACTAATATCCTAGTAAACTATAGTTCATTCTCTAAGTTCCTTGAAGCTTATAGCTCAAACTTAGATCTATCGGACACCCTCATCATTTAACCAAATGCCATACTCGTGGGGGAATTTAATTATCCCTCAAAAAACTAGGAATGTTACATGACCCCAAATTTGCAGACACAGACATTCTTAGAATTTTTAAACACATGCGTCTGCTAGAGGTCCAAACATATTGGACCTGGTACTCAGAAATATGGGAAAATGTTGTATTCCCCCCTTCCCCTAGTGTTGTTTCCTCTTTGGTAAAGTTGGACCAAAAATAGTCTCCTTTGAAATACGAATAAATCCTGTAACTGCAGCAAACCGTGTAACAGTAACTACTCCAAGGCAGATTTATTAAGTGATAACCTGTCAAAATTTCAAGCCCCTCCAAACCCATACAGTACAGCAGCCTATGTGGAATTATTCACAGAAGCTCTGAACAATCATGTCAGTGATTGCATTCAGACTGCTATGCCTAGCAGAAGTAAGCCCAAAACTAACTCAAAGAAACAAGCCACCCTACTTGAATCCAAAATGAAACAGGTTGTATAATCAAAGAATAGTGATAGCTAAAATTAGGAAGTTAAATAAGTAGTGAATAAAAAATTCAAAACTAACAAATGCACTAAAGAAATGGCAGCAAGAATGGGACTCAAGTCAAAGATTTAGCACTTTTGTTCTGTTTTTATTTAGAATGTCTTCAGAAATTAGGAAGTGTATCACCAAAAAAGATAAAAATTCTCTCATCAAACTGTGTAGACCATCAAGAGGATGAAGTCCAACAAAGGACATTTTAAGGTAAAGATAGTGTCCCAGGCCAAAGATAACCATAAGGCCATCTTTAGCTCTGTCTGAAACCTCAAAGGCAGTAAACTACAGAGTGCTGAACTGCTCATGGAACCGGGTGTGCAGCAAATCTTCTGACTGACAAATTCAGTTCCAACTTTACCCCGATCCCTACCCAAGCCACCCCCTTGGAAATACCATCTACTAGTAGGAAGCATGTCGTAGATATGCTCTCTAAGGTCAAGAATACAGTTACAGTGGGCTCCAGTAATATCACAGGATGACTCCTAAATACCCTGAAATATGACCCATCAGGACCACTGGGGTCACTATTGAATGATAGCCTCTTTACAGGCTTTATGCTGTGTGAATGGAAGACTGCAATGGTCATCCCTCTGCACAAGGGTGGACCATCATTGGATCCTGGGAACTACAAACCCATTAGTGTCACTAATCTCATATTCAAAGCCATGGAAAGAATAAGCATGGAAATGATTAAAAATGACATAGGAAACCTTCAGACACTGGATCCAACCCACTTTGGCTTTGTCAAAGGCAGGTCATGCTTACTGAACCTGGTATACTACTTTGAGTAGGTCACTAAGGCAATGGATGAGGGCAAAATGGGACGTACTGCCAACCTTGATCTAGCCAAGGCATTTGCTACAATATGCCACTTGGGCATTGAAAACAAACTCATGGAATTTTTGCATAAATCCCTGTGTAACTCACTGGATAGCCAGCTGGCTCACAGAGAGAACCCAGGAAGTTAGGATTGGAAAGAACACATCCACAAAAAGGTTGGTCACCAGTGGAATCTACCAGGGCTCTGATATTCTTTGGCATGTATTCAGAAGTCAATACCAATGTCAAGGGCTTCTGGCATACCAAGTTTGCAGATGATTGCAAGCTAAGAGCAAACCCAGAAACCCCCAAGATACTAACTTCTTATAGGAAGGTCTAATACAGACAAATGTCTGGTGTCAAAGCCAAGAAATGTATAATAGTACCTTTTGGAAAAATGACCACCTAAGGAAACTACCTCACTGATAATACACTCTAGAAGTAGATACAGTACTTAAAAATCATTCTGTGTCATGCAACTTACTAAGTAAGGGCATGAAATCGGGTTCCTGTTACTACATCAAAAACTGTAAATGTCGAACGGCCTAAAGGCCGAAAATGCTGGACCTTGATATACTTTTTGTGAGATCACAGTACAGTGAAGATTGGAATATACGTGGGGATGTGGGGGGCACAGCCCCCCACAATAGCGATTTCGAGGTCTGGCAATTTCGGTCTTTAGGTCATTTGATATTTGCAGTTTTCAATGTTCTAATATAGACTGCATGAAAGTCATTACATTGTATTTAACTCTAATTAGGATCATAGGAGGTTATTAGGCTATTGGCCCTGAAGCCCTTATAAGCCTAGCCAAGAGTTTAGCCCATGTTTAGACAAATCAGCACCCAATGCCCCTGTCAGGCAGGGACACGGGTGGAATCCCAGAGGTATATTTTCTGTTTCCCATCCAGTTATCCAGGTTGCGCTTAAAAAGGGGTAAAGAGGTATTCTGATTGATGTGGAGCGGGAGTCTATTCCATAGATGCGGGAGTCTCTGGGACACAAATCTCTCCTACAAACAAGCCTTGTTGATGTCACAGACCAGGTTGAGGACATGCATGCGGGTTACTTGAGTGGAGATTGACTTGTGGATATGCAGCAGTCCCATCAAGGTGGGGTCTGTGATCACCTTGTATCCCAGACAGGGTCTATATAACATCGGCGACCGCTTAGGTTGTCGAATGCCTAAACGTCGACAACTTAAAATCATGAATGGCACTTTCCACACAGGAAAAGAAAGCCGTTGGCCAAAGTAAAAAAAGAAAAAATTTAAACAGAAATCAAGTGGGGGGCTTTGCCCCCCACAACCCCTGATGTTGGGGACTGTGTCCCTCACATCCCCCTTAACTAAATATACCAACTCCGAGATCGCTCTACATTGTGCACAGGACAAAATCCCCGTAATGGCCAAATGACTTTATTTCCCTGTGTGGAAACTGCTGTTCGCGATTTTAAGTTGTCGAAATTTAGGGATTCAACAACCTAAGCAGGCAACAATTTAATATAGACCTGCCAGACAGATGTCACCTCTGAGGAGTCTGTATGAAACTGAGTAGAAGGATAGGGCTTTTAGCCTATCTGTGTATGGCAGATGTTTGAGACCCTGGATTCTCCTGGTGAGGAACCTCTGTGGTCTCTCCAGCTGCTGCATGTGCTTTGCGAGGTGCATGCTGAAAGGGGTGATGTACTCAATAATGGGCCATATAAGGGGAAGAATGCAGGGATGTTATGACCTTCTTGTCCCTGGATGAGATACCCTTACTTATGAGATGGGCCATGTAGAAGACTTTCCATACAAGGAAGCAGCATGGTGGTCAAAAGTCAGGTTGTTATCAACCTGGGTGCCCAAATCCCACACGAATGATTGAGTGCTTAGGACATTGTTATTAATGTGATAATTTGTGGGGATGTCACTCTTTCCCATACGGGATGATGGTGCATTTTTTGGTATTCAGCTTGAGGCTGTGGGGTACACCGCTTGTTACAGGTCTACTGCTTGAGGTGGCATCCCTTATTTTTACTACGTGGGTTCTATCAGTGAGCCAGTTTGCTATCCATCTGGTAACATATGGATTGATGCCTAGTTGAGATAGTTTATCTATTATGCCTGAGTTGGGAATAGTGTCACAGGCTTTGGCCAGGTCAAGGTAGTCTCCTCATCCATGGCTTTAGTGACTGTCTCAAAGAAGTCTACCAAATTTAGCAGACATGATCTCCCTTGACGAAGCCAAATCATGTGGCATTAAGTGTGTGGAGGTTGCCAGTGTCCTTGTTAATGAGGTCCATGATGATCCGTTCCATGGCCTTGCAGATCTGGCTAGATAGGCTGATGGGTCTATAATTTCCCAAATTGGTGGATGCTCCACCTTTGTGTAAAGGCATGACAGTGGCTGTCTTCCACTCAGCTGGGATGAAGCCAGTACTCGGGCTTTGGTTGAATAGGGTGCGCCTAATGGTGCTGCAAGTTCCTGCCTGACTTCATGTAGGATGCACCCTGGGATGTTATTGGGTCCCACAGAGGCTGTATTTTTTGTCTTTGAGAGAGCAGTGATGTCCTGATCCCTAGATATAAGAGGATGGGGGCAGGTACTGGGAATGTCCTGATTCACTGATGGGGGACAGAGGGGTCAAGTTTTTAATGAATTTGTCAGACAGCAAGTTTGCTATATCTATGGCATTTGTATATGTGTTGTCCATGTCCAGAAGTTCTGAACAGATCTGGGTGCATCCTTTGAGGTTGCAGACATATGTGACCCGGGTAGTAGACACTAGTGTTCTTATTTATTTGTTCTGGCTTAGAAGACATTGCTTCCATTTTGGGCACCTGTTCCTTCTTGATCTTGGACAGCATTTTTTTTCTTTTTGTTACAGAGTTTATTTATTGCAGATGTCCACCAGACAGGTTTACTCTTCCTTGCGGAGGATACTTTAGTCCTGTTGGGTATTCCTGATTCCATGCATCTATATAAATACTCATATAGTGCTTTGGTGTAGTTTTGGATATTGGTGCCAATTCCTACAGAGGGGGAGGGGTCTGTGAAGCTGTTTATACCATCCCTCAGGAGACTGCAATCAGCTTTGGAGAAGTTTTTATGTCTGATCTAGCTAGAGGGGGGTTGGCAGAGATGGTGACTTTGAAAGTGACCACTTTATGGTCAGATCTTACCAGGAAGAGTGATACTATAGGGATGCTGCAGTGGTTACTCATGTTGGTTAACACCAAGTCCAAGATATTATCACCTCTGGTGGGGGGGTATAGACTAGCTGTTCCAAGGCATTTACATTGACAAAATCAAGGAATCTCTGGGCATTTGTGTTCTGGCATGAGTAGTTCTTCCAATCTATGTTTGGGAAGTTAATGTCAGCCAGGATCAGGGTAAAGGTTTGAATCTTGGTAGATTTGAACAGGTGCAAATAGGCAGATTGGGGATCTTGAGGTAGATTTGGGGGCCAGTAGCTAACTATGATTTGAATAAGGGTCTTGTCAAATGATTAACTGTACCTGGAGAATCTGCTGTGTGCCATACTGTTTGACCAGCGTCGAGGTGTGTATGTCTTTAATGTATATTGAAACTCCACCTCCTTTGGCTTTACTGCCCACAGTTTGGGGTCTAAATATATGAGAGGATGAGTAACCAGGTAAGGCTGGGGTGTTCTCCACAGCTTTGAACCTGGTTTATGTGACTACACACATGACAGCATTTTCCAGGGATAGGAATGCTTGCAATGAGTGCAGGTTCATGTTTAAACTCCTAGTATTTAGCAGCATGACCTTTAATTTGTGTTTTGTTGAAATGTTTACGTTGGTAGTTTTAACCTCATCACTTTTCCTAAAAAAGGCACTATAGGGAAGGCAAGAGCCTTTGCCAGAAGCCTGAAGCCCAGGTGAGACAGATGCAGGCCATCTCTGGCAAAGCATCATGGTCTATCGATCATATCTTCCCAGGCTGTCAGGTACTGGATACCCCTAGAATGACATGAGAAACTAAGCCAATTGTTAAAGTCAATCATTTTCTGTTTGTATTGAGGCATCATTCTGGGTGACAGCAGAATGCTGCTTAAGGCTAAGGATATACGTGCCTGGGACACATAATCAGTGAGCTCAAGCATGTTTTTATTCATGTAGTCCAGAGATGTATGTCTCAAGTCATTCATGCCAACATGGAGTATGACAGATTCATAACAGTACCTATTGTTGAGAGACTTGAGTGCGTATGTGATATGGTGAATTCTGGCACCTGACAGACAAATAACTGTGACTTTCTCCTTATCCGGCCTGGTAAGAGGCACATCTGTGTGTCTCACAATGCAGTCAATGATGACTAATATGTTGGGTTTATGGTGAAGCCTTAGTGGCTGTGAGGCACAGGTATGTGGACTACACGTGGTATGTAGTGTGGAGGGCTGTGGAGATCGCATGTGTTTTTTGCCTCAGAGGTTATTTTGTTTGGATATGTTTATGTGGAGGACTTCCGGATATGTAGGTGTGTGGTGTAGGTATGGGTGGTGTTTGAGGTGCAGTGATTGTGTTGATAACCTTTTCGGTGCCAGATATACTGGCTTGAGGGGGAGAGAGCTTGGACTCTAGGTTCCTAATGTAATTGCATCTCTCACAAATTGTATTCCTAGATGGTTGTCCCTCTACATGAGGCTGTTGCTACACTGTCTTAGGATGCCCATATCAACCAGACTGGCAGGAGAAACTGTAGGAAATTGTCAATCCATATTTGTCAGAATCTGAGGGAGAAATGTCAGAGAGAGCTAAGGGATGGGCCTAAAGCCCAAGTGCTTAAACCAAAACGAAGAGCTTAGAATAATACTTAAGAATAACACTTAACAATTTAGAAAGGCTATAAACAAGCAGTAATAAATGCATCAGAAAAGATGCAGTTGAACACTTTAGAGAACAGGCAGTAAGTAACCGGAAAAAACAAAGCAATATGAAGTAAGAGAGTAGGAGGAAGAAACACAAATTAGAAAAATATAAGCAGCTGAATAAAGTGTATATATATATATATATATATATATATATATATATATATATATATATATATATATATATATAAACAGGATATAATTTGAGGTTAAGGGACTAAGGGGTTTGGCCTTCCCAAATGATCTCTGTATTAGGTAAAATGAGCTAAAGAGATAGGACTGAGAGGAGTGTCCCAGATCAAATTTACAGTAGGGTCAGACAACTGCAAAAGTCACCAACTTTAAGAACACAACAAGCCATAGGTTGGGAGGGTGGGAGAAAAAAAAGTTTCAGTACAAATCAGAAAACAAAATTCTGCCAGCAAATATATAAATAATTCAGTCAAGCAAAAATAAAGACAATGCAGAATTCTGAACAGTTAAAGTGCCAAAAAATATACTTATCAGCTGCATATTTTGGGTCTATATTAAAAGAACGAACATTTACTTACCCGAATAGCTAAACGCCAATGCGTCTTCATCGAACCGCAAAAACATCGATCATCCTGAAGCGTGAAATCCAAAACAACAAATCGTCATGGTTGTCCCTTCTGCAGTATAGCTCCATAAGATAAGTGTGCGATAGGTACTGATCTTAGGGTTAGGGTGCGGGTTAAGGTAAGTGCATAGATGGTAATGTATGTTAGATTTAGTGTAGGGTTAAAGTAGGGTTTTGTTAAGTGTATTTGTGTGGATTATTTAGTTTGTTTGGGTATAGCTTTTTAAGGGAAGTGTGCGATAGTTACGGATCTTAGGGTTAGGGTGCGGGTTAAGTTAAGTGCATACATGGTGGTATATGCAAAATTTAGTGTAGGGTTTAGTTTAGGGTTAGAAGTAGGGTTTTGGTTAGTGTATGTATGTGGTTTATTTAGTTTGTTTGTGTAGGTAGTATATATCGGGTGGTGGGGTGGGACAACTATGATGGTTCGAGGTTTTGAATTTCGCGGTTTAGGGCGTTCGGTGTATTTGCGGTTCATGAAATATGTGTCAGTGTTTGGGTATTCAGGTAAGTAAACGTTCATGCTTTTAATATAGACCCTATATTTCCAGATTATCTGAGAAGCACTCTGTCAGAACACAAGCAGATCCTATTAGATTCATCATTGAGTATAATGCCCAGTTTGATATGTGCCAGACCAAACACATGCAACAACTGGAGTGTCCACAGAGGTTCCTCACAAAAAGAATACAAGGCATAAACACAATGTCCTATGCAGATCTCCTCAAAGTCCTGTTTCTATACTCGGAGATGCGACTTATGCCTGGCCTGCAAGGCATCCTTGGATCCTGCTCTGATAACCTTTTGCATATCTGCAAAATGAAGATCACTAGAATTACTAGTTCTAAGGATTTAAACTTTGGTTGCAACTTAAATAGGGCATGTTTGAGGGACATGTATGTTTCTCAGAGAATTCCCATTCTCTAGAATAGGCTTTCCATCCATAAGAAGCAGAGCCATTTCTAACCATATTCAAGAGCAACCTGGATGGGAAATTGGAAATTCACCCCCTAGTATGACACTTGTGTGTCTGAGCGATAGATGTAGCAGTTAAATCCTACCTTAGCTAGCATATACACCTTAAAATAACCTCTAAGGCACAATAACTTGTGGAATGCATTTGGGTTGCATGGCTGGTCATTAGTCTAGTATACATTGACCTTACAGTAAATAAGAACGTATTGGTCTAATGCAGGACAAGAATGGGTGCCAAAAGGGCTATATAAACAACATGTCTTGTAGTGAAATCTCACCCCTCCAGATTTCTTCAAATAAAGTGACTCCCACTTTACAGAATTCAGTAGCACGTTTGTCCAGTAATTAGCTGGTACTTCAGTTTACTGTCTGCTACTCAGAGCCAGTGAGTTAATTCTAATTTAGTTTACCTTTTTTATAATTTAATTTTTTTTATTAGTTAGTGATAGGCACATTTTTATTGATTCTTCACTTAAGAATAGTGTTAGAATGAATGATCTGTCTGAGTATTCTGAAGCCATCTTACTTTATAAACTGTTGCTTTTTCATTCTGTGCAAGTGCATATTTATTTGTATATTTGATTTTAAAACTGTATTTGATTTCTTTTAGTAAAGACTTTCTTTATTAACTTACAAAACCTGTGATTGCCTGTTTCTCTGTTGGCATCCACCTTTCAAAGACAGAAACTGCTTAACTACAGATAGTTTAAGATATTGTATTACAGTTAACTCACTTATAAGAAACTGCCATAATTTGTAACCTTGGTGTGCTAGACTGGTGTGTCTGATGGCAGAAGCTATCTTATGAGCAGGAAGCTGAGAGGGGGCAGTGATTACTACTCTGCTCTTCACCTGTGTGGGAAGGGCTGGTATTTGTCATAGTGCAAGGCATCAGTGCTCATTTGGTATATAGTCTTAAGGCCAATTCCCTTGTATTTTCATCATCATCCTTTTCTTCTTCACCCTTTCACAAATTATCAATGCAAACCGAAAGACCCCAGCCCCTCTCCTTGACATGCTGCTTCTCCTCACCCCCAAATCCATGGTTAAAATATTTGCTACTAGAAATTGATGCAGATAGAAGACATATGTTTAGCAGTGTCTGTGGAGGAACAGTACGGAAATATAAAGGACAAGTATGAAAGAACTAAATAGGCAGGTCAAGGTAAGGCCAGAGATCAAGATGACTGCAGCTTTCAGAGTAATTGTAGGACATAAGTAGGACTGCATGTGCTTAGTAGACTATCTGATATAATTTCCCATATTTCTGTTTTTATATGCTGTGGAAGTAAATGAAAGAAATATATAGTTAAATGATGGCACTATTAAATAGTTACCTCAGGTTGTTTAGCATTGTCTGCTTCCAAAACCGTTAATGCCATAAAGCCAGTTTGTAAGGGTCATAAGCTAATGAAAACAATCATGCTTGGACTGCATGGTTGGGGGTTGAAATTTTGTCCGATATCCTGTTATAATAAGAAAGGGGAGATAAACTTAAACATTCTGCTGCTATTGGGTATGGTCTACAATACACGGCACTATAATTATGTATTTTAGTCATCTCTCTCAACCTCTTAGCACAAGAAATTTGGACAAACACATGAATAATGGGGGGACTAAGGCCCCAAAACAGGGACAGTTTTTAAATATTGCTCTTACAAACTTAAAATGTTGATAAGATAACAGGTTTTGCATTATTTTTTGCATGAATTTTCTGAAGGGTATGAAGTCTGAATCTAAATTTCTATCATTATCTTTTAAATTTTGTCCTCAAAGATTTGACAGTAATTTGCCAAAAAATTATAATTTTTATGAGTAACAAGCTAAGAATATAAGACAAAAATCTGTACAGTTGAGAGGTATGAATTGAAGTTCAAAACATGGAATACAGTTCGGAAGCTTTTCCCTGACCTAAGAATAAAACTTCCATGTAATGATTACTTCAGCTTTTCTTAAAATGACTCATAAATCAGCAAAATAGCCTAGTTTAAAGCCTGTTTGATGACATCTACTAAAAATATTGTCATGTATAAAAAACGTAGGAAGTAATGCAGGAAATAAATCAACTGTTTCTACTTTTGTATCTGCTTTATGGCAGCCACTTAACTACTGTACTGAAATCTTTGTTGCTGATAAAATGTTGCTGTCATATATTTGACAAACACGGGAAGCAGTGTGTTAAAATAGAACAGTCATCATTCAGCATTAAATGAATTGTTTTCAGATTATGTAAATAAGCTTTCATTTCAAGACAAAGAAGAGGAAGAAAGGATAAAAGGATACAGCTGCTTCATCGGCTAGGAAAAATGTTGTATTAGCAATTTTACATGATCCTAACAGAACTCCATTTAACAAAACATTTGTCTTTTAAATTCAGGTTTATTAAGACATGCAAACTGAAATGCATTCTATTTATGTTGCTGTTTATTTTCTGATCTGCAAGTAAAAGAACTGAAGATATTGGGACATTTAGACTTGGTCAAAAACATGCTGATACCCAAGGCAACAATGTCTTGTGAATTGTTGTCAAATGTATTAATGTCACCTGAAATTAAAAAATATATATATTTTACAATTAAATAACCACAACAACGGAATGTTTACATTCATAGAAAAAATATCCATGCAAGATTTTCAAATGGTGATGCTGGATTATAAATTTATCTCTAATCACTCGGCACTCAGACCCCCATGCAACTATGCTCAGTTTTAATATTTAAAATATTGTTGCTTCCATATGTCCTTTATGTGGCACCAAATAAGTTGTGCAAACAGTGTCTCTTGTGTGTTGGTGCACACTAGATCATGCATTTGTCATAAAAGGCCCAGTATCTGTTATTCGGGAGTAAAATTAACTGAATGACTAAAAACGTTCCATTATCATAATACCGAGAAGTACTAGACAAATAGCCTACAGTATAAACTGCCTGAATGTGTCAAACAAGTTCATATACCATAATCCTCAGATTCTGCAGGAATAAAATAACCTTAGGTTCTATTATTACAGTTAAAACTTGCAATACAAACAGATGTGTACTTTAAGTATATAACTTACATTTGAGAGTGATGTGTAGCATGGGTTCACAGATTAGAACATATTTTCTTAAATAGGAATCCTACATCTGATTTCTACTCCAAATGTAAAGATATATATATATATATATATATATATATGGTTCTACCTCACTTCAACGACACGCTGGAACATCGACACGGAAATCGCGAGCCCCAGAAGATCGACAAGCAGAAGACCGACCCGACGGATGAAAGCACCGACGCCGAGGATGCCGAAATGGGAAAAGGCTGTGTAAGTATGCGGTAGTGACGGACGTTAGGGTGCGAGTAAGGTAAGTGTGGATAGGGGTGGGTTAAGTGAGTTAGGGTTAGGGAGCGGGTCAGGTTGCGTTAGTGATTGTGTTTGGGTTAGGGGCGGGATAAGTGAGTTAGGGTTAGGGAGCGGGTCAGGTAAGTGTGCGGTAGTGACGGACCTTAGGGTTAGGGTTTGGGTCAGGGTTGTAGGTAGTTGTGTATGTGAGGTTTAGTGTGGGTTTGTAGGGATTTTGGTGTGCTTGTGTTGTGTATGTGGTTTTTGGACGGGGAATGTGTTTTGTTTGTTGATTGTGGTGTGTGAAGTGTATGAGGTTTCGTGTTTGTGTACCGTCGGTTATTTCGTTGTCGGGCATGTGGAATTTCGTGTTTTTGTACTGTCGGTTATGTGGTTTCGGTGATTGCGTTGTCGGTGTTTTGGTGTTTCGTTTATGTGAGGTAGAACCATATATATATATATATATATATATGTGTGTGTGTGTGTATATATATTAATGCACAATGAATCAGTGTGTTTCAAAGTATGACTGATTATGGTACACCAGGTTTAATATGTTTTAAGTCAGTTTTTGCAAAATTATGTGAAACATTCAGAAATAATGAAAGAAAGCAAGCAGCACTATGTCTAACCACAAACAGAATTTAAACAATAACCAGCAGCTCATTCATCTGTTTCTGTAGTTTACAAGCAAATATCAAAATATAGCCTAGTAATAATGCCAAGCAAGTGTAATGTACACGTGCAGGTAATAGCCTGCATGTCGTACTGATACAAATCCAGCTGACATAGTACAGTGCAGAGTTACCAAAATAGAGCTGTATATGACACACTTTATGGATGATCTACTGCCAAGCACTGGGCAGGGCATTGTAGCATAGCCTGAAAGAGTGTTGTAGAACATTACTCTAAGGTACGGTGGAATGATGCAAACACATGGGATAACAGGAGGAAAGTGGAAATATAATGCCTATGTCACATGGTTACGTTATCTGCTTACTTTCTGTTAGGCAAGCTTTATAAATGGCCAAATGCAGACAATGCCCAACAAATTCTAAGGTTTATATAGTCTTAATAAGATTACAGCCAAGGAGACCATTTTAAAGCTCAGCCACACCACCCAGGACTGCTGGAAGAGTAACAATGTCCCTCATTAAAGTAAATTTTCCCCACATATCCATGGTGAAAATTTGCAGTCACCCATCCAGTCATCCAGACTTGTTTTAAATACATTCCCTTATTACTTCACATCATATACAGTTAAACATTCATATAACAATGAAGTACATCTTTTTGCAAACAAGAAAAGAGTAAAGAATTAATTTCATTAATGTTTAAATTCATTGACAGGTCATTTTGATTAACAGAAAATAGATCTTAAAAACAAAAGTTTAATTAATCTTCTTCAAATGGGAACATATTACAGAGAAGAATAGATTTAACCTGTCAGTAGATAAACAAGTCAAGGAACTTTAACAACTTTGCATGACCAGCAAGGTCCCTGGAAACTGTGTAGACTTCCTGAAAACAGTACATCTTTAGCATATTGAAAATCTGTCCACACGTACTGAAGGAAGACTCGGACAACATGTTCACCCTTTAGAAACTGTTAACTATGTTATTTTGTCTGTGCATCCCCTAATTTAGATGAGAAAGAAATTCAGGAAAAGACATTTTAGCCACAGTTACTACATTTCTGTCTAAAATTAAATACCTTTTCAACAAATCATCAAGTACCCTGAGAGCATGATAGGGTTCTTAACCATAGCTTGTTTTACTCAAACAGAAATGTGAATGTTTTGCCAGCTTGCAAAAGGGCTTATGTGTGAATAACTTCTAAAGGCAGACTGTGTGTAATTTGTGTTATATAAAGCTGGTTAAGACTTTTAATTTTATATCTTATTTTCTATGTGGTGCATATATGGAGTATTTTTAGCTCTCAGCTTTACAAACAGATAGAAACTGTCATATTGCACATAGGTTCATAGGTTCTTACTATGCATATGGCCAAGGGGATCAATGAAATTTCAACCAGATCACCTATCACCAATGGAAGACTAACACCATCCCCTAATAAGATCCCCTTCCCAGTATCCCAGGTGAAAATTTGCACTTGCCCATCCAGTATCCAGACTGTTTTTAAAAACTGCTAGGAAAATACTCAGCTTGATGTAGAAGGCAGCATTTTCCACACATGGAAAATATATTTGGTTAGGTACCCGTTATGTCAGTTGGTGTTATTAGTATGGTAGTATAAGTTGAGGTCCCTAGAGCAGGGGGTCACTTTACCACTGGCTCCATTTAGGTGAAGAAGGTCAAAGAGTGTCAGATCATCCACAGCATGGAAGGCAAAGCATTGAGGAAGCTCTATGACTATTAGAGTAGGTAGTTAAGGGAACTGAGACCAGAAATAATTTGGTGAGGAAATGAGGTCTGAGTTGTTTTTGGTGCTTAGTGAGGTACATTCTAAAAGGAGAGCTGTATTCAGTGAGGGACCAAATAGTGGGGGAATGAGGACACTGAGAAGATACCATAAAGGAAAATTTCTGCAAGGTAGAGGGGGTTTCTAACCACCACAGAGACATGGTGGTCAAAGAAAGTCATGGAAAGAATTATCATGGAGATGATCAATAGAGATATAGTAAACCTCTAGCCACTGGACCCAATCCAGTTTTGTTTCATAAAGTGCAGATCATGCTTACTCAACCTGGTGGACTTCATTGAGAAGGTCATCAAAGCAATGGATGAGGGCAGAATCATTCACACTGCCTACCTTGACCTGGCCAGGGCATTTGGCACAATACCCCACTCGGGCATTGCTGACAAACTCAAGAGGTTAGGTACAAACCCGTATGTCACCCGGTGGATAGCCAACTGGCTCACAGACAGGACCCAAGAAGTTAGAATTGGGGATTCCACTTCTACAAAGAGGCCAGTCACACGTGGAGACCCTCAGAGATCAGTCCTTGGACTGCTCCTTTTTGGCATTTACTTCTCAGAAGTCAATGTCAGTGGTCTCTGGCTGAGTAAATTTGCAGATGATTTGCAAATTAAGAGCTGTCACTGAATCTCACACTGCCACAAATGTTCTCCAGGAGCGGCTGACACAGACAAACAACTGGTGTCAGAGTCATGGACTAAAACTAAATGCCAAGAAATGCAGAATAATATCCTTTGAGAAGTCATCCACCCCTGGTAACTATCATATTGACAACCCACCCCTTAGAGTTAACCCAGTAGTCAGGGACTTGGGGACACATGTAGATAGTAATCTAGCCTTTGGTCATCACGTGTCTATAGTGGTGAGGAAATCATTCTATGTTGCACAACTTATAAACAAAGGTATGGCATCCAAGTCCAAGGAAGTCATTGTTTCACTGTATTCGGCATTCATCAGACCTACCATTGACTACAATGCCCCCTTTGTTATGTACCTAACCAGGCATATCTAACAACTGGCACGTCCACAGAGGTTCCTCACTAAAAGAATACAAGGCATAAGTAATATATCCTATGCAGACCACCTCAAGGCATATCCCTGTATTCAGTCTCCTACAGGCTTTTGAGGGGAGATCTATGCCTAGCATACAGGGCATTGTCAGACCCCACTCTGATAGACCTCCTGCATATCCACAAAACAAACACTACCAGAATTACCCATTCTAAAGACTTAAACCTTGCCTGTGATATAAATAAATCCTGATGGAAAGATAGGTATGCATCTCAAAGACTACCCTGTCTATGGAAGAGGCTACCCATCTATGTGAAGGAGAGTTCCTCCCTAATCCAATTCAAGTGCAACTTGGACAACTGGATGGGAATCCAGAAATTCATCCCTGATTTGGCACCTATGTCTCTGATGCAAACAGGTAACCTGTAAATGGTTCATCTCCCAGGCCCATGCTTTCACGTATCAAGAGTATCAGAATGCGTCAGAGATTTGGGATGCATGGCTAGCCTTAAAAAGGCCCTTGTGGTCATTAGTCTAGTAAACATCTATGAACCTTTGTTACCAATATATGTAGCCAAGTCCATGATAGTATCTGATTTAAGTGGAACATTATCTATATGGTAATTAGAAGTAATGCTAGATTTACCAAAGGAATCTCTACAGCCTTTCTTGGTAATTAGTGTAATCCCATGATTTAAGTATCAGAATGTCCCAGTCATCAGCAAACTTGATTAGATAGTCTATTGATAATAGCTTTCATACCAGAGAAGTACATGCCAAAGACGAGGAGGAACAGGGCAGAGTCCTGCAGGAAAATACTGGTGATACTTTTCTGACAAGAGCCAACACTCTGATTGGAACTCTGACAGAGCCCATAATGTTATAGTTTCTATCCATAACTATGTATGAGATAACAACTGACTTTGGAAAGGGTCAATAATCCTAGCATGGGGATAGCGTCAATGGCCTTTGTAAGGTCAAGTTTTGGCTACATGGACTGTAGCCCTCATAGCAATGGCCACAATAACCATTTAAGGAAATTCTACCATGTTGATCAGACACTATCTGCCTTCAGCAAAGTCAAACTGATGTGGATCCAGAAATATAAGGTTACCTATATCACTGTTTATTAGTTCAGCTATAATACAAGTACACAATGCAAGTAATACTAGTGAGATTAATAATATTATAATTCCCAGGGTGAGTAAACGAGGCTGCCTTTATGGGAGGGCACCACAACAGTTCTTCACACATCAAGGATGTGACCAGTGGAGAATCTCTGGTTGAAGAACAGATGGAGAGGATTTGTTAGATGGGACTTGGCCTTTCTCTGGGGATAGTATTATTAAGTGCCAAAATCACTTGGTTCAGAATAATTTCAAGAGAGATATAAGCAGAACTGAGGGGTGGGGGGGTGGGTGGGACATGTGGATACAGAGGATAGTGAGTGAGATAAAGCTGGAAGAAAATTTGCAAGAATATAAACACTGTTGTTATGGACAAGGAATGGGGTAGCATGAGAGACAAAAGTAAACAATCCTGTACAGAACTTAAATTTCCTAATAATGCCAAGGAAGGCCTTATATCTATCTTCTGAGTTAGTTACAACCTTTAAAATTACAGTTGGCCTTGCATTTCCTTGTGGTAAGTTTGATGGACTGACTTAGAATTCCTAAATCCCTCCAGGGAATATGCATCTGTCCCCTTTGGCTCACTTGTACCTTAATATTTGCATAAAAAGCACATGTAGTTCTTCAAACATACAATAGTACAACTAAAGCAAACTGTAACAGTAGATGTTTGAATGATCACTGCTGCAGTAGCCTTAGCTATATTGGTTATATCCTTTCATGGATATAACAGTCAGGCAGTTTCCAAAGCTTCAAGGCACCTTCCATGTGTCCAAACTGTCGGTGAGCACTAACTGAGATGGCTAACAGACAAGTTGGGTACTAAGCCCTTCAGAGTCTTCTTGCCAACAGAGAGAGGGAGGCTGAGCCCTGGAAGGACAATACTAGGAAAGGATAAGTAGGATGGATCGAAGGAGTGGCTACTGCAGCAGTAGCCACTCCTTCAATACAATACTAGGAAAGGACAAGTGGGATGGATCGAAGGAGTGGCTACTGCAGCAGTGATAATATGAACATCTACTGTTGTGGTAAGTTTACCTTACACAACTGTACTATTTTCATCATATTAATCACTGCTTCAGCAGCCTTAGCTGTATGGATACATTACCATAGCTAACTAGATTTGGAAGGTGGAATGAGAAGAGTCCAGGAGCCCTTGAGAATGGTCCTAGAAAAAGAAAAGCCAAGGAGCAAGGATTCAAGCTTATAGTGCTTTGTAAAAGTATGTACAGTGGACCAAGTAGCAGCTATTAGAATATTTGTAGAATCCATCCCTTTCTATAAAGCCAAGACCCTGGTAAAGTAGGCCTTAACCGTGCATGGAATACTTTTGTTATGGTGGGTACAACAAAAGGTAATAGTCTTAGACAACCATTTGGAAATGTGTGTTTGACACAGGTTGTCCCTTCTTCTTACCTTCACAAGAAATGAACAAGTGATCTGATGATCTGAAAAATTTTGTTATATTAAGATAGTACTTATGAGTGGTCTGTGGACATCCAAGGTATGGGGTATCCTTTTCTCCCTTATTTTTAGGTTCAGGAAAGAAAATGGAGAGACGGACAGTTTGGCTTAAAGTAAATTCAATTCCATTTTAGTCATAAAAACAGGATTAACTCTCAAAGAACCATGTCCCTATGGAGAATGAGATATGGCTGACTCACCATAAGAGCTTACAACTCTGATACCCTTCTTGTAGAGGCCAGAGCAATCAGTAAAACTGTTTTCCATGTTTCAGCCAGATTAGTTGGTTCAAATGGGGGAAGTGCTAGCTTCTCAAATACAAAAGTAAGATCCCAAGGAGGGGACGCCAGTTTTTTGGAGGCCTCTTGTACAAAACCCTTTTCCAGAACATTTTGACATGAGACTGCACTGAAAGAGGAGGCTCCATGGGCAAATGTGATGAAATGGCTGATAAATAAACCTTGATAGAAGAATAAGACCGTAGAACAGTAACTCACACAAATATTGTAGAACCAGAGAACAATTTGCCCTGAATGGGTGCTGTTTATGTTGTTGGCACCAACTAGAAAACCTCTACCACTTGGTACTATATGATTTTCTAGTAGTAGGTTTACCTGCTGCACATTCTCAGTAAACAGGTGCCTAAAAAGAATCAGTCCCAGCATTCAGATGAAGTTTATTGCTGTTGGGGATTATCAAGCATCATTGTTCTTGCGTGGGTAGATCCACTCTGTGAGGAAGCATGTGGTAATTGCTCTTGGACATTTCCAAAGGAAGGAATAGCCATGGTTGCCTGGGCCAGAAGGGAGTCACTGCAATAATCTTGGAGAATTCTTGTTGAATTTTTGAGAAGTAACCTGGATGTTAGTGGAAAAGGTGGAAAAGCATACAGGAACATTCCTGTCCAAGGAAAATAAATGGAATCTGTTTTCCATGCCTTCTTGCATGGAGTCCTGGAACAGAATCTTGTCAGTTGATTAATCAGAGAGAAAACAAATAGGTCTGCTTGAGGAACTTCACACACGTGGATCAAATCTTGGAAGTCCTCCTGATCTAGTTTTCATTTGCAAGGGACTGCCCTGATCCTGCTTCTCTTGTTTGCCACACAATTTTGCTCTGACAGACTATAGGATGACCATAGAATGAGACTGTGCTGTGAACCTATATTTCAAGCTAGCATAGCTAGAGTGCAAAGGAGGTATGACCTGGTTCCTCCTTGCTTGTTCATGTACCACATGATTGTGGTATTGTCTGAAACCTCATGTAGAGGTCTCAGAAGACCAGAGAAGGTTCAGAGAGTTGAGTGCCTTGATCAGCGCTAGCATGTCCTTGATATTTATGTACTTGCACCTGTCCTTTGTGTCCCACAGCCCCTGCAGTTTTATCGCTCCTGAAACAGCTCACCAAGCGATGTCTGAAGCATCTGTGTTGACTTATTTGCCTTGAAGCAGGGAGGGAGAAGGGGGGACTTGGACAGCAGTATGCCTGTTGTCTCCACCAAAAGATTTATTTATGACAAATCCAGCACTGGGGTTTGAAAAGATATGGGATGTTGATGTTGGGACAAAAGAGATTTCAGATACCACTGTATATTTCTCATGTGGAGTCTTGCCAGGGTTATTATGAGAATAATAGGTGCCAAGAGACCCCCAAATCCTGAGGCATTCCTCACAGTGACCAAAGTCTGAATGGAAAATCTTAGAACTACATCAAGATAAAGATATTTTTTTTCCTTTGGAAGAAAAGCTCTTTGAACAGAGGTGTCTAGCTGACATCGCAGGGACAAAAGCCTGTGTGAAGGAGTCAAAAAAAGAACCTTGTTATGTTCTCTTTGAATCCCAGCTCATGTAAGAGAGCTCTCACCTAAGACACACAGAGAGAGATTCCTGACAGTTTGAAAAAGACTCTGCAAAGAAAAGCAAATTGTCCTAACATGGAAAAATGTAGATATCCTGTTGCCTGCAATAAGCTATAACTGGAGATAGACACTTTGTGAACACTCTTGGTGTAATGGATAGTCCAAAGGGTAAATAGAGAACTGATAATGTGATCAGTACACACAAACCCTTAAGAAACATTTAAAATCTGGATGGATAGAGATGTGATGGTAAGCATCTTACTTTGTGAACACTCTTGGTGCAGTGGATAGTCCAAAGGGTAATGCAGAGAACTGATAATGTGATCAGTACATGCAAAACCTTAAGAAATGTCTAAAATCTGGATGAATAGGGATGTGATGGCAAGCATCATTTAAGACAAGTGTTGCCAGGAAACCTGAAAAAGGAAGAAGAGGTAACAGGCTTTTAAGTGACATCATTTTGAATTTGTGCACTATCATAAACAGGTTTAGGAAAGAAAGATCCAGTAGAGGTCTCCAAGATTTTTTTTTCTTTGGTACTAGGAACATCCTTGAATAAAAACCTTTCCCCACTTGGGAAGGAGGAACTGGTTGTATCACTTCTTGAGATAGCATGTGATGAAGAACCAGTGGAAACAAAGTCTGATCTTGAGGATGAGGAATGATGCCTCTAAAAAGGAGGACTTTACTCCCACTACCATCTGTAACCTTGATGGATGACTTACAAAACCCATTTGTCTGAAACTATCTGTTGCTAAGCAGAAAAACTGAGATTCAGACTTTCTTGAAGAAAAAAGGGGTCAGGGTGGAAGGGATCCGCATGGTTTCTTGAATAGTCATCCAGATCTGTTGGCTTTTCCTTGGTTTTTTGAGGTTCAAGTGTTTTTTTGGAACCCCCTTGCTATTTCTTCTTACAAACTTATTTACCTGTATTTTGTTGAGACTGTTTATTCTGTTTGTTTTTGCCAAAATTAGATGAGGAGATACAAAATCCCTTGGAACATTTGGAAAGGAAGGGCTGAGAAATCTTGGCAATTCCCTGTATCAGAAACTAGCACCAATAAACAAAAGTCAAACTAGGAAAATCCACAAAAGCACTAGACTCCAAACTCAGCAGTACTCCCAAACATTTTATTCAGACATAAAATGTCACATAGACTGTATAAAAAGTACTAACAAGTATGAAATTTAGGATTGCAAACAAACAAAACAGAACTGTAAAAACGGATAAGTGTTAAGCGCTTTTCGTCCGGATCCTATCCGGACTTCTTCAGACAAAAAAGTAGTGTTAAAATGTATTTTAAATTACTTCACCTAATGAAAGTGACCTATCAGGTCCCAGTATCCAAAATTTAAAAGTTTTAAAGTTGTATTCACGTACGCTCGTATCGGCGCAAATAAAACATATAGGATACAATAAACCAGTTTAAAATAAGTAACGTTAGTCCAACCATGTTCTTAATCATTTCCTACTAATTAGGTAGTACTATGTATGTTGTCAATAGTAGTTAATAAATAGATCGGCAACCAGTTTTTCAGATAAACCTGTTGTAAGCGGTATCTTCCTTTAAGTAAATGCATCTTAGTATTCAACACAATATAATTAATGAAAATACTCGGTTGTTTACGGCCATCATGTCATGCATTCAAAAGTCGATTATACATCCTCAGGCTTAATGCATACAGTGCTAATAATAATCCACTATTTACATATATAGTTTACAGTTTAAAGTAAGTAACATTAGTCTGACCATATTCTCAATCAGTTCCTTACTAATAGTATAATACTGTACACGTTGTCAATAATAGTTAATAAATAAATCGGCAACCAGTTATTCAAATAAAACTGTTGTGAATGGTATTTTCTTTTAACTAAGTACATCTTGATATTCAACACAATGCTATTAATAAAAATACTAAAATGCTTATGGCCTTCGTGTTATGCATTCAAAAGTCGATTGTATATCCTTAGGTTTAGTACATACAATGCTAGTAATAATCTACTATTTACATATATAGTTTGAACTGACCGGTTTTCTATTTTAACAACACCCCTACTGTATGTGGAAATCCTTACGGTCAACTGTTCTATTTAAACTGAAGTTTATAATGATATTTGTATTTAAAAATATGTCAGTGGTAATAGGTTAACGTGGGTTAACCATAAACATAAAAAAATGAATAGAAAATAAATAATAAACAAAACGAAAATGTATTACCCATGTAAATAGTACTGTACTTAATTTACAAATAGGAAGGTATGTTTGAAAATCTAGTTCAACTGTATATTTGTAAATTAAGTACAGTACTATTTACATGGGTAATACGTTTTCTTTTTGTTTATTATTTATTTTCTATTCATTTTTTATGTTTATGGTTAACCCACATTAACCTATTACCACTGACATATTTTTAAATACAAATATCATTCTAAACTTCAGTTTAAATAGAACAGTTGACCGTAAGGATTTCCACATACAGTAGGGGTGTTGTTAAAATAGAAAACCGGTCAGTTCAAACTATATATGTAAATAGTAGATTATTACTAGCATTGTATGTACTAAACCTAAGGATATACAATCGACTTTTGAATGCATAACACGAAGGCCATAAGCATTTTAGTATTTTTATTAATAGCATTGTGTTGAATATCAAGATGTACTTAGTTAAAAGAAGATACCATTCACAACAGTTTTATTTGAATAACTGGTTGCCGATTTATTTATTAACTATTATTGACAACGTGTACAGTATTATACTATTAGTAAGGAACTGATTGAGACTATGGTCAGACTAATGTTACTTACTTTAAACTGTAAACTATATATGTAAATAGTGGATTATTATTAGCACTGTATACATTAAGCCTGAGGATGTATAATCGACTTTTGAATGCATGACATGATGGCCGTAAACAACCGAGTATTTTCATTAATTATATTGTGTTGAATACTAAGATGCATTTACTTAAAGGATGATACCGCTTACAACAGCTTTATCTGAAAAACTGGTTGCTGATCTATTTATTAACCACTATTGACAACATACATAGTACTACCTAATTAGTAGGAAATGATTAAGAATATGGTTGGGCTAACGTTACTTATTTTAAACTGGTTTATTGTATCCTATATGTTTTATGTTTTATTTGCGCTGATACGAGCGTAAGTGAATATGACTTTAAAACTTTTAAATTTTGGATACTGGGACCTGATAGGTCACTTTCATTAGGTGAAGTAATTTCAATGACATTTTAGCACTACTTTTTTGTCTGAAGAAGTCCGGATAGGATCCGGACGAAAAGCGCTTAACACTTATCCGTTTTTACAGTTCTGTTTTGTTTGTTTGCAATCCTAAATTTCAGTACTTGTTAGTACTTTTTATACAGTCTACGTGACATTTTATGTCTGAATAAAACGTTTGCGAGTACTGCTGCATTTGGAGTCTAGTGCTTTTGTGGAATTCCCTGGATCAGCATGTCCCTTTCATCACACTTTTTGATCACCTCTGCAGCAGAGTGGAAAACAGTAAATTTCTAACCAAGGGAAAATTTGAAATCTCATTTTTAACATCATCTGGAAGGTTCTGAAAATTCAGCCATACAAACCTCCGTAAAACACTATAAGAGTTGTACTCACAGTGTAAACAATGAGGAGTGACCTGTGCAGTACAAGAAACTAAGCTATTTAAGGCAGATTTTTTCCTCACAAGAAGAAACTGCAGATAAAACATTCCTTATACTTTTTTACAATTTGTCAGAACAAAATTTAACATATTGAGCCCGACAGTTCAAAATTCTGAAAATCAAAGTAGCAGAAGTATACACTTTTCCCCCATACCTATTAACAATTTTCCATCCTTATCAAATAGAATAGGATTGGAATTAACTAAATGCTTAGCAGCAGTGGGATCAACTAAGGCTATAGCTGCTGGCTTAGGTTTGGGAATGGTGTATAAAAATTTACAAGACTAAGGAACTTTATACATCTTGTCTGTCATTTTAGGGATAGCTTGCTGACTATTAGGAAAATTGCAAGCAGTAAGGCACACATTGTCTAAAGCAGACAGAAGAGGAGGAATGGGTGTAGGTTCTGGAAAATCCTGGATTAACAAACCATAGTATTTTCTGAGGGACTGAGAAACCTTTGTGTTCTCCCCCTGAAAACACTGGCACAATGTAACAATAGTCTCAGAGAAAGAGAATCCCCCCACAGGGAGATCTAGTAACTGAGCTCTCCTGAGTCGGAATTAGAAATCTGAGAAAAAAAAAACTGTATCTGTCCCTGCATCTTTCTGGTCAGACTGCGTCAGGTGCAATATAGCACTCCTATCCATAGGAAATTGAGGAGAAGTAGATGATGCTTGGTTTTCTGTTTCTTTTTAACATGAAAAATGGGAAAACCATATTACTAGTGTCAGTGGCACATTTCTTGGGGATGGGCACAGCATTTTGACACAACAGGGAAACCTTGCTGTTCCGTCTCATAGGACTGACAAGAGAGGCTGTCCCTTGTTGACTGAGGGGACCCTATCAACTGCAGAGGACATGGCTAATCCCTGGTCCACAGTGCTTGTAGGTGCTACAACAGATGGATATGAGGTAAAAGATGACTGGTCTGAGGTAAAACAAATGGCTACAGCAGAGCCACCCACCTGCAGATGAGGCAGATTGCTAGCCTGCTGTGGTGGAAATGACTGTTTACTTGATTTTTTTTCTTTTTGTGGCTGAAGGAAGGACTGATCATGGGACTAGTGCTCTGTTCCATGGTCAAGCCGAAAATGTTGCCTTTCTTGTGGGGAAGATGGGCAGCAATTACCAGTAAGCATTACGAGTCCATAAAAGTTACTTTTTTGAAAGAAAAACACAATAAAAACTCTTTAAAACACTGTGCCTGCCCCACAAAATTAAAATAAATGCAATTTCTCTTTAGAAAAAAAATCAGTTACTTTACACTACTTTTACACTGACAGAAAAAATGAGCGCTCCATTTAAAAGTACATTACAGTCTTGAGACAGTCCATTACAACACTCCTAGCTTTAAAACAACTTTCCTGAACAGGACAGTAATAAACATCCAGAAAATTAAGAAAATGGAAGTTTTTTCACCCAAGGGAACTTGTCTTCCCAGCCAAGGAAAGCACAAGCCAAGTGTCAGTACTGGAAAGCCTCAGAGGAGTGCACTCTTTAACAACAGTGAATCTCTGAAGGCCTTCATGCCTAAACTTTTCATTTAGTCACCTCTGCTCAAACTGCCCGATAGTTTGGGTGTGTGGAATGTGCCCTAAAGCTTTGGAAGCTGGCAGGCTGATATATCCTTGGCAGAATATATCCAATATTGCTAGGGCTACTGTAGCACTCATCAGTATAATGAGCCTTTACTGTTTCATTATTGAATGCATTTGATACACAATAGCAAAGTTTGTTTGTGTCTTTCGGCTTTTCCCGGTTAGGGGTCACCACAGCGGAACCCCAGTCCGCTAATGATTGGCAGCAGAGTTTTACATGCTGGCTTGCTGGGCCTAATGCACAACCTTCAACGAAGGAACGCCTGTTCACACATGTCGCTACACAGAAGACGCTCTAACTGAGAATCGAGTGGGCAACGTCTAACTGTGAGGCGATAACGCTACCGCAGCACCACCACCGCAGTGATACACGAGAGCAAAGTGATTTTCATAAATAAGAAAAATCCTCAATTTTTCAGCATCCAGGACAGCAGCATTTGAGTTTTTAAACCCATTTTGCCAAAGTGATTTAATCAGTGTTATACCAACAGCAACAACCAAAATAATTGTGAAAAGCATGGAGTAACATTACATAAGCCATGGCCCTGTGCAAACAAATTTACTGAGCTTTAAGAAATTTGTATGTATGCACTGCCATTGCACAGTGACCTGCACAATAAGTATGGTAATGGTGACACAAACGTGGCCGAGAAACACTAGTTTCAACATTTTCTAATTTAACTCTGCATGGTACACTATTTTAATTTAAGTCTGTTAAACACTGCAGTACACATCTTATTTTCTATGTAAATAGCATATAAGCTTCATGGCAGACTTTGAGTTATTTATGGCTGTAGCTGAGAGACCTAGAATAATATTAAATATGTGTGCAGCTGCAGGTAGCACCCTCATTAAAAACCATAGCCCCCAAATAAAAATATGATGTGTTGACATCTCTCCCTTCCAGTGGTGTATCTATATATACATTTAGAAGACAATTTCATTTTGTCAAATTAATGGCATGATATTTCAGAGGTCTTATAGTATAATTAGCTTCAGAATCTGTCAGATGATATAAAGATTAGTCAGCAAGTGTTTAAATCAAGCATGAAGATTTCCAAAGCCACGTGCTTATCTTTAACCTTACTAATGTGTTCTAATCCTAACCATGTCCTGCCCCTAACCCAACCCTACACCTTAATTAAAGAAAAACAGTTTTCCATAATAATACTAGTAAACAAAACACTCTGACTTTACACATACCAGCAGACACCCACAACACTAAATCTATCCACTTCCATAGCTCTTACTCTAACCCTAACACTTGCAACTCTTCTACCCTAATGTCAAAATTTTCAGTATATCTGAGAGTTTCAGCATTAAAACCCAGTCCAGCACTTACCATAGCAAAAAGCACTTGCCTTCTTTTTTTGACACCAACAGAGTGCTGTCAATGAATTTCCCAAGCACTTCACTCTGTCAATAAAGCAATTATTTAACAGAGTGAATGTAGTCATCCAACTAGATATTTCATAATACAATTACAGTTACAATCTATTCTTATTAGAGTAAATTATTATAATATGCTTCAGTACTCAGAAAGCAACACAATAAGCAAATGAGCTTTTTCTTTTTTTATTTAATATCTCGGCATCAGATAGATTCATTAAATCTGTTCTGCTTGCAGTATCTCTACCTAATACATTCTAGTGACACTGAAACCTACTCTTTATGTTAACCACATTATACAGAAGTTGATGCGTTCCCTTCTGCACTTAAGTCTTGAGTATAGTTCATCTAAATGCCTATGAGCTAAATGTCAAAGATTCATACAATATTAAAAACCTTCAGAAACCAGTGTAGCACTAATATTGACAAACTCAAACTTTCTCACAACCCAGAACTGGAACTGTATAATCTCCTTACATGACCCTAATGCAACAGCTGTAAGCCTAATCAATGTTCAACTCTAGCTGCAAGACAAATTCTTCCCATTTATCTATAAGGTTTTTAAATCCAACAAAATTCAATGTCTGTCATCTAAATTTAAACATCATGTTACTCTAATGGATGAAACTGGAAAAAATGGACAAAAACATCCACTACTGACAAATGCACCTCCTTCATAGTCTTCCATAATCTAGCCAGGAAACTTATCAGAAGGCACAAAAGAAATACACAAAGAAACAAATTACCTTCTTATATTCCCCCTACCACGTTTAGAAAGATGTTAACCTTCTAACAGGAAGAAAGATTCCTCATGACACCTTCCTTCTCTAAAAACACCATTCAATGTGGCACAAAAAACTTTCTTCAGAATATTTCCTTCAAGAATTTAACAATCTCCCATCAATAAACTCCACACTTTCCACAGATCCTGGATTTTTCACCCTACCACCGTTCATCCATCTCTTCCACTTCCGATGTATATGTCACAAAGAAGTCTCTATTCCTCTTGAAAATTATTTACACTGACAGCCCAACTGGATCTCACAACAGAATCCCCTGGTTCACATATCATTGCATTGATAAACTGTCTTCCTGCCACCCACATATATAATCTGTCTCACCCAAAACATCACACCATAAATTTGGAAAACTGTTCTAATTAAAACCCTCCCAAAGCAAACCAACCCAAAAGCACATCTCTCTCTCATCCAATATCCATCCTTACTATTCTGTGCAAACTTCTAGAACAGATGGTCTACATCTAACACTCTCTCTCTCTGTATATGTATGCATGTATATATATGTATGTGTGTGTGGGTTTACCTTGAATTAGTCGAAGGATGTTTACCCGACTAAATTAAGGTTGAATACTTAATGTACAGGAATCCAATCATCGAATAAAGAAAGATTGAAAGCAAACATCGGGTCAACCTTACAACTGTAGACCTTGTGACCAGCGCTGACGTAAGCATGGTCGCAGATCTCAGGCCTGGACACCTGCCAATAAAGAACTCCTCATTGAACACACAGGTGCTGGCTGTCCAGCAGGTAATTGTGTAGTCATAACCACAGAAAGTAATCTAGAGATTGTGTTATTCTGACTACATTTTAGTGGATGGTACATTCCCAATCAGCACCATCTGAGTGCAAACAGGTGTATACAAACCACTGCAAGTTGGAAGTTAGTGGGGTTAGCAAGGTCATACCAGTATTGTACGGTATACTGCCATGCAATTAGTAATGTTTACACTTTCTGGTGTTAGGGGCTGCAACAACCGCTGAGTGTAATACAGTAGTGGGCGCAGTTTATATCGCCCAATTGTCTTTCTTGCTATAATATGTAGCATTAGACTCTTGCAATGCCCATCGGTCTGCTGTAGTCAACACTGCCATTATACAACGGGTATGGTATTCTTTAGCGTTCATTTTTGACGTTTCAACTGGCAACTTCATGGTAATGCGACGTCTCATCTGGTGATGTTTATTTTCAAACTTCTCAATGTTCGACTGATAGTGCATCTACCATTACAAGGTAAACCTGTGTGGGTGTATATACATATGTATGTATATATATATATATATATATATATATATATATATATTTATATATTTGTGTGTGTGTGTGTATATATACAGCAGTACCTTCTGCTCTCCTCCAAACAGCATGGATTCTGGCCTGGACAAATTACTATGACAGTACTTTAGTCCCTAACTGATGATGTCCTGTAAAACTCTGATAGTGGCCTACCTTTTATGTTAATCTGCAGCATATTTACCTTCCTTGTAAACAAGGCAGTTGAAGAAGTACTGCTACCAAGTGACTACTGTATTTACTTGGGGACACAGACAGCCGAACTGATGCTATTATTAACTGCACTGCACTACATTTCTCTCAAGTTATCTAAACAAAAAATGGTGCACAGTACATACTAGACTGGATTCCAACAAGGAATCCTATAACATTACTGAGTGTTGTATGCTTCTAAACCTCCTATGTGACCATCTGCAATTTGGTGAGAAATGTCCATCATAGGCCACAACAATGGCAGTCATTAGCAATGTTAAGGACTTGCCAAGTGACAGAAATGGGAAAAAAGTTGTTAAGAAAACTAACAAGACCTTCATTAGATATCTTCCTAATATACACCTTTAATACTATTATCATAGAGTATCCTTGATAGGTATAAATCATCAAGAGAGGTCAAGGTAAAAAGTAATAGACTTCCCTAGATAAAACTTTTGTGGCACATGTCAAAATAAGATAAAGCGGTGAAAGTTTACGAACAGAGTAGTGATAACTGCAAAAATATATGGACAGGCCTCAGAAATAAATGACTACCAGACAACAAACATGGGAATACTATGCAAATCTTTGGCATAACTCAAAAACGTCCATCTTTCTCTGGACATTTATCAGCTATCTTACTTATAAAACAGAGATAATTTTTGTGACAACAACAACAACTGATGGTTGAAAAAGATATTTCTCATCCATCACAGACTCACAAGGGATATGCCAAAGTATATACAGCCAGATGCTAAACTACTGCTGAGCTTTCTCTACTAAAACAATGTATATTTTATGGTACACAGACTACTTGGAAAAAGTAAATGGCATAGTTTAGCACCTCGTTGCCAACGCTCCTCAGTTATGAAAGATATGGTCAGGAAATCCGTATGATATATAAAAAAGGTACACATCCATGTCCAGGTAAATTAAATTGCAGTTTCCTATTTAATATAAAGGACACTTTGTTGGACCGTGTAACCCTTCTGTTTAATCAACAATAAAAAAACGTCCAATAGCTGATGGAATAGTAGCAAAACCAACACTAAAACTATGAAGAACAAGGAACCAGACTTTTTTTACAGTAATAAAACTTTTAAGTGTGGCTTTCATTTTACACTTCCTCAGAACACACAACAAAGTAAAGACACTTCATTTTATATTGTATTCCAACCAATCAACTAATACAACCAATTAATCTGTAATTGCTATCCAATCAATATTAAAAACAAAAGTTCCACACTTTATAATTCATTATACTTTTTGACATGTATAAAACTCTTCCTTACTTTATAAAACTCCCAGCTAGTTTTTTTTTTTTTTTTGCATTAAGAAGCACTTAATATTTATATTTTCATTCAAACCAGGTGGAGAATCAGCCATCTAGTGGTGAATTTATTATAATTTTCACACACTTTTAAATGTCTATAAAGTACATTATTTTCATCTTTAGTTTTAACTACATACAGATGTTCACATATCCTTAATCTAATATACACTACCCCTATTGTGCCACAGCTAAATCTACCCGGTATTCAAATAATAAATGAATAATTAGTTAAAGAGATAAAAGTCCCTTCATAAACAAATCTCCAAGTATTTCATCCATTACATTTATAAATACCTAACCTTTTGTCAGTAATCAGGGGGTGTTTTTTTGTTGTATTGTGCTCTAACATACACTTAATATACTTTCTGTCTTGTATACAAATAATGGTGTCTCCCAAATAATCTTTCTAAATTCCTGATTACCAGAAATAATCTTCCAATTATTCTGAATTTGTTTAATCTGAAAAGTATCTAGAGACATATCTAAACAATATCTAGGGACACGTTTATATACCAAAAAACTTTCATCTGTTCTGTTCATTGCAACATTATCTCCACTAGTGCTTGGTTCTACTGTTATATCATCAAAATTATTCACAATGTCTGTTAACAGATTTCCACTAAGTATTTTTTTTTTTATTTTTGTTGTTATTAAACCCCACCAAAAGAATCGGACCAAACTCTGTTTTTCTTTTATCTGCAACTTCCATAGCAGCCCTTTCTAAACTCTGTAAAGGATCCCCTTTTGCAAGAAATAATAAAGTTATATATTCCACTTCTTTCTGAAAAAGTGCATCTTTACTTGTCATTTGTGAGGCTCTAATATATTGGCCTCTAGGTATATTTCTTTTCACATACCCAGGATGGTTACTTTTAAATGGCAAGAAACTATTAGTAAAGGTGTCCTTCCTAGAAATCTGAATTTCAAACAGATTATTCTCTTTGTTCCATGTTTACCTGACATCTAAAAATAATATATTATGCCTCTTTTCTCCAACAGTCTTCTTCTTCTTTTGGCTTTTCCCGGTTAGAGGTCACCACAGCAGATCACCTTGCCACTCATGATTGGCAGTGGAGTTTTACGGTGTTGAGTTGCCAGCCTGGCACCCAACTTTCCACAGAAGGCACACACATGCATGCACTAACGCCTAGGGCCAATTTAGAGTGTCCAATTGACCTAGAGCATGTCTTTGGGATGTGGGAGGAAACCCACGTGACCACAGGGAGGACATGCAGAATCCGCACAGAAGGCACCCCAGCTGAGGATTGAACCGGAGAACCTCTTGCTGTGAGGCAGCAATGCTAACCGCTGCACCACCGCGGCCACAAAGTGCAGCAGTTGAGACTATCAAAAAACTCTAAAAAAATTGCATTCATTTTTGACTATAAAAAACAGCTAGTCTGCAAAACACCTATAAAACACTACATCCTTATATACTGAAATCTTAATTAAAATTCCCCTGTCCTACCAACCAAGCATGAAATTCACATATGATGGAGCTACTGGCACCCTCATAGCTACTCCCCTTATTTGTTGATGACATTTCTTATTAAACACACAAAAATTCTTGGCTAATAATACTTCTAAAATGGAGCAATACAAAATAAATGTATTCTTTCTATGGTAGTATACTTATCCAGATACAGTCTAACAAATTCAATTCCTTCCTCTTCAGGAATAGAAGTAAACACTGAGACAACATCAATAGTAAACATATAGCATTCAATTGCTAACAAATTAGAAAGACTAAACATTCTTGCAGAACTCAAAAAATCCCATGAATCTAAAAGATAGGACAGTAAATTTTGAACTATTGGATTTAAAATAGTCTAAATACACAATATTCCCTCTGTGACACTACCGGAAGCAAAAACCACATGTCTAAAAGGGGGGTCTGTGGAGTGTTTGTGATTCTTTGGAATACCATACAAAACCCCTACACATGGATGTTCCATGGACAAAAAGTTATACAACTCAGATGTTATTTGCCCATTCATTAAACTTTGGAATACCAAACAAAACCCCTACACATGGATGTTCCGTGGACAAAAAGTTATACAACTCAGATGTTATTTGCCCATTCATTAAACAATCATATAAAAAATACTGGATATTTTTATAACTTCTGTTAATGTCTGTTGTAAAAACTTCCTGATATTTATGTTTATTGGGCAACATTTTCTCCATGGAAATATTATAATGTTTTGTGTTCATTACAACTAACCCCCCATCAGCTTTCATGAATCTTAATGCTGACTGCTGTTGTAATTCATATAATGCTTTTCTTTCTTCTGTTGAAAGATTAAAAAATGGATGTACGGTTTTATTATTTAAAAATCTTCTTATTTCATACTCACATGATTTCTCAAATACCTTCAAAGTATAATGTAATGTCGGATTGTAAGTAGAGGGTTTTCTAAGATCCCAATAAACATTTACATCTTTTAAAAGATACTGATTCAATTTAAGAGTATAAAATTTCATTTGTAAAATACTACTTGTTAGATTAGCTCTGTGGCTTGGAATAAAAATGCCCTGTAACTTTTCTTTGTTCTTCCTCTTCCTCATACCAAACTGGCCACTTCTTGATCGACCTGTCTTAATTTTTTTGTAACCCCTTCATGTTACTGTCTGTATACAAAATTAGAACCAGTATTAGGCGAAAGAAGCAGCAATTCTGGAATCTCCATGTTGTAATCAGAACTACATGAACTATGCTCACTGAAGGTGAAGCCATTATCTATTCTCCTTACGTTCAATGTCTCCTTATTGTTCCCACTGTTTCTCCTAAATTTAAAGGGCTGGAAGTACCTAAGTTCAGGGAGGGATTAACTTTCATAGCATTACTTGGTGGATTAGTTTTTGCAACTTTATTAGATTTCAAGTCTACCCCATAGGCTGTATTTGACTTATAGGCTGCCAAGTCTCTTAAAACTTGTTTCTGTTTTCTAGCCACTGCAGTATTTTCATAATGCTCCAAACCCCCAAAAAAGATCTCATCATAACTAGTTTTTACATTGGGCACTGTGTTGAAATAGCAGGTTAACTCTTTTGTCCTTTTCAAATTGTTCTTTAACTTCTCTATAATGCAGGAGTTGTTTTTAACCAGCATTCGTAACAATTCAATGCCCGCTTTATTAAAAAATGTTACTAGTTCTCTAAAAAAAGGTTTGCCTTCTTGAATGCCATTGGGTAGCTTAAAAAACCTCAAGCCCTTTGGAACTATTTCATTTATTTCTGTTACAATACAATATTCAAAATATTGGTTTTCAATTGCAAGTGTCTTATATTTTTACAGTCCTTACTCCAAATCTGATAACACTTGTGCAGAGTTTTGTTGAACCATACATCTCTCTGTATCTAGGTGGATCGATGTAAAAGGGTTTAGGTTACAGCTCAAAACTGAATCCACATCTCTAAATATGACATCATTGTTCAGAAATGCTCGCACTTTCATTACTGTCCATAGACCCTTCCAAAGAACCAACTGATGCACTTCTTCTGTTCATACCCTGGATTTATCTTAGGGACGTCACCACCAAAGATTTCTGCATATCATTGACATGAAGGATCAATTCCTGCAAAGGTTTGTCTTGACTCTCTGGTAATGGATGTAAGGATAAATCCATTGATGGCTCCTCACTTGCACCTGCCATCAATGACCCAGATTATAGACAAAAAATGGAAATAGTAGCAAAAACAACACTAAAACTATGAAGTGCACAGTACCAGACTTGTTTAGTGTAATAAAACTTTTAGTTGCTGCTTTCATTTTATAGTAAGAACACTCAATTTAAAATTGTATTCCAACCAATCACTTAATACAATCAATTAATCAATAATTGTTATCCAATCAATATTAAAAACAAAATTCCCACCCTTTATAATTCATTATACTATTTGACATTTAAATTTTTAACACAGTTTTTATTAACCTTTTTCCAGTATAAAACTCTTCCTTACTTTATAAGACTCCCATCTAGTTTTCTTTGCTTTAAGAAACACTTAATATTTATATTTTCATTGAAACCAGGAGGAGAATCAGCCCTCAGTTTCACTTGCCATTCCACTTCTTTCTGCTCTGTCTCACAGAGCAACAACTGATGGTTAAAAAATATATATTTATCATCCATCACAGACTCACAATGAATATGCCAAAGTATATGGAACCAGATCACTAAACTAACAGAAGTGATGTGTGAGCTTTTTTCTAATAAAAAAAATATATTTTATGATACCCAGACTATTTGGAAAATTAAATGGCATAGTTCAGCACCTTGTTGACAACACTCCTCAATTATGAAAGATATGGTCAAAAAATCCATAATATATAGAATACAGCTCCATGTCCAGATAATTTAAATTGGAGTTTCCTATTTAATATAAAGTACACTTTGATGGACTGTGTAACCTTTTTGCTTAATCAGTTCTTGGAATCTGATATAGCTCTTCTTCAGTGAAAAACAATCATTGTTATTTCAATTCATAAAGGAGAGTCATTGGTGGTAAATAATTTCCTTTGCACGCTTGTAAGACTAATAGGTCTAAAATCTTTTGAGAGGACCCTAATAAATGTATTGTATGTTCAAAAGGATAATATATACTGCAATGTGTAGCAATGTGATTTTACAAAGGGAAGATTACCCAAAACAAACTCTATCGACTTCCATTCACAAGTGGTGTTGTGCCCTTGATGATGATATTTCTGTATATATATATATATATATATATATATATATATATATATATATATATATATATATATATATATATATATATATATATATATATATACTATTTTTAGAATTTGCCAAGGCCTTTACTTCTGTACCACATGGATCCCTTCTACTTGGCTTAAAGTTTGTGATTTAAGCAGTAAGAGGTACAATGGATAGAAAATCAATTGAGTGGTAAAACAGCTATTATTTGTGTTCAAAGAATCAACTCTAAAGAATATGCAGTTAGGAGAGCTGTGCCTCAAAGTTCTGTGATGGAAGTATTTTTTTCATGTATTTGTCAACATTTGCACTGCATGATAATTACTGGACTGTGAAATTTGCAGATGATGCTAAAACTGCTGTTTTGTTGCATCAGCAGAAGATCAGAAAATTCTCCAAAATTATTTAGGTAAACTATATGAATGGGCGTATCTTAATGGAGTGGAATATTTCAACATAGAGTATCAAATACCTCACTAAGGTAAAATGAATCCTACATACCTATATAGTCGCAACTGCATTCCTGTGGAAGATTTTCATGGTTTGGGAATCCAAGTAAATGAAGTACTAGGGTTTGCAGGTCATGTGAATAATATTAAAAAAATCTTGACTAGCAATTAAAATAATTTTAAGAACAGTATTTTCTAGAGACTTAGTGTGCTGGGATCAGTTTATAAATCCTTAAAAAACAGTTATGGAATGTGGCATTGGATTTTGTATTTACTCAAAAAAGTATATTGAAAAGACGGAAAGAGTTCAAAAATACTAGGAAAATTAAGGGAGTGAAAAACCTGAATTGTAAGATAAAACTAAGGATATTACATTTGTTCTCAGTATGCTACAAAATTATTAGGAGGAATTTGATATGGGGATATAAAAGCTTTGCGTTGGGCAATGGAATTTGTGCTGAGCATTTCAATTCTAGAAGCAGTCTTCCAACAAAAAATAATTAGTGCATTTAAAAATATGAAGACAAAATTAGGCAGAGATTTCTTTCAGTTTAGAACAGGTCACAAATGTAATCTGCTACCTAGTAAGGTGAGATTGACTGAAAAGCAAGGAAATCTGGAAAGTTTTAAAAGGAAATTGAATTATGAGTTAGTGGTGAGATCACAGGGTATTATGAACCCCGTACTCATAAAGTATGAGCTTGCTGGAGGTCTTATAGTCTATGTAATCTGCCAAGCTTAGAGAAATGAGATTTCATTACTCTTCCAATTAGCATATTAATCAGCAGAGGTTTGGGAAGTTGTACTACATACTTTGAAAGAAGCAAAGGTGATTCCACTACTTAATGTGATGGCATACAAGAAGTAAAAAAAAAAATAAAAAAAACCACTTTTGAACACTTATCATGCTTGCCTCTCCCCCTTACAAAAGTCCTTGAAAAAGTACTGCATGCATAGTTGAAAACCTTCTGGAAAAACGCATGGTTCCAGAGCAGAAAGAGACACTGACACAGGTATACTTTAACTTATTTCACAGATTATGCAACAGTCAGCATAACAGAACAGTTTTCTTAGATTTCTTGAAAGTATTTGATCTTGTTGACCACAGCATTGTGGTCTGCAAACTGAGAAAAATCAATGTCATGAAAACTAATTTTTTCAGTTACCTATCTGGATGAACACAAGCCATATCCTGGCAGAATGCATGTTCTGTTTTTTATCAGTCTGCTATAGGAGCTCCACAGAGTTTAACCTATACTCACTACTTTTTTCAGTATACATCATCAAAGAGGTACCTAAATACTGAGGGACATCACCTAATACAGCCTGCTGGTGATTTTGATGCCCTCCAGCCTGCCAATACTCTAAGACCAATTAGCAAGTTAGCTGCAACTAGATTTCAGCCCTATTATAGCATGTATAAGAATTATCAGGCTTTTTCTTAATTAAAAATATGTTTATTTTGAAGAAAATGAAACCACTTTAAAGATAATTTTTAAAGACGCAAAATGAATGTTTCTTTTCAAACAAAAAGGTGTTTGCATGCATATTTATGCATGTGAAAACATTTTTGTTAGAAAAGAAAATTGGGCTTTTCAACCTTTAAAAAAAGTTTAAAAGATCGCTTTAGATTCCAGAAGATAAAATGTACTAAGCCATGTTTAGAGCATGATTATACAATGACCCCCCCATTAATATTCCAAAACGTGCATGCTGATTGGTCAGCATGCAAGTTGTAAATCCGACTTATACTAATGGAAAAAGGTCCGGTCGCCCCGGAGTTTTTCCATTAGTATAAGTCTTTACTTTTTTTTTTTGTGTTGGGCAGCAACGGAGAACGGAAGAGCTCCATTGCTATAACCTCGCTATGTTAAATGAGTTTAACATAGCGAGATATCTTAAAAATAAAAGCAATGGAGATCTTCCTTTCTCTTTTCCTTTTTTAAAGCTGACTCGCTATGTTAAACTCATTTAACATAGCGAGACGACTTTAAAAAAGAAACAGAGATCTTCCTTTCTCCGTTGCTTCCTCTACACACAGTTCTGATGTACTGCATAAGCATACGCATGCGCAGTACATCAGAACTGCTCCAGGATACCGGACAGCTGCAGAAGTGCAGCACAGAGGCATTATACAATGCCAATATTTAAGAAAGTAAGTATTTTTTTTCTTAAATAATGTCATTGTATAATAGCATAACCCACTTCTGGGTGTGGGTAATGTTGGATTTACCCACGGTTGTCTTTGTTTGGCCACTCGGGCTTCGCACTCGTGACCAAACCACACCAACCGTGGGTAAATCCAGCATTACCCACACCCAGGCATGGGTTATTGCTTAAATATTCATGGACGGGTCAGACAGTGCTGATGTCATTTTGGGTTCCATCTCTAAGTTTGCTGGATTAGCATAGGTACATTTAGTTAACAGTTTATCAAAAAACAACAATAAAAAAGTAATTATTTTTTGCCAAACTGTTAAATTAACAATTTAGCAATTACATAACTAATTTACAGTTTTTTGCCTACACTAATCCAGTATAATTACAACTGGAACCCAAAGTGATGTAAGAGCTGCCTGCCCATCCATGAATATTCATACCATAAACAATGCTCGCTACATTTCATCTTTCATGTTCAAAAGTACATTTTTAAAAAGGTTTTGTTTGCAAATAGTCAAAATATTCTTTAGTTTTTGTATAAAAAACTGTTTACATGAATAATGATTTACGCAAACACTTTTTTATACAAAAACAATTGGTCCTTTCACAACTTTAGACATTTTCTTTAACCTTAATACCAAACCTAGGTTGCGGGTATGCTGAGGGAAATTCTGGCCCAGTAGTACATGTGGGCTGCTTAAAGTATCTGAAATTTCTTGCAGAGAAAGTAACAACCCTATCTTCTTGGAATCTGCCAAGAATATTGTTAAGCAACTGCAAACTATGTAGACTCATACATTTTCTGATGTCACAAACAAGAATTATGCTGTTTTATGCCACATTACTTCCTAAATGTATTTACTGCAACATTTTTATCTGTAATCTGTTCAATTTACTGATAAGATTGTCACATCGTGTAGAGAGATAATGCCCTGACTGCACCCGGATGAACAATGTTCAGTTGGATGCATGGTTGTTAGAGGAGTCAGGTAGGGGAGGGTGTAAGTGAGTATCCAATGCTGGTTCATCTCCCAGGCTTCTGCTTGTAAATGTTTCATCTCCCAGGCCCATGCTTATACTTTGTATGGGTATCAGAACTTGTCAGAGATATGAGATGCATGGCTAGGCTTAAAAAGGCCCTTGTGGTCGTTAGCCTAGTAAATACCTATGAACCTATGAGGGAAGGAGTCTGTTTGGCTTCCTGTACTGGCAACACTGACAAGAATGTCAGTACATTACCCACAGCAATGTGTCTAGTGAACCTTTTCTACACAGCAGTTATTAGCTTAGGCAGGGAGATGACGTGATAACATGCATACTCCTCCTACAAAGCAGCATTTGTGGAGATCACAAGCCATTGCTGGGAAGGAGTAAGCATGACTTATATGATATGCATGCTAACCCCCCATCATACCTGTCTTTCATCTCATGAGGAGATAAATGGGACATAGGGGTCTTTTCCTCTCCAGGGAAGGAATGGGCCTGGCCTTTAACTCCCCTATTTCCAGCCAGTCAGCTAGTTGTTTCTGTGATGGAGGTCATCAGGCAGATTATATGGGTAAGTTTAAAAATAAATAAACAAAATGATATTCAGTCACAAGACACTTTGCAATAGCAAACTGCTGCAGGAAAACACATGTCCTCATCTGTCTGGTCTGCTATTATGGTATATCACTGAATAGCAGGGAATAAAGGTCTCAAATAAAGAACTCCTTAATATCCCCAAAACAGATACTAAAGTGAGTAATAAAGTACTAACTTATTTCTTTCAACAAGTTAGAAAAAACTTACTCTGCCTCAAAGCAGAGCTGAGCATTGACAAGAGTTTAACAACTTCAAGCATTTGAGAGATGTGGTTGAGAAGAAGGGACACCTAAGTGAGGAGGTCAAAGTTAGAATATGGGGAGGCTGCAACCAACTGGCACAGAATATCAGGGGTAGTGTGTGATAGAAGAATGCCAAAGGAGAATAACAGTAAGGGGTACAAACCAGTTATGCAAGCAGTACTTCTGCAGGGTTCAGAAACCAGGCAGAGCAGTTAAGGAAGCTACAGATGATAGTGACAGATTGTAGCATGCATAATATGGGACAGATGAAGAAATGATGAAATAGTTGCACAGAAGGTGAAAGAGAACATATTACAGTGGTTCAGACACATGCACAGGAAAGCAAAAGATGATCTGGAAGAGATAGGAAGAAGGCAAGATGACATGAAGATAGGTTCATAGGTTTATACTAGGCTATCTGCCCCAAGGCATTTATAAGCCTAGCCCGAATTTTTGTGGCTTACGCCACCCCTTATATGAAAAAATACTGTACCCATTAGTTTGTTGTGCCTCTGCCCAGCAGTGACTCAGAGATGATTCCCGGGGTAAACCTACGATCTCCCATCCACAGGTCAAGATTTCTCTTAAACAGAGCCAGCGAGGTGCTCTGCCTCACATGGACCGGGACTCTATTCCACAGCATAGGGAGTCTCTGAGTGATAAATCTATCCCTCCAGCACGTCCTATTTATATCCGTGCTAAGGTTTAAGTCGCTTGCTCTAGTGGTTTTGGTGGATTTGGATTTTTTGAGGTGGAGCATGTCCATTAATTCCGGGTTGGACATGGCCTTGTATGTCAGGCACATGTCACCTCTGAGCAGACGGTATGCGACTGAATAGAGCTGGAGTTTCTTCAATCTGGCAGCATATGACAGATTTTGGAGTCCCTTTATCCTTTTGGTGAGAAACTTTTGGGGTCTCTCCAATTGCTGCAGATGTCGGGCGAGATACATCCCGAATGGGGCATTGTACTCGATCATTGGTCTGATAAGTGAAGAGTACAGGGGAACAATGACCTCACTAGATCTGGATGTGAATCCCTTCATGATCAGGTGGGCAATGTAGAAGGTCTTTCTAACCACTTTAGCAACGTGAGTGTCAAAAGAAAGGCCACTGTCAACCTGGGTCCCCAGGTCCCTGATAACCTCTTCTGTGCTTAGTGGATTGCCACCTATATGGTAGCTTGGGGTTACCTTGTTTTTCCCGAAGGGTATGACTATACTTTTTTGGCGTTTAACTTCAGGCCATGGCTCTGGCACCAGCTATCTGTTTCCGTGAGTCCCTTCTGAAGGATATCCGTGTCCAATGCACTTTCCACTATGGCGCCCAGTTTGCAGTCGTCTGCAAACTTTGTCAGCCAAAGACCTCCCATGTTGGCCTGTACTTCTGAGAAGTAGATGCCGAGCAATAGGGGCCAAGGACCGAGCCCTGTGGGACACCACTTGTGACCGGCTTGGAGTCTGACATAGCGCCAGCAACTCTAACCCTGTGGGTTCTGTCCTTAAGCCAGTTTGCAACCCATCTTGTGACATATGGGTTTACATTTAAGCTGGTAAGTTTTTCTACAATACCCGAGTGGGGTATTGTGTCGAAAGCCTTTGCAAGGTCAAGGTAGGCTGTATGGACTGCCTTTCCTCATCAATGGCCTTGGTGACTGTTTCAAGAAGTCGACCAAGTTCAAAAGGCATGATCTTCCCTTGACGAAGCCAAACTGGGTCGGGTCCAATGTCTGCAAGTCCCTATATCTTTGTTTATGAGCTCCATTATGATCCTCTCCATAGCTTTGCAGACTAGACTTGTTAAGCTTATGGGGCAGTAATTACCAGGGTCCGTAGAGGCACCACCTTTGTGGAGTGGGACCACAGTTGCCATACGCCACTCCTTGGGCACGTATCCTGTGGTAAGGCTGAGATTAAACAGCTGCCTTATGTGCGGGTTTAATTCCTCATTTAGCTCGTGTAGCACACAGCCGGGGACACCATCCGGTCCCATTGATGCTGTGTTTTTAGCTTTAGAGAGAGCAACTTTCACCTGCGCATTTGAGATGTCTGGGAGGCTACACTCCACTGGGATAGTTATCTCTCCTTTAGGGGGGGAGAGGGGGGTGAAGTTTGCACTGAACCTGTCTGCCAGTATGTTGGCAATGTCTGTGGGTTCAGTGATTTTTGTATCATTTTGGACTAATTCTGAGCATATCTGGGAGTTTCCACCCAAGTTCCTAACATAGCTGAAAAAGGCCTTATGATTGTCCTTTGAATCCATGGCAATTTTTCTCTCAAAGTTCGCCTTAGTTGATTTTATGAGTGCTCGTATTTTTTTACTAATAATGATCAGGGGTGACTTCCCTTTTATGGATTTTGTTCTATCATGTAATAGCTTTCTCCTCTTATTGTAAAGTTTTTTAATGGCTGGGGTCCACCAGACTGGACGTTTGCCCTTTGTGGAAAGAGTCTTGGTTTTATTTGGGATTGCCTGATCCATGCAGTCCTGGAGGTGTTCATAGAAGGCATTTGTAAGGGCTTCCGCAGCTTGGGTTGTGGTTTCCACTGTCTCAGGGGCCTTGAAGGATACCACACCAGTCTTGAGTAGTGTGAAGTTTGCTTTAGAGAAGTTCTTCACTGTGGTCTTTTTTGTTTGTGGTGGGGGTGGAATGTGGATTTCCAGTGAGATTAGTTTATGATCAGATCTCACCAATGAGGGATATACTTCCGGTGTGGAGCATTTTGTCCCCATGTTTGTGATAATGAGATCTAGTATATTTTCTCCTCTCGTGGGAGCAGTGACTAGCTGTTCCATGGCATTTGAATTTATGAACTCCAGGAACCGTTGGGCTAGAAAGTTAGGGCTTGAGTAATGTTCCCAGTCTATATTCGGGTAGTTGAAGTCACCCAATATGATGGTGTTTGGAGATACATTTATACCCTCCAGTGTCTTCAGGAAGGCTGTGTGGTGTTCCTGAGTTTGAGAGGGTGGCCTGTAGCATGTTACAATTTGTAGAGCAGTTTTGCCTATGGTTAGTTGCACCTGGATGGTTTCCGGCTTTGCATTGCCACCAACCTGGAGGTGTGGGTATCCTTTATGAATATGGATACACCCCCTCCTTTTGTGGTGTGGTCCGGGTTTTGGGGCCGGAATGCATGATATGAGGTAAAACCTAATAGTGCCGGGGTGCTCTCAGGAGCCTTGAACCAGGTTTCAGTTACAGCACAGACATCGATGTTCTCCATACTGAGAAGGGCCTCGAGTGCGTGCATTTTGAGATTTAGACTTCTGGCATTGTTCTGGCACAGATGTTAGCAAAGAGTTGGCTAGATTGCATTAGAAAAGTGAGAAAAGACCCGTGACAAGCAGGCATGACTGTTGAAGGTAGGAGAGTTTCATTGAATTGAGAGGGGGTGGCAGCTGATGTGACACTGAGATCCCACATTGAAAATGGGGAAAAAGGGGGTTGATGAAGATGATGATGACTTTTGGCCAGTTAGTGTGATGACTGGATGTAGAAAAAAGCAAAGTTGAAGAGTAAGACAGAATTTCTTTTCTTAGTAATGGTTTTGTTCAGGCCATCATTGGGTGAAATGGTTGCTTAAAAAAATAAAACAAAAAATAGACTAAATTGTACCGCAGAGCATCTAGAACCCTATGGCTTCTGAAATACCATTGGCCCTTTAACCCCTGACTTACTTCACTTATTTCCTACACAGCTATTACAGTGTAGTATTGACCAGTTTGGTGCATTGAAATGATGCAGGAAAAAAGATGATCATTTTTTTCCACCTTTTCTCTTTCTAGAGCGTGTAATAACAGAAATGTAGGAGACACTGAGTTAAAGGCTTCATTATAACAGTCACTAACTAACAAAATAATTTAAATAAGCTAAGCAAAACAAAATGCCCTCAAAATGAGCCAGAAAAAGAGGTGGTGCAATACTGTTGATCTACCACATCCTAACTGGTTTTGACTCGATAATCCATGACCTTTTACTAAGTGGCATAAACATTGATATTAGATCTCCAGACAAAACTGATAGCAATTGATCTTATGTTTAGCTATGAACACTGAAAAGAGTAGACATGCTTTGCAGCTAGCATGGTTTTTTTTGTCTTCACAGACTCTTAATATTGCACAAAATCATTCACAAAAATCACCTATTATATTCTGTAGCCATTGTTGGTAGCTCAGACTCCCTACAATGTGAGCTATACCTTTTTTAATGTATCAAAGTAAAACTGAGGATTTCAACTACAGGTATGGAGTGCGGAGAAGCAGCAGCAGGTGATTAAAGCCAGGTGCGCGAAACACTGTTTCTAAGTAAAAGAGAGAGAATTTTTGTTTGTGACTGATAAAGATCATGCTTTCAATTCAGGACATCTGACAGAATTACATATACTATATGAAATAGTTAGGAGGATATTAGGTCTGGGTGTAAGGAATCAAGCACTTAAGTTCTGTGTGAGGAGGCAAGCGCTGGCATGATAGTTTTTGTCTGTAGGAAAAATAGTTCCTGTTACAGGAAATCACATATAAGGGGAAAATGTTATCACTGGAGAAGGCAGTAAGAAACACACCAAAAGTTGCTGTTTCCCAGAGAGGAAACCTACTAGTTCTGTTGACTGGATTAAAGGCTTCTTGAGAGATGCACAAAATTCCACTAAAAAAAAAAAAAAAATCAGAGCTCAGTGTGGTGAATTGCTAGCATTATGGCAGGCTTTAAGACTTCAAGCAATGTTTATTTTTTCTCAATGAGTAAGGGAAATGTATACAAATTTGACTTAAACTACAAGTCTTAAAGTTTTATCCCTCTTCTTTGTCTCATACAGATTCTTGCAGGGTGACTTCTGTTCTGCGTACATGGCCTTTGCTGACCCTGTCTTGTCTGATGCATACTAGAGATCTAAACCTCCAGTGCAGCATAAATGGAATTTGCTGGAAAGATAGATTCATCTTCTAAAGAATTCCCTTCCTTTGCAACATGCTTCTCCTGCACAATAGACAAAGCAAATCCCTAACCCACTTTGACATACCTCTCAACCTCTTAGTGCAAGTAATCTGGATAAAGCCATAAATAATAGGGGACAAAGGCCCAGAAATAGAGACCATTTTTAAATATTGCTCTTACAGACTACGAAAGTTGCTAGAATAACAGGATGTTCTTCATTCCACATTGCTGCAGTCCTAACTATTGGGTAGTCCGCTGTCCAGTCGGCCCGAATACCAAAGTATATGGCTGACGTCGGTCAGGGCGCATTAGACTGACGTCAGTACGTCAGGGTACTAATGCGCATGACCGACGTCATATCCTCAGTCTTTTTTGCCGCATGGTCCGATGCAGAAGCAATTTTGCGAGTGCAGGTTGGCGTTCTGAAAGTTTCTGAAGTCAGAGTTTCAGACCGAATCAAAGTTGGCTAAGTACCTCGTTGGGGATTATTTTGGTTTTTTCTTGCCTCAGTATTTAACCGGATGTCAGAAAAAGTAAATAACTGTATTTCTTGTGGGAAACAGATACCTCATAGGGATTACCATACTTTGTGTATACCTTGTTTAGGGCCTGAGCACGACGTTGTTGGATGCCGCTCTTGTGCTAGATTTAACAAACGCACTATTAAGAGAAGGTTAGACTGTGCCAGGTTAGTGTTTGGGAAGCGTTGTAACTATAAAATGCCGTCGGATGCTCCGGCCGCTTCGCTAAAAAGCGCAAGGACAAAACAGCAAAGCCTAGAGGGGAAGAACCGACAGTTCCTGACGCCGGTTCTTTAGAGGGCTCAGTGGAGCCGGAGGTTTTGCCAGGTGTTTCTTTGGAGTCTCAGGGAGAGACTTTACTGTTACAGGATGTTTCCTCTCAGGAAGTAGGCCAGGCTGAGGGGGCTTCTCAGGTGGCTGTTCTTCCCTCACTTCCTAAGGTGGTTAGGGCCTCCCCTTCTGTTCCCAAGGCTTCCTTACGGGGCAGGCCAAGTTTTGCTTCAGTGGGGGTTTCTCCTAGTGCTTCAGGGTCTTTGCCTAAGAAACATATGCTTAAAATGGCAGAAGATTTGATTACTATGATAAGGGGTTCTATGCCCCCTCCTGATAAGAGGCCTAGGGTGGAACCTGAGTTTGAGAGTTTTGAGCAATGCTCGGAGGCTTCTGAGTCTTCGGCTGAAGACTTGCAGGAGTTCCCTACTTATTCTGATTCTGATGTGGATGATTCTACTCCTTCAGCTTCTCCTCCTGAGGATTTTTCTTTTTCAGAGACTTTGCATTCCATGAGGGAGCATTTTAAATGGGAAGGCCAAGATTTCTCTGATTCCAGGAAAAGGCTTAGGGAGTTCTTGTTTTTACCCCAGCATAGGCCTTTAGCTATACCTCCTGTTTTGAATGTGGTGGAAGATGTTAATGCAGAGGCTTCCCTGAATCCTGATTCTTTGCCTCCTGCCCCAGTTAAACCGGATAGGTATTATAGGGTGCCTGAAGCTCATAAGTATCTTTTTAAGAGTCCTACAGCAGACCCGGAAACTGTCTCTCAGGGGCCTAAAGGTGTAAAGGCCTCAGTTGTTAAAAATCCTGTCCCTCCTGATAAAGAGGCAAGGGCTTTGGATAGATGGGGAAAGAAAGTGTATACTTCTTCCACTTTAGCCATGAGGGCGTTGAATTGTCAGTTTCACATGTTAAAATATCAGAATTATCTTCTTTCACAGTTGAAATCTAAGGTGGATGCTCTGGCGGAAGGTATTGACTGTAAAGAGTTGCAGGATTTAGTTCATGTGTCTGAACAGGTGGGTAAACATTCCTTGCAATGTGGTTTTGATGCTGTGCAGGCCTCCTCCAGGGTGGCTGCCACTGGTTCTGTTCTTCGTAGGCACGCCTGGTTGAGAGATCAGAACTTAGCTGAGCATGTTAAGACAAGGATTTTGGATGCTCCTTTACAGTCTGATGTGTTGTTTGGTTCGCCTGTGGAAGCAGTTTTGAAGAAAATGGAGGACAAGGCTAAATCTATGCAAACTGTTAAAGATTTTTTACAGGTGCAGCCTCCGAAGTTTAGTAGAAATTGGCCTGCTAAGGGTTGGACTTTTCCTGCTTATGATTCCCAGTCTAGGGGTAGGTCTAGACGTGGTAGAGGCAGAGCTCAGGGTTCTTTTAGGCCTAGGACAGGGAGTTCCCTGCTCAGACTTCTGGGGAGGGCAGGGGTCAGTCCTTTCGTAAGCAGACCCAATGACCTGCCTTTTCAGCTGCCAGTTCATTCTCGCCTGGCAGCACCGTTGGGAGGAAGGCTGTCTCTTTTCAAAGAAAACTGGGATTTAATTACCCAAGACAGATGGGTTCTGGATATCATTCACCACGGTTACAGGTTTTATTTCCATACCTTGCCTCCTTTCAAAGGCATGCCAGACATTCCTCCTCTACAAAGACAAGAGGCGCACAAGCAAATTTCTCTATTACTCCAAATAGGGGCCATTCAGCCAGTTCCTGTGCCAGAAAGAGGCCTAGGATTTTATTCTCGCCTGTTCCTAGTACCGAAGAAGGGGAACACGTGGAGACCAATTTTGGATTTATCTATCCTCAACACTTATCTGGACATTCCCAAGTTCAAAATGTTGACGTTACAACAGCTTTTACCTCTACTGGGCAAAGATCACTGGATGGTAACTTTAGATCTCAAGGAAGCTTACCTTCATGTGCCTATAAGATTAAGTTGCAGAAAGTATCTGCGTTTTCGAGCTGGAAGTTCTCATTATCAGTTCTCTGCATTGCCCTTTGGCTTATCTACTGCCCAGAGTATTCACAAAGGTTCTGGCTCCAGTGATAGCTTACTTCAGGCTAAAAGGGATTCAAATCTACCCTTACTTGGACGATTGCCTGATTCTGGCTCAAGAAAAGGAAGACCTTCTACAGCATCTGGAATATGTCATAGCAGTGCTAAGATGCCTAGGGTATTCTGTGAACGAAATAAAGTCCAGTCTAGTACCCTCTCAAGACATGTGCTTTCTGGGTGTGAGACTGAATACAGCAGCCCAGATGGCCTTTTTAACCCCGGACAAACAAAAGAATCTTTCCAGTTACTTCCATCAACTATCTCTTCAGTCCGGGCTGACTGCAAGGACAGTCCTTCAAGCCTTAGGGTTCATGGCATCTTGTATTCTGGTGCTTCCCAATGCCAAACTGCATATGAGGAAGCTACAATGGTATCTCAAAAATGTATGGACACAGCACTGCCAGGATTTGGACACTGTCATTCAAATAATACCTTGCATTCAAAAGGAATTTTTGTGGTGGGCTCAGGAATGTCACCTAAACAAGGGACTCTCTGTGACCCGGCCAGAGGCGAGTCAGATTCTAACGACAGATGCCTCAGACATTGCTTGGGGAGCTCATCTAAATGGAAAGTGGATACAAGACAAGTGGCCTGCCAGACTACAGCATCTACATATCAACATGAAAGAGATGTTAGCAGTCCAGTTTGCATTAATGGCTTTCAAGGAATTACTTCTTCCAGGGCAGGTGTTGATTCTAACAGACAACACAACTGTCATGTGGTACATCAACAAACAAGGGGGAACACATTCTTACCCATTGTGCAGGCAAGCAATGATTTTATGGGAGACTGCGCTCAGCTTGCAACTAACTCTTCAGGCAAGGTTTCTGCCGGGAGCACAGAACTCCTTAGCAGATGTATTAAGCAGACAAATCATGGATCCCCACGAGTGGAAACTGGATCTTCATGTATTTCAAAACTTGACAGTGTCATGGGGAACTCCAGACATAGATCTGTTCGCTTCCCCACTAAACCACCAGCTGCCAAAGTTTTGCACAAAGAGTTTTCATCACACAGCTTGGAAAGTGGATGCTCTTTCTTTCAGTTGGAAAAATCTTCATGTGTATGCGTTTCCACCTCTGCCTCTTCTTCCAAAGGTGCTTCTAAAGGTCAGACAAGACAAGCCAAGGATGATTTTAATAGCTCCAGATTGGCCTCGGCAGCACTGGTACCCATTACTGAGGAGTCTGGTAAGGAAGCCTCCATGGCCTTTACCCTTGATTCCACACCTGTTGTCTCAGAGGGACGGTCACCTACTCAATGTCAAGCTTCATTCTCTTCATCTAACAGCCTGGCATATTCTGTTTTGAAAGACAGCAGGTCTCAACTTCCTCAACAAGTTTTAAATGTGATTATGGAAGCAAGGAGACCTAGTACAAGGAAAGTGTACGCAGAAAAATGGAAGAGATTCTTATTTTGGAGTGCAGCAAACAATTTGGAGATTTCTGAGCCAAATTTGAGTGTGGCTCTTCAATATCTTACTGAATTATTGGACAAAGGTTTGTCTTTCTCTTCCATTAAGATTCATGCTGCAGCAATTTCAGCTCACTATGATTGTGACCCACCATTGTTTTCACATCCTTTGTTCAAGCAATTTCTTAGAGGGGCAAAGAATATAAGACCCCCACGTAGAGCTCCTACTCCTGCTTGGGATCTCAATTTTGTGTTGGAGAAACTTACTCTACAACCTTTTGAGCCTCGGCTACTGCTGAATTGAAATACTTGTCATGGAAGACTGCTTTTTTGTTGGCCATTACTTCTGCAAGAAGGGTTTCTGAGTTGCAGGCCCTTATGGCAGTGGAGCCTTTTTTGATTTTTCATAAGGATAGGGTATCTTTACGTACTAATCCTTCCTTTATGCCTAAGGTGGTTTCTAGTGTGGCTTTAAACCAAACTATTCATTTGCCTACTTTTTATGCAGATCCCCAAAATAAAGGGGAAAAGATTTTGCACACTTTAGATGTACACAGGCAATTGCGTTATTATTTGAGCAGGACTAAGGATTTTAGGCAGTCTCAGCAGTTGTTTGTTTCTTTTGCTTTGAGTTCAGGGCAAGCCTGTGTCAAAACAAACTATTTCTAGGTGGATTGGGTGTTGCATTGCATTTTGTTATTCCCATCATGGCAAGGAGATTCCAGCTGGGATTAGGCCTCATTCCACTAGGGCTACTGCCACTTCAACAGCATTTCTAAGGGGGGTGGCAACAAAGGATATTTTGGAGGCAGCTACTTGGAGTTCAGTGCATACTTTCTCTAAGCATTATCACCTTCCTCTCTACTCTAAGTCTAGGGCTGGTTTTGCCACAGCTATTTTGCAAGGCATGTTGTCAGTTCCTGATTCCTTATGATTTGCCAGCCTCCCTTACCTCTGCTTTGGGATTCTACCCAATAGTTAGGACTGCAGCAATGTGGAATGAAGAACATAGTACAGTTTTGTACCTACCATAAATGTAGATGTTCGAGGATCCACATTGCTGCAGTCCAATTTTCCCTCCCTCCTTCCCCTCTGTGTTTAGGGGTGGTTGTGTAGGTGAGGTTATGTTCAGCTAATTTTGTATATATTGTACATATTTTTGGTGCAGGTATGTTTGGTGTTTTTGGATTTTGGGCCTTATCTTTTCAGGGTCTTCTGACATCTGGGGCAAGAAAAGACTGAGGATATGACGTCGGTCATGCGCATTAGTACCCTGACGTACTGACGTCAGTCTAATGCGCCCTGACCGACGTCAGACATATACTTTGGTATTCGGGCCGACTGGACAGCGGACTACCCAATAGTTAGGACTGCAGCAATGTGGATCCTCGAACATCTACATTTATGGTAGGTACAAAACTGTACTTTTTGCACTAACATAGATTTTGTGAAAGGTAGGAAGTTTGAATCTCAAATGTCTGTCATTATTTTCTGACTTCAATCCTCAAAGATTTGCCAGAAAAACAAAATTTTATGAGGAACAGACCAAAAATATGAGACAAAAAACAAGACATGCTGCAAAAATCTGGATAGTTGAGATGTATACTCTTTAAAAACTTACCTTGATGACTGGATAAGAAATTATAAATAAACCCTTGAGATTTCACTCCAAGTCCTTATGGAAAAGGGTAACATACAATGGTTTTCACATTGGCTAGGCTACAAATGATGCACCCAGATCAACTGCCTAATAATAACCTGTGAATCTATACATACAATATATGAATATGTGTGTGCATGTATATCTACATCTATTTGTGTGTGTATATGTATATCTATATATCTATCTATATCTATCTCTCTCTCATTCTCTCTCTCTCTCTCTCTATATATATATATATATATATATATATATATATATATATGTCTATGTCAGAAGCTCAAGTTTTCACAAACTAGAAATTCATATTGTTGAGACAATATGATCAAATTTCCAAAAACTCATACTTCAGAAGACAACAAAAATCGACCTTTTTTCCTACAGTGGGGAAAAGGATACATTTCCCGATCCTAACTGTACTGCTATCTCCACTGAAAAGTTTTGAGTTTTGTGATATGGTCCCATATATATATATATATATATAAAATAATGTGCACATGCACGCACATATATATACATAATGTCATGCAACTGATAGAGCAGGATTTCTGAAAATCAGAAATGACTAAACATAAAAAATGCAACTGATTGAAAACATACTGATAAATCACAAATAGTGGTCATTGTACTGTCTGAAACTGAAGCTGTCTTATAATCTATTTTTTTTTTTTTTTGCAGAGTGGCACCATCATGTCCCATCACTTACTTAAATATACTAATGCATATTGAGTAACCATGTAGTAAAGTGAAAATACTACATATAGTAAGGTGTTATTGAACAAAAGGAAACCACATCAGCAGTTAATATTTATAGATGACATTTTTCATGACTATAATTTCCCAGGTAAATACTGTTTACATTCTATCTATTATAGAACACTATCCAGCTATACCACATTCTACTAAATGTGTTTCAACTAAATGGACATTCAGTTAAAATGATTCCTACCAGATAGGTTCAATCATTCATTATACCAAAAGTTTTATAACTACCAATTGTATGAATATTGTATGAAGTGTGATAATGTAAATGATGTATTTATACAAAAAAATCCAAACAGTGCTGGGAATTGTTTGATGTCCCGAAAGGCAGGCAGTAACACATCAGATAGTGACACACACACAAATAGGAAAACATGCTTTTATTGATACAGCAAATTTCATATACAGACAGTGCTGATAAGTTTACAAATGTTATAAAGTTTTTGTAATGATCACTAGAGCAGGTGCTAATGAATTAACTTTCTATCACACAGGCAGGGAAAAGGAATTTAGGGATGCCACCTTTTCAAATGCCCAAAGTGGGAATTTTTTGTAGAAATGTGAGATTTTGCAGGACAAAACATACCCACAACTTACGCATAGGATAGGACTTCCCTTATTTTGCCCAATAAAAGCTTATTCCTGTAGCATTTGAGTTGCTTTTGCTATTTCATATAACATTTAGATATTTCGGATGACAAAATAAATGTTTTATGCACATTTTAACGAAAACTTAAGAAATATTTCTTGTCCTAAAATCTCAGGACATTTGCCATTGTTTAGTTTTTTTTTTTTTTTTGCAGGACAAAACTGCCCAAAGAAGGACTATCCCTTGCAAAGAAAGATGGGTGGAAATCCTAAAAGGTGTGTGTGTGTGTGTGTGTGTGTGTGTGTGTGTGTGTGTGTGTGTGTGTGTGTGTGTGTGTGTGTGTGTGTGTGTACGCGTGCGTGTGTGTTTGTGTCTATTATACACATGCATACACATAATGTAGAAACTGTGAAGAAATTATAACTTTGACATTACTCTGCAAACCAAACAGAAATTGCATGTTAAGAAGGCATTCCATTGAGATTTTAGCTGCATCAAACCAGCTGGATGTACTCTTTTCAGGAAGTGGGCAGAATATAGGGCTTGGCCAGTCTTATAGTTTAATAATATTTTTTCCTCCTCTCGTTGTGAGGAAGATACAAATTCTTCAGACAAAATTACCTGGTTAAGGTAATCTATCCACCTTGACTTGTCCAGGAAGTGCTGCATGACTGATTTGAGCAGCCAAGACAGTTACTGGGTTGGGTATGGGTATGCTGTCTGTGATGATGTCAGGAAAATGATATCCATGCATACTACATAGTGTAGAATATAAATTTTTGGCTCTGTAAGATTAATAAAATCTTGCTTTGAGTCACTGGGTCCAGTCATTTTCCAAACTGTCCAATCATTCATCTTTCCATCTTCACTAAAAGAGGCATCAGTCATCCCAGTCCTTAAAGTAATGCCTCGGTGCACTTGAGAACACATTTGTAAATAGATGCTTTGATTAGCAGCTCCATTCCAGGCTGAGAATTTATGTATTTTGCTGCACAGTTGACATGGGGTAGCTCCTTAATTTGACCAAAAAATAGTCGTCTGCTCTTTGATGCATGGGTTACTAGCAGCATGGCAATCACATTCGGGAAGGATGGGGCAAACCTTCTGGAAGAGGAAAACATGGTGTTAACATAGGCATGCTGCTAAGTTCCCTAAACTGCTTAACCCTTCTCTTACAGCAGGTAAAAAGTGACATTTATTTTCTGAGAGTTATGCGGGAAGAAACTAATGCTGAATTTAAACCACGTTATCACAAAATGGAAACTCACCATTATGAACTCATGGAACATAAGAACATTTTAAATGTTTATATTCAACACACAGTTTATCTTGTGGACTGAGGTAAACATATGGAACAAAGAGTAGATGATATTGAGAACAGGTCTCCCAGAAACTTGATAGGGTTAACAGAAGGGGCTGAAGGTGATAACCCAACAGTCTTTATTCAACATGAACTTGTGCTAAGCAAAAAACACTGGCTGATAATTAATTAGAGAGCATGCACACCTCATCAATCACAGAACTCTGACCAATCTGCCAAGCAATTTGTTTGTGCTTCCTCAATTATGGTAACAAGGAAGAGATCTTAAACACAGCTAGGGTACTTGTTCCCAGTTGTGAAAATCAAAGATGCAGTGTTACATCTAGCCTCGTATTACAGTACAGCACTATTTAATAAAATAAAAACCTCCATTCATCATCTCATCTTCTTTCGGCTGTTCCCGTTAGGGGTTGCCACAGCGGATCATCTCTTTCCATTTCTTCCTGTCCTCTGCATTATGCTCTTTCACACCAACCACCTGCATATCCTCTCTCACCACATGCATAAACCTTATCTTAGGCCTTCCTCTTTTCCTCTTACCTGGCAGCTCCATCCTTAGCATCCTTTTCTCAATATACCTAGCATCCTTCCTCAGCACATGTCCAAACCAATGCAATCTCGCCTCTCTTGCTTTGTCTCCAAACTGTCCAACATGAGGTGACCTTCTAATATACTGATTCCTAATCCTGTCCATCCTAGTCACACCCAGTGCAAATCTTAACATCTTTAACTCTGCCACATCCAGCTCTGACTCCTGCCTTTTCTTCAATGCCACTGTCTCCAACACATATAACATAGCTGGTCTCACTACCCTCTTGTAGACCCTCCCTTTCACTCTTACTGGTACCCGTCTTTCACAAATCACTCCTGACACTCTTCTCCACCCATTCTACCCTGCCTGTACTCTCTTCTTCACCTCTCTTCCACACTCACCATTACTCTGAACTGTTGATCCCAAGTACTTAAACTCATCCACCTTTACCAACTCTACTCCATGCATCCTCACCATTCCTCTACCCTCCCTCTCATTTACACACATATATTCTGTTTTAGCCCTGTTGACCTTCATTCCTCTCCTGTCTAAAGCATATCTCCACCTCTCCATGGTCTCCTCAATCTGGTCCCTACTCTCACTACATATCACAATGTCATCTGCAAACATTAAAGTCCATGGGGCCTCCTGTCTGATCTCATCTGTCAACCTGTCCATCACCACTGCAAATAAGAAAGGGCTCAGAGCTGATTCTTGATGTAATCTTACCTCCACCTTAAACGTATCTGTCACTCCCACCGCAGTCCTCACCAATGTCACACTACCCTCATACATATCCTGTACCACTCTTACATACTTCTCTGCCACTCCTGTCTTCCTCATACAATACCACAACACCTCTCTAGGCACCCTGTCATATGCTTTCTCTAAGTCCACAAAGACACAATGCAACTCCTTCTGACCTTCTCTGTATTTCTCCAACAACACTCTCAGAGCAAATATTGCATCTGTAGTGCTCTTTCCTGGCATGAAACCATACTGCTGTTCACTAATCATCACTTCCCTTCTTAACCTAGCTTTTTCCCATAACTTCACACTGTAACTGATCAATTTTATCCGTCTGTAGTTACTGCAGCTCTGCACATCACCCTTATTCTTAAAGATAGGTACCAAAACACTTTTTCTCCACTCATCAGGCATCCTCTGACTTTCCAAAATTTCATTAAACAATCTGGTTAAAAATTCCACTGCCATTTCTCCTAAGCACCTCCATGCTTCCACTGGTATGTCATCTGGGCCAACAACCTTTCCATTCTTCATCCTCTTCATAGCTGTCCTTACTTCCTCCTTGCTAATCTGTTTCACTTCCTGATTCACTATCCCCACATCATCCAACCTTCTCTCTCTCTCTCTCTCTCATTCTCTTCATTCATCAGCCTTCAAAGTACTCTTTCCATCTACTCAACATACTCTCCTCACTTGTGAGTGCATTTCCCTCACTGTCCTTTATCACCCTTACCTGCTGCACATCTTTCCCAGCTCTGTCCCTCTGTCTAGCCAATTGGTACAGGTCCTTTTCTCCCTCTTTAGTGTCCAATCTCTCATACAACTCTCGATATGCCTTATCTTTAGCCTTCGCCACCTCTCTCTTTGTCATGCGCCTCATCTCCTTATACTCATGTCTACTTTCTTCATCTCTTTGATAATCCCACTTCTTCTTCACCAGCCTTTTCCTCTGTATACTCTCCTGTACTTCCTCATTCCACCACCAGGTCTCCTTGTCCTCCTTCCTCTGTTCAGATGTCACACCAAGCACCTTTCTAGCAGTCTCCCTTACTAGCTGTGCTGTAGTTACCCAACTATTCGGTAACTCTTCACTGCCTCCCAGTGCCTGTCTTAACTCTTCCCTGAACTCCACCTCACAATCACCCTTTTTTAACTTCCACCATTTAATCCTTGTCACTGCTTTCACATTCCTCCTCCTCCTCTTCTTGATCACCAACGTCATCCTACAGACCACCATTCTATGCTGTTTAACTGCACTTTCCCCTGTCACCACTTTACAGTCTCCAATCTCCTTCAGACTGGCCCTCCTACATAAGATATAATCCACCTGTGTGCATCTTCCTCCACTCTTGTACGTCACCCTATGCTCCTCCCTCTTCTTAAAATATGTATTCACCACAGCCATGTCTATCCTTTTCGCAAAATCCACAATCATCTGACCTTCTGAATTCCTCTCCTTAACACCATACCTATCCATCACTTCCTCATCCCCTCTGTTTACTTCACCAACAGGCCCATTGAAGTCCGCTCCAATCACTAGTCTCTCACCCTTGGGTACACTCACCACCACTTCATCCAACTCACTCCAAAATTTTTCTTTCTCATCCATCACACACCCAACTTGTGGAGCATATGCACTAACAAAATTCATCATTACACCATCAATTTCAAGCTTCATAAACATCACTCTATTACTCTCTTTGCCTCCAAAACACTCTTGGCATACTGTTCCTTTAGGATAACCCCTACCCCATTTCTCCTGCCATCCACACCATGATAGAACAATTTGAACCCACCTCTTATACACCTGGCCTTACTTCCCTTCCATCTGGTCTCTTGCACGCACAATATATCAACCCTCCTTCTTTCCATCATATCAGCTAGCTCTCTCCCTATACCAGTCATACTGCCAACATTCAAAGTTCCTACCCTCACTACTACACTCCTATCCTTCCTCCTCTCTTCCTGCCTTTGGGCATGCCTTCCCCCTCCTCTTCTCCTTCGGCCAACAGTAGCCCAATTTCCACCAGCACCCTGTTGGCTAACAGTACTGGTGGTGGTCATTGTTAACCCGGGCCTCGACCGATCTGGTATGGAAATATGAAATGTTCTCCGCATAAGTAATTTGGCAGAGGTTTTATGTTGGATGCCCTTCATGACGCAACCCTCCCCATTTATCTGGGCTTGGGACCGGCACAAAGAAATGCACTGGCTTGTGCATCCCCAGTGGCTGTGTTAAAATAAAAACCACCATTACAGCCTTGAAATGGTTTGATGACCTTGGTTATCAAGTTTAGCTCTGCTCTCCAGCTTTGCTGCTAGTTTGCAAGTGCACACAGTCACAAACATTTTATTACCCAGCTGCAGCTGAAGCATTTTTACATAGAGGGTCATTCTGACCTGAATGCTTTGGGGCTAATACTCTGACAGATGCAAAGAAGGTGCTTATACAGTTGCTGAATTCAAGTGGCAAGTCGGCAGGGAATTAACAAACAGGGCAGTGAGCTCATAGCCGCTCAATAATCTGAGGCAATCAAATAGTGCCAGGGGAGTACAGTATCCACCAGTTCAAGGGGTTGACAGGTCTAACAGGTTTTTACCATTGGTAGACCTTCTGAATTAGGGTCGAACGTCAGTTATGGAATTCATAGGACCAAGCCCATTGTAAAAAGAGGTCAAACTCTTCAAGAAGCAGCAGGAGAGAGCAGCATTAGTGCAAGTGGTAGCCAGTGTAACTGCGGACACTCAAAAACTCAACAGAAATATATGTACTATCATGTCTTGTGGCCTTGTGTAAGGCTACTAACTAGACTGGAATCAGCCACATGGTGCAGGTATGGACTTCAGTGAATGCTGTAATTGTTGCTATACTGTATTAACTGTTAACTGCTGTGTTTTTATTTGGATGAGTGTAGAGGTGGTTTACAATGAAGGGGTACCTCAGTAATACACATACACCACTCACAGAAAATCTAAGCAAAAGTGACTGTCTATTGGAGATGGTGCACACAGCCATTATGTGGAAAAACCTGCTAGAGCAGATAAGCAGATAATATGCCCTAGACCTTATCTGACTTTGAGTTGTCATTTTTTATATGTTACAGTTCCTCATAGAACACAAAAGCAGATAAGAAATCAGAGTTAAATAAAAGCATATCAATTAATTGCAAAAAGTCTGACAATATTCTATTGGTTCTTTTTTTCATGTGATCACTGGATTTTAATATATTAGTTCTTTATATGTGAACATGTTATTCTGAAGCAGTACTTCAAAACAAAAGGGCTTACATTTTTAAATAAAGTAACTCTTGTGAGTTTGCACAGTGATTTTGTTGTACTATGTTACAAGTCTTGACAAGAAGTGCTGTGTAGTACAACCAGATGTTTTCCCCTTCTTCTAATCTACTAAAGTGCTGCTGTTGGGGAAATTATTTTGGTTTAGAAGCTCTCTACGGAAATATTTTTGTAGCAGTACCAGAAGATGGGTAGCAGCTTTGTCCTATAGTATTGACTGTTAGCTAACCTTCATTAAAGTCAGGAGAAGGCATCCCCAGTTAGATAGATTGTAGATATTTTATTTTATTGTATGTTAGGATAATGTATGCACTTCCTGCCCTGTACTATGGTATTGTTCCCAAATGAGCCTTTATGCACAACACTAGGTGGATGTTTCTCACATCTTCTCTCCAGCATTGTTGGAAGAAACTTGCCCAATAAGTCTCAACATTTTAAAGTTCTCACTTGAAACATAAAGGATCTAAATTCTGCAACTGAAGTGGCATATGTTTTGAACTTTATCTAGAGTTTGAAGGTAAGAATAGTCTACCTACAAGAAACCAAACTATCTAAAACAAAGACTTTAATGGCTGGAATGGCTGGTATGTGGTGTGTGGAATAGTGTGTTGTGTTGTATCATTAAGAAGCATTTCCAAGTGTGGCACGTGCATATAAATAGCGAGCACGTGCGGGCAACAGTGTCATTTTGAGAGAGCAGCCAGAGTGTGAACATGTATGAGTGTGGTAGTCAGTCTGTTTATAAGTTTATTTAAGTTACTAAGCCTCATTCTTGATGTGTTTGTACATAATAAAGCTGCTTGAACAAAACCCACAACTGTTCATCTGTTTTATCCTGACCTGACGAGCGACAGTGTTATATAGTGTCACCCCTTCCAAGGGAGTTTTAATACTGGTAAACAGCATTCTAGGATGAAGTAAATTTGACACCAAGTCAGATAGAGATGGGCTATGGGTGGTGGTTAAAATTCAGATAGATAATAGAGAAATTTTACATACCCAGTAGAGAGGAATAACTCCTTTTTATCTTGCCACATTGCAATAACAGATTGGAACAGGAACTTCCTTCCTGCTGACATAGGAATGGACGTTTAACGCTGCACTAGATCATGAAATGGCCAAAATGTCTGACTATATCTAAATGACACAGGCACAGGAAAGAATCAAGGACTGGATGCAGCACTTCTGCTCGGTTAATGTCTGCAGGCACATGCATCCACACGGAATGCAATATATATTATTTGGCCAAAAAGCAGGCTCTGACAGTAGATTAGATTTTTTCACTTAAGTCAGCAAGTCTTAAATGAAGTGTACTTATCAGAAATTGTATGATAGTAATAGAATGTATGAATAGCACTTGTGCCTTCTACCCATGCAAGGAAAAACTTAGATCCTTTACTTTTTAAAATTATGGAATTGGTAGAACAATTGAAGGATCCTCCAGTTTTGGTGAACATCAGTGGAATAAGGGCAGGAAAGGAGGAGCTCTTGGGAAATATTTAAGCTGAACCTACTAGCTTTTGCAGGCCATGTAGACAGAAGAAGCATTGAGGCTAAGCAGCACACTTTAGATAGATATAACAAGCAAATCATGAGCACCACTACACAGTATGCATGATCAAACAGAACAGATTGTCAGGCAATGATCTCTTGAGATTTAGAAGGGAGACCAGTAGTAACTGGGAGCAAGTAAGGAAAATGCACTGGGCAAAATAGATTTGCTTACCTAGCTTTTGGCCTCTAGGCTGCAAGACAGGAGACTAGCATGTGTTATTCTAGAACTTAGGGTTAAGCAGGGAGTAATATTTCACTTTACACAGAGAGGGAATGTAATCATCACCAAATTTTATAAGGAGCTATACAATACAGGCAGACATTTTCCTAAAGCTCACTGGATTGAATTCAGGGACAAAATTGCCAGCCTGAGCTTGATGCTAGCCCTCAGAGCAGAATAGATGCCCCTTTAATACCTTTTGGATAAAAAGACAGCACTGAGGTCAGAGAGAGTCACTGGCCCTGATGGGATGAATGCTGAGATGTACAAAAGCCTAGGCAATGTTCTATCCTACTTTCTTGAATCTATTACATAAGAGTAAGGAGAAAGGAGCTCCACTGTACTAACTCACTACTAGATGAAGGAGGAGATCCTACATTGGTTTGATTCCCCCTCTAGAGAGGAAGAGCCATTACCCCACACCAAATGTAAGTGCAGATGTCAAGATTCAGATCTCCAAGGGTGTCAGTACTTGTACTTAACAAGTTTAGGGAGCCAGAGGTATTAAAACAATAGACTGGAGGAGACTCAGAACAGAAGGAGAGTATGCCACAGCTGTTATCTTTGGTCCATAAACTATTAGATTGCTGTAGACATTAACATGTTCAAGGAGGACAAACTACCGTGGGAAATAAGCCCTAGTTGACCCAAATAATTGGTTAAAGGTTTCACTAATGGGAAGGGAGTGGTGACCAATTTATCCTATTTATTTTGCACATTTAAAAAAATACATTCTGCTGAAATAGAGAGGCAAAAAATGTCATATGCTGGAAATGTATGGCAAAAGAAGTGGATTACCTTTACCACCTTTGGCTATGCCACATTGTGTCAGGCATCTGGTGCAAGGGCATAGGATTGCCTTTATTCAGCTAAGAAATCTAGCCACACAAGCTATCATATGTCACAAGATCATCTTATGAAAACACATCAGTCCTATCAACCATCAGATTTTCTGGCAAGAAGTGAACTGCTTAACAGGCAGAAACACATTTCCTAACTGTAGCTCTAGTAGTTCTCAACTGTCTGATACTGACTTCAATCTTCATTTCAACAACCTTCTAATATTTACCCCTATAGCAGTCTCCCTTACCCTAGAGATCTCTTATCTGCACCATCCACATCACTTTTCTACCTTACATCAGTTAAACCTTCCCATATGAGAAAAAAACAACTTATTACTGTGGTTCCCATGACACTGTAGGAGCTACTTAATAACTCTTCCTTGCATATCTGCAACCTTTGCCCAATAAATCTACCATAGTTAAACCCCTTTGCTAAAAACCTAAACTGTCACTTTTTTTATTTCTGCCCCATCTCCATCCTAACTAAGTTATGGAAGTTTCTTGAAAAGATTAACTGACTCAGTAAGTTTCACAGTACCATTATCTGACCCATAAACAACATGGCTTCTGGGCAGGCCTCAGCACCTCTCTACTACCCTTTGGAATCCTACTGATAATATTCTCATCATTATGGACAAAGACCTTCTAAATAGAACCATCTTCATTGATCACTCCAGGGCCTTTGGTCTAGCTGACCATAACATTTTCCTTAACCACCTCTCTGAAGCAGATATTAGCTCTATTTCCTGCCCTGGTTCTCTTAAAGTACAGTATCAGAACAACACTGCCTCACTTTCCTCCCACCTTCTCAAAGGAGCTCATCAAGACTTCATCTTTGCTGCACTTCTAATCTCACAATACATAAACAGATTTGCATTCAATATATATTGCCTCCCTGTTCTGCTAACTGCAGATGACGTGGTGCTCTTCCATTTTGACCAGTCTATTAGGTGCATGCAATACAAGCCACAGACAGGTTACCTTTCTATTATAATTTAGGAGAAAAAACAAAAACCTTTTACTCATCTCCACCAAAACAATATCGGTGCTATTTGCAATCTCTCCAAAATGCCAGAACAATCCCCTCACTCTTCTTCTCTACGATCACCTAAACAGTCCCATAAAACATGTGGAATCCTTTGAATACCTTGGAATAGGGCTTGACCCCTCGTTTGAAGTCTACCACCAACTTGACAGCACACAAAAAAAGATAATTTCCCTTATCTTCTGCTCCAATAAAATCTCTCCATTTCATATCAGACCAGTCAGTAATGCCAAAGGTAAATACTGCTAGCACAACTAGAATAATGGCTCCCACTGCTTGCTTCTGCTTTCAAAACAAATGGCTCCACCATTCAAACCATTTCTAATGCCATTTGAAGGTTCATTATTCTGTCTTCATGGAACAAGCATCACTGCATAACTCTTAACAAAACCAAGTGGCTACCAGTATAACAGAGGTCCTACCTACTTAAACCACTTCTTGGCTCTCGGCCAATGGACGAATGTTGCCCCCCCCCCCACACACACACTAATCTAAGTTGTTTAGACAAACACCATCATACACTCTTTATCCTAGGGCCTATATTATGGGAAGCCCTACCCTGCCACATGAATGTGTCACCTCTTTCTCCTTCTTCTGAGACCACCTCAAAGCTCATCTCAAGACAGATGGAAAAATGTAAATTTTTCATCTCTGGACACATTACCTAACATATCTTTTCATCGGGCACATTTATATATTATACCCATTCCCCTCACCTTAGTACCTCATTCTCCATACCTACTATTAACTAACTGGCCTGCTCATCTACTTCATATTTTAACTCCACCTATCAAATACACTCGAAGACATCTAACAGTGTGTCTCCTCCACCCTATCCCTCCATCTATCTTCACTTCCTTCCTATATCTCACTTCTCACCTTCTCATTCCCTTTCCCCATATATTCCAGCCTTTCATTTAAATCCCTACTATCTTTCTCCTAACTGTATATAGCTGTAATTTCTACAATACGTGAATGTGTTGAATGTTTCACCCTCCCAGTTTTGTACAACTATGCCGTGTTTTGTCTTTTTTTCCTTTTTCTTTTTCTTCATCATCTTTGCAGGTGGAGACTGAAATTGGGGCACTGGGATCAGTTCTCCTCCCCAGTTAATGAACCGAATGAATGAATAAACAAACTACACATGGTGGGAGATTATCAGCTAAATCCCATTCTGGTCATCCTTGCTCTATCAGCAGCATGAAACTGTTGATCACAGAACTTGATTGCAAGCTTAGTGTTCTGCTGTGGGTTAACTAACACCATCCTAGACTTATTTTTATCTTGCCTCTTGGGCAGAAGCCACCAAGTGGTAGACACGGTTAATTTTTCTGTTTTTTTTTCCCACCTGCAATGCATGGTCCTGCAGTGGTCTGTTTTTGTCCCTGTTTTGTTCATGGTATAAATACTGCCACTTAAACAGGTCATAAAAAGGAAAGGCATTTGCCGTCAGTCTTATCTGGATGACATTCAGATTTGGTTACTTCAGAGCATGTGCCAGTTTTTACTACTCTTGAAGGCTGTTTGGATTTTATCATTCAATGGATGGACTGGTTTTGGGTTCCTATCAGCAGACCGAAGATATATGTTTTCGAATGCATCTTGGTCGAACTGACAAAACCAAAACTGCAAAATATCGAAGCGACATGTAAGCAAATTCTTTCCCTGGGAAAGAATTTGCTTGGCCGCTTCAGTACTATGCCATTTTCGGCACTGTAGCGTGGTCTCAGAGTTGGTATATTTAAGTAGGGGGGGTGTCCGTCAGGGGGTGTGGGGGGCAAAGCCCTCCACTTAATCTCATGTTTTAATGTGCTTACTTTTTTTTTTTTTTTTTGGAAAGGTGATTTTTTTTTCCCTTAAAAAAAAAAATCAGTGTTCTGACAGTTCGGTTTTGTAAGCTTTCGCTTACATGGGGTCGATTAATCGCCGTTCGCTTACTTAAGTGTTCAGTGATCTAATATAGACCCCTGATTTCCTATAGGTGATTGATGGATAGTTCATTGTGGTCTAACTGTCTGAACACAATTGATCAAGATCATTCCCATTGCTGCAGTAGCTTTTAGGATATATGGATTGGTTTCCAGCCCAGGAAACAACAACCATCTGGTTTCATAAAAGCCCCCCCCCCCCCACACACACACACACACACACACACACATACACCTTCACTCTCAATGCTGATTCGCTAGACCTAATGAGGGAAAGCAGCATTCAGAGTGAATATTCCTTCAGATCTTACTTGCTGCCTTGGGGAGCAGCACCTCTAGGGTGTCACAGGAACAGCAATCGACTAAGAGCTTCCTTTCTGGTAGATAAGTCCCAGAAACTGATGCCCTTTTAAAGAAAATGCTATTTAATTTTATTTTCTGTCTAAAAGTGGAATTTTCTCTTTAAGAAACACCAAGTCTTTTGTCAGTATCAGGGGTATCCAGTCAAGGACCTCTGTTTTCAAATTTTAATGTTGTTTAACTAGCTATGGACAACTTTTGTGACAAAATATGCACTGCATATGTATTTTTTTATTTTGTGACCAAAATGTTTACTTTGGTATGGTCAGGGATGTTTTTAACAGTGTAGTGCTTATGCTCACTTCATGACAACCTGTCTATTTTTTTCCTGTCAGTTTATTTAGGATTTTGGTGCTTATGGGGAATTTGTGTACTGCTTGTGTTTTACATTGTGAAGGGGCTGGAATAAGTGTCATTGTAAGTATGCAGCTTGTGGACGGACCCTCAGTGACAACTTTCCTTCTAACAGACTCATCCCAGCAATGCTTGCCACTTTTGGCATCTCTTCCTCAGCTACAACATGGATACTTATCTGTCATGGCTGATTCCACACCTGCTGTACCAAGAAAGAAAGAGGCACTTGCCAGGGTACCCTTGCTGGTGCCATGGGCTCAGCCTATGCCCCAGGTGATTAGTGGGTGAACTTGTATTGGTAAACCACTCTCTTACCTCTCTGGCTTCCTCTTATGTGGTCAGCCTTCATAAACCAGGGGTTATTCCAGTGTCTGATCTGGGCATGGCAGATACTCAAGGAGATTTTTCATGGGTTAACACAGGCAAGAGGCCATTAGACTTTCAGATATTCCTCCCTCCAATAAAGGAAAAAAAAATAAAAGAACTACATATTATTTATCACAAGATGTAATTAAAAGTAAGAAAAATCATTTTCTTAACTTAGCAAGGCATACATTACAGGTATCCAGAAGACATTACAGGTGGAAATCCCTTGTAAAAAAATTCCTGAGGGAATGGGGACTGATGATTCTTATAGACAGAGACAGGGCTTCTTCTCCTACAGATTCACAAGCCCGAGTCTGTGACTGTGAGGAAAAGTAGACCTGTATAAGTAAACTTACCAGAATGGTAGCTGTTTGAATGATCACTGCTGTGATAGCATAAGATATAAGGGTAGATTATCATAATTTACAAATTTTAGGACGTGGAAGGAAAAGAATCCAGAAGCCCCTAGAGAAAGATTCTAGCAAAGCCTGATCCAGACCTAAAAAAAAGAATCAGCCTTGTAGTGCTTTGCAAGATTATATACATAGGATGAAGTTACTGCTCCTAGAACACTTATAGAATCCAAAATCCAAACATTTTCAAAAAGTCATAGATGAGGTTAAGGCTCTTACAGAGTGGGCCTTGTTGCTAATTGGAATAGGTTTGTTGTGGTGAGTATAACAAAAAGTAACAGCCTGGGAAAAAACATTTGGAAATAGTCTGCTTTGTCACAGGTCCTTTCTTCTTACCTTCACAAGAAAAGAACAATTGATCAAAAGATCTGAAAGACTTAGTTCTGTCAAGAAAGTACCTGAGTTGCCTGTGGAGATCCAAGGTATGCAGTATCCTATCTCCCTCATCTTTAGGTTTGGGAAAGAAAGCTGGGCGATGGATAGTTTAGCTGAAAGTAAACTTGGATACAACTCTAGGTATAAAACAAGGATTAGTTCTCAAAGAGGCCCTATCCCTGTGGAAATGAGGCAGGGTTGACTCACCAAAGAGCTTGCAACTTAGATAATCTTCCTGTAGAGGTCACAGCATGTTAAGAACCTCAGGCCAGGTTAGCTGGTTCAAATGCACAAAATTAAGATCCCAAGAAGGGGGCCACCATTTTTCTTGGAGGCTTCTTATGCAAAACTTCTTTCAAAAATATTTTGATATGAGAAAGCATTGAAAGAGTAGGATGCATGGGTGGATATGCTGAAATGGCTGCTAAGTGAACCTTGATAGAGGCCATAGGATAGTGACTTCCACAAATATTGTAAAACCGGAGAACAACTAAACCTGAATGGGTGCTGGTTATGTTGTTGGCATCAACTAGAAAACCTTTTCCATTTGCTAATATATGATTTTCTAATAGCAGGCTTTCTTGCCTCTATTAGTACCTACTACAAATCAGTAAACAGATGCCTAAAAGGAATCAAGACCCTATAATCTAAGAAGTCAATTGAAGTTTATTAGTGGCGGGGTGTATCAAACACCCCTGTTCTTGTGTGAGTAGATCCAGTCTGTCAGAAAGCTTGTGGTAATTGCCCCTGGCCATTTACAAAAGAAGGCCACAGTGATCTTGGGGATTCCTTCTGAATCTTCAGAAGTGCCTTGGATATTAGTGGAAAGTGTGCAAATGCATACAGGGACATCATTATCCAAGGAAAAGAAAGGACATCTGTATCCCATGCCTTCTTACATGGAGTCCTGGATTGGAATCTTACCAGCTTATTGTTCTGAGAGGAGGCAAAGAGGTCTACTTGAGGAACTCCCTAGAGATGGATCAACTCTTGGAAGACTCCTGATCTAGTTTTCATTTGTGATGACCTGTCTTTGTCCTTCTCATCTTGTCTGTCTCATAATTAATTTTGCTCTGATGAAATGTGAAATGCCTGTAGAGTGAGATTGTGTTGTGAAGCTATATCCAAAACGACCATCGCTAGTCTGCAAATGGAGTATGCCCTGGTCCCCCCTTGCTTGTTGATGCACCACATGACTGTGGTATTGCCTGTAACAACTTGAAGTTCCAGGGACCAAAGATGATTCAGACAGTTGGGAGCCTTGATCAGGCAAGGACCTCCTTTATATTTATGTGCTTGTGTCTGTCCTTGATGTCTCACACACCTTGTACTTTATCCCTCCTGAAACTTCTTTTTAAGCAAAGCCAATTTGTCTGTGGTGACTGACTCCTTTGGAACAGGGAAGGAGAAGGGGAGACCTGGATTTCCCTCTTGACAACCCCTAGCACTGGGATATGAAAATACAAGGGGTGTTGATGCTGGGAACAAAGAGGCTTCAGATACCTATGTATCTTTCTCATGTGGAGTCTTGCCAGGGGTATCATGAGAATCATAGAAGCCATGAGACACAAAATCCTGAGGTATTCCCTGACAGTGACCAAAGTCTGAGCAGAAAAATACTCCAGAAACAGATCTAGATTTTCTTTTCCTATGGAAAACAAGCTCTTTGAACCATGGTGTCCAAAACACAATCCTTTGAGAAGGAGTCAAAGACCTTTGAATGCTCTCTTTGAATCCCAGCATGTGTAAGCAATCTTTCACCCAAGAGAGAGATTTTGACACTTTGAAAAAGATTCAGAGAAAATAAGCGAGTCATCTAAATATGAAAACATGTGGATGCCCTGTAGTCTGCAATGGGCTGTAACTGGAGCTAGGCACTTTGTGAACAATCTTGACACAGTGGATAGTCCAAAGGGAAATGCAGAGAACTGTTAAGGTGATCAGACATGACAAACCTTAAGAAATACCTGAAGTCTGGATGAATTGGAATGCAATGATAAGCATCTTTTAACTCTAATGTTACAAGAAAACTTCAAAGAGGAAGAGGAGGTAACAGGTCATGAAGTGACATCATTTTGAATTTGGGCACTATCACAAACAAGTTTAGAAAAGAAAGATCCAGAACTGATCTGTAAGGATTTTCTGTAGCAATAAAAGCATCCTTCAATAAAACCCCATTCCCACTTGGGAAGGGGGAACAGGTTCTAAATTTCCTGAGACAGCATATGACAAAGACTGATGGAAACAAGAGAGTCTGATCTGAATGGTGATGAATTACCCCCTGGAAAGGAGGAATTTCCTCCCACTACTATGTTGCCAAAGAGAAAAATGGAGACTCAGACTTTCTGTAAGAAAAAATGAGGATGTCAGGGCGAGACAAAGTCTCCTAAATTGTCATTTTGACTTACTGGACTGACCTTGAATTCTGGGAGTTTCCAGAATTCTTTGTGAAATCCCCTTGCCTTTTCTTCTTAAGTGTCCTGTACTTTGTTGAAACTGTTTATTTTGTTTCTTACCAAACCTGGATGGGGAGTTAGCGAATCCCTTGGAAAAGTTGGAAGAGGAAGGCTGAAAAATCTGAGAGATTCCCTGTAATAGCTTACCCCTTTCATCATACTTTTTGATTACCTCTGTAGCAGAGGGGCCAAACGCTAAACCTCCATTCACAGGAGAACTTAGCACCTCATTTTTAATATAATATGGCAGCTTTTGAAAATGCAGCTATGCAAACCTCCTCAAAACAGTGCCAGTTGCCTAAGCCTGTATCAACAGTCATACACACACTGTACACAATGGATATTGACTTGAACAATAGAGGAAATTAAATTATTTAAAGCAGACTTCTCCTCACAAAAATAAAATGCAGATAGAAATTCCTCATACTTTCACAATCAGAACATACCTTAACGTAGGAGTCTGACGATTCAAAATTCTGAAAATTAGAGTTGCTGAGGCATAGATTCTTTCCCCATATTTACCAGTGAGTATAATTAGAATTAGCAGAATGTTTAGTGGATGAAGGATTAACTAAAGCTATAAGTGCTGGATCATGTTTGGGAAGAGTGTATGAAAATGTAAAAGACTGAGGAAATTTATACACCATATCTACCCTTTTAGAAGCAGCAGACTGACTGTAAGGAAAATTGCACTCCGAAACACACACATCTTTCAAAACTGATAGAACTGGAGGAACAGGTGCAAGTTCTGGAAATTCTTTCTGTAACAGCTCATAGTATTTTCTGAGGGATTTGGAAATCTCAGTGTTCACACACACACACACACACACACACACACGCACACGCACACGCGCACACACACACGCACACACAAACTGGCACATTCTAGTCTCGGAGAAAGAGAATCCTTCACAGGGAGAGTCAGAAACTGAGCTCTCCTTTTGGTTGAAATCAGACGTTTGAGAAGAAAACCTTGTATGTGTCCCTACATACGCCTTTCCAGATTCAGAACCTTGAAACTCTTCAGGTAAGGAAGTATCCCTCTTTCTTTTACCAGAAACTACTTTACAACAAAGATCTATAGCCTGAATTAAACCCTGAGCTTGACCCAGTAAACTACTCCTGTCCAAGTAAATTTGAGAACGAGTAGATACGTGCTTAGTTTTCTCTTTCTTTTTGACAGGAAAACTGGTACAAACATTGTTGTTAATGGCAGTAGCAGCAGCTTATGGGCAGATTATGGACACAACATTCTGACAAAACAGGGAAGTCTTCCTGTTTCCTCTCACAGGAGTTACAAGAGTGGCTCACCCTTGCCCACTGATGGAACCTCAACAGCTACAGAAGACATGGCTAATCCTCAGTCCATAGTTGCAGTAGGTGCTGTGCCAGAGGGATCCAGGATAAATGATGAGTGGTCTAAGGTACAGCTAATGGCCACAGCAGAGTCACCCACTTACAGCTGATGCAAATTGTTAGCCTGCTTGATGGCAAAGGCTGTTTGCTTAACTTTTTATTTTTGTGGCTGCAAGAAAGACTGATGCTGGATTGACAGATTGTTCCACAGACAAGCTGAGAATGGTGTCTCATTTCAAGGGAAAGCAAGCACCAAATGCCATTAAAAACAAAAATCTTTAAAAGTCACTTTTTTCCAAGACAAACACAGTAGCAAGCCCCCAAAATCAAAATAAATACAATTTCTCAAGTTTGTTACATTACACAACTTTTAAACTGACAGGAAAATGTGCTCCTATTTGAAAGTATAGTGTGGTCTCATGACAGTCCATTACAACTCAAAACTCCTTGCTTTAAAATAACTTGGAAAGTATTAATATTAAATAAAAATATAGTTTTTTTCCCCCAAAGTGAACTTATCTGTCCAGTAAAGGAACAGTACAAGCGAAATGCTGACCAGGGAAAGCCTCAGAGGAGCGAATTTTTAATGGCAGTAAATCTCTGAAAGTCTTGGCACCCAAGCTTGTCTTTTTATCAGCTTAGCTCAAGCTGTCAGACATTTTGGGCATGTGGAAGTTACTCTGAAGATTTGGAAGGTGGTTAGCTGTTATATCCTTGACATGGTATAATGTATCTTAGATTACTGCAACACTGATAAATATGAAAAAACATGCTTCAACTCTTACCCTGTATAAAATGCCTCAGAATAATAAAGTTATTTTCTCTCACATTTGATCAAACCCAACAACAATATCCACTGCTTCGCCTGCTGGCAAAAGGTTGATACTGAACACAATCCCTTTGCCTGATGACAAAGGCAAGGTGTTGAACTGCTGGGTAACAGCATTTTTGTTCTTCCACTTTAGCTTTCTGAATACCTAATTATTAGGCATACATATATATTTTTTTTATTTAGATGACTTACTTATATTTCCTCACCCTGATGTCAAGTCACTTGGGATATGTCTCTTCTGGGATATGTTCTCTTTTGGGCAATCTGGGCTTCCAGATAAATGTAAAATCCTCCTTGACTCCATCTCAATGTATTGTTTCTCTTCTGCCTTCTAGACGTCTCTCTTCCAAAGGCTTTTCTGATATAAGAGAATGTATATTTTTATCTGGAATCTTTCCTGAGCATTACAGCCAGTTTCAGACTTCTAAAGAAAGAATTTCTCAGGATACTAGGGTTCATGGATTGTAAGATTCTCATGAGAAAAATACAGTGGTTTCCAAAAAGCACATGGACCCAGCATTTACATTCTTTGGAGCATCAAATTCCAGATTTGAGCTTTCTAAAAATGGATCTGCATTGGTGGAGGCAACAAATTCACCTGAACCTAGGTTTTCCTTTCTCTCCTCAGATCTCAAACCAGTCTCTTGCCACAGATGTTTTCAGATTTTGCTTGGGGAACAGTTTCCTTAGGGTAAAGGTACAAGGCCTGTGGAGTCTTTCAGACAGACCAAAGCACATCAGCATATAAGAGATTGTGTTGTGAACCATACCTTGAAATCTCTTAATCACATATGGTTCCCAGGACCTCCACAATTGATTACAGACAATACCACAGTCACCTTGTACATTAACAAGCAGGAAGGTACAAAGTTATAGCCCCCTCCCATTCTATGCAGGCTGGCTATGATATCTTTGGGGGTAGCTCTAGTGAATTCCTTAACCTTCCAAGCATCTTCATTCCGTCAGAACAAAACAGTGGCAGACAACCCACACTACTGGAAATTGAGAGGAAAGGTCTTCCAAGAACTGTTACAGTTGTGGGGAATACCTCAAACAGATCTGTTCACCTCCTTTCATAAGACAACTAAACAAATTCTGCACCAGGACTTCTTGCAAGCAAGACTGGAAAATGGATGCATTTTCATTCCTTTGGACAGGATCATTCCTTTGTGCTTTTCCTCCCCTTCCGCTGATATTCTGTGTAATTCTGAACATTCAGAAGGACTCCAAACAATCATTGTGGTAACTTCATTTTGGCGCAGGCACCATGGGCCCCCCCCCCCCTTATAGAATTGGCCAAGGGCCATTGGCACAAGCTTCCTTACAGATTGGATCTAACCACACAAGACAGGAGGAGTTTGATACACCCTAATTTCAATCAACTTCAACTGAATGCCTGGATGATTAATTTTATTACCTTTTAGGCCCTTATTTCATGAGGACATACTGCAGGTAGTAAAGCAGGCTAGAAAACCTGCTACAGGAAAACCCTATATTGGCAAGTGAAGCACGTTTTAGTTGGTGACTACCAATAACCAGGTGCCTATCAGGGATTTTGTATGACTGGTGTTCAAATATATGTGCAAATTACTTTCCTCTGGCCTCTCTTATTCTTCTATAAGGTTAATGTTATGATCATTTCAGAATGTCTGCCCATGGATACTCCTCTTTCTTTTCTGTTTGTGGTAAATCAGCTTCTGAAAGGAAGTTTAGAACCTGAGACTTCTTTGTAAGCTAGTTGCTCCTCTTTGGGGTCTCAACTTTATGCTGGAGAAGTTGATGCCCTCACCTTTTGAACCTGTTTACGAAGTTGCTTTAAGATTATTGACTTGGGGAAAATGTTTTCATCGTTGCTATGACATCTGGAAGAACAGCATCTGGGTTGCAAACTCTCATGTAGTGAACATAACCTCATATTAAACAGAGATAAGATCCCATTAAGAACAAACACCTCTTTATGGCCAAAGAGGTTTCAGAATTTACTTTGAATCAAAACAGGGAGGAAGGGTTCTGCAAACTCTGCACATGTATGGGCAGCTCTGATGTTATCCAGATATTGCTAAGTTCTTTAGAATAAATGATCAACTATTTCTTATCAATGGACAAAAAATGGACATCCTGTGTCTAAACAGGCACATTCCAGGTGGTTGCCCTCAGCTATCACTTTTTGTTATTCCTACCATGGCAAATCCATTCCAGGCAGTATCAAGACCCATTGTATTGCAGCCTTGTCTTGGCTGGCATACTGGAAATGGGTGGACTGTAGAAGCATTCCAGAGGTAAATACATAGTCGTCTATACATACATTTACAAAACATTCCAAACTGGCTTCCTTTTCAAGGCCCAGGTTGAGCTTTGCAAGGACCATTCTACAGGGGTACCTGGATCCATATCCTTCCTTCACCTGGGATGGATAAGCTTTGATAATCAACCCTTATTGCCTAAAGGCTACTGCTGCAGCAGGAATCATAAATATAATACAGTTGTGTAAGGTAAGCTTACTCATAACAGTAGATGTTCAGATTCTTACTACTGCAGTATCTGCATTCACCCTCCATCCCTTACTCTTGCATTTAGTTGTAGTTTGGATATAAATTATGGTTCTTTTGTGTTTCTACTTTATAAGTTTCTTTGTTTTTTTTTTTCAGGATTGTTAAGATCTTCTCTCTGTCTGTATAGGCAAGAAAATCTTGACGAAATCTTCACTCTGACTTCTGATTTCCCTCCTTGGGACTTTGCAAGCAGAGTGTAGGTGTAGGGAAGAGGCAGAGCTTTGTGAAGCCTGAAGGCAACAGCAGCAGTGAGGTATTTGAATATCTACTGTTATTGGTAAAAGTGTACCTTACACAACTGAACTTTATTGTAGATTGAAGGCTCGACTCTAAGGCACAGCAGAAACAGTTTGTGTGAGACCACTGTGCACTTTAATGGTGAGTTTGTTATACCCACTGTTATCAACCCTGGGGTTAGTATATGTAAGCTGGGAGGTGGTTGGAGGCTTTCTGTCTGCAAAAAAAGCTTATTTTAATTTTTGTAGGTGAGTAATAGGTGAAATTTGTTCTTGATAAGTTGTGATTAAGCATTTTTTGTTTTGCAGTTGACTGTGCTCTTTGTTCATAAGGGAAGATATTTATTTTATTTATTTAATATTTGTTGACCAGGAAAGTCTGACTAGGACAGAGCCTATTTTCAGGAGAGGCCTGGGGAGAAACACTCCAGATGCATGTCTTTGGAATGTGGGAGGAAACCAGAGCACCCGGAGGAAACCCACGCGAATGCAGGGAGGACATGCAGACTCCACACAGAAGGCACCCCAGCTGAGAATCAAACCAGAGAACCTCTTTCTGTGAGGTGACAACATTAACTGCTGCACCACTGTGCCACCCAAAATGTTGCAAAGCTGAGTGAAACTCGGCCCAGCAAAGACTGAGACATTGTAACTGCATGCCACAATCCATCAGTCACGTCTCACTTAATGCGAACTGAGGCAATGTAACTGCATGCCACAATCCACCAGTCACATCTCCCTTATTAACGTGAGTTGAATAAATTCAAATCTTCATTTTGTGCCTGTGATCTTGGGATGCTGTTACGCAATGGACTTCCACTGAGGCATCAGGTCTTAGCTGCAGTCAAGAGTTCTTATTTCTGGCTTTTAGAGTTGGTGCAGAACTTAGCAGCAAGACTAGTGACCAGGACATCTCAAACATGCCCTTCACAGCCTGGTTCTAATTTATTTAAAGGAGCTTCTGGTATCTTTTACCCAAGTAAGACACCTCAGGTCATCAGGTGAGGGGGTCTTTGCAGACTGTTGTAAAGTTCCATCTTGAGACACCTGATAAGCTGTTTTTTGTCTACCTTATCTCTGTCCATTTGAATAAGTTAACTTTCAGACATGTTAGTGCAATATGTCATTTAGGTCACTTAAGTATCTTTTGCATAGAAGGGTTGATTTAAATCCTCTAAGGGGCATTGATTCAGTTTTTCCCTTTCAAAGGTTCTAAGTCATTTCCATATTCTTGCCTTTTTCTCTGCTGTTTTGGATCTGCTGCTGCTGTGACATCCATCACCCCTTTTCCCATTTTTAACACATGAGGTAGGGGTGTTACTTCAACAGTGACAATCATCTAGAATGAAGTGTCTAGCCTTGCCACAGATTAATTATGTTATGTTGCTGTTGAATGGCATTTGAATGCTTTGAAATTAATAAACAGATACATACACAAATATTTATCTATGTAAATAAATGTGTGTGTGTGTACGCGCGTGTGTGTGTGTGTGTGTGTGTGTGTGTGTATGTAACAGTTTACTGAATTGCAGCAGATAACAAAAATGGTTGAAACCATTGGATGTCTGAGATATGCTTTACCAAGGGTCCTGCATGCAGACATGGCCACATATGGCTTTCAGTTTTCTTCCAGACATGATTTACCACTGGTCAAGAACAGGAGCAGATTTAATAAATTGTATCTGATCTGTTGAACCCAGTCTCTTGTAGAGGGACCACTTGTTGTCCTTCAATCACTAGGCTTTGAGCATTTGAATGAGACCTATGTCTATATAGGTATATTTGGGGGAAGAGATTTGCTGATTGTTACTCCAGATAATTAATCCCTTCAAAATTGTCTGCTTAGATTTCTTCAATTTTTGCATGCACTGCGACCACTGGAATCTATTATCCTCTCCTAAAATGATAGTAAGTAGACCCTTGAGTTAATTTTAGTAAACACAAGACCCTGGGACACCATCGGCTTCTTAAAGATGTAATTACATAGTTACCTACTAGGAAAGTTTATTTATGGAAAAAACCTAGAAGAAATATATTGGATTGCACCTAGAAAACTTTCAAAACCATACTTTTCTTAGCCTCTAAAATGTAACCGTCTCATCTATTATTATAGATGGTCGACAAAATGGTGAAATCAAGGCATGCAACATGTGTCCTTTGCTACTAACAGTGTTAAGTCACAGAATTCCATGCACCTCACTAAAGATAAATAAAAACAGAAACTCAATAAAAACACCTTCTGGCAAACAGCAGAAAAAAGTGTGCCTAGTATTTTTTTTTCTCCAGAGCTTGCTAGAAGATGTCTTTAATGAGTTACTGTGGAATGTTTCAGTTTAGCATCTCGTACTCCTCAAGGTTTTAGCACTCATAATTGCTTGGTTTCTGCCTGTCTCCTGACCTTCACAGTTCCAGTATATTTTACCACTCTGCGTATTTTGGAATCTTAATTGTGGGCTCATACTAACTGGTTCTTGTGAGCTGTGCATCTTTGGACCTTGTTTTTCTTTTTATTGTGGCATATTTAGTGTCCAAGTTTTGCACTTGAGTCTCTGGGTACTGTACTTTGGGATAGTATCTAGGAACTTGTCAAAATCTGACTTCTCATCATCTCTAAACTGGGACCTCTCATCTACTATTGGTCAAAAACAACATCAACAAATTAAAGCTTGATTAACAATCAGTTAAACACCCATAGAAGATATAAAAAAGTACATTAGGTTGAAAAGTTAAAAAAATATCTAATACGCCTACCCAAATAGGATTTTGCCCAATAGTATTTTGTGATCTTTATGGGAGGGGTTATTTGTTCTAAAAGTGTAGTCTTGTATGAACTTTTCATTCTGATGAAGTTAAAATAACAGGATGAAAGCACTTAATGGTTGGATATTAGTAAAGAGAGAGTCTGGTTATTCATCTCCCGGGTTTCATTTTCATTCAACCAGTTGCAGATTTTCATGAAAGTATATGAATATCCTGACTAATAATGCATGCACCACAGACTTAATATTTGAGTTACCACAAACTCTTAATACTTGGTTATATAGAAAGAAAACATTGGGCAGGATTCACGAAGGCTTGCACGGAGTCTAAGAGTAGTGTAAGACTCCATGCAGCCTTCGCGATCCAGGAACAGCCCAAAGTCTGTGTAAGAGACCAGCTAAAACGTCTCTTACACGGAGTGGGCATGGATAAGCTAATCACCTCACTTGCAGCCGAATAGCATGCAAATGAGGATGATTAGCGATCCAGGAAGCCCAGAACAGCCCGTGTAAGAGCCGTTTTAGCTGCAGAAATGTACTCAGTTGACAACTGAGTACGTTTCTGCAAAAACCACAATGGAGCCATGCTCCAAATAAAGGGTGCATATGTGTCAGGCAGCATGCCAATGGCCAAATATGTGGCCATTGGCAAGGTAACCTGATGCAAAAGTAATAAAAATATAAACCCAGCGCAGCCCCGCGCAAACAGGCTGCGCTGTATAAAACATAAAAATGAAGGTTATAAACCCACAAATGTGGGTTTTATGCAATACATGGATTTACAATGCAGGGACCAGCAGACCAAAAACAACATGGCCACCGTGTAGTGGTTGCTAAGGGGGGAAGCTGAGTGTAAGAGATGTAACTAAACATTAGTAGGCAATCTGATGAAAGTGAGTGTTAGGATACTGAATTCCACTGTCACATAGCAAATGAGCACATTCTGAGTAGTGTAAGAGTTACAGAAGGGGGAGGAACAGAGTAGGAGATAGGTGACATCACAGGGGGGGATGGCAGAAAGAAATGCAGTTCATTGGAGGTCAGAGTTACATGACAGATGTCAGACACATATCATGGAAAGAGGAGTGCCACAACATAAGCATGGGAAAGTCAAGAAATGGAAGGTGTACACTGTTGCCTACACCAAAGTTTCTTGCTGGGCGTGCATCTTGCGTGCAGCCATGAAGCGCAAGTAAGACAGTGTGCGCGCGTGTAAGGCAGACTGAGCATGTGGGAGCATGTTGGGAGATGTTTAACACTGTTTGCGTGGGTGTGCGCATGTTTTAACCCGAATAAGCAGATTCTGAACCGTGTAAGCATGTGTGCGCGTGTAAGCCACTGTGAGCGTGTTTCTGCTGGTATGCACACGGCTCCTCCCTGAGGAAACAGAGAGGAAAAAGGAAGCAACAGATTTAGTAGGAAGCTAGCAGGGAATACTGCTGGAGCTAGCAGGTGAAAACAATTAGAAGCAGGCAATTAGACAGGCAGAATAGTAGCTCAGCCCAACACTTAAAACTCTGCAAACAGCAGTGCAAGATGTTTCTCTCAAGAGACACTGCAAGACAGGAGTAAGCTATTAGAAGTGAAAACTGAAAAAGCTGAACTCAGAGCAGAAATGTTAGGGGCTGCCATAGCTGTCATAATGAGACATAGGCGACTTGCTGAGGGTGGTGACAATGCAGATGGTGCCAGACAACCCACAGTGAGGAGACGGAGAAGAGTGTACAGGCCCAGGGTCACCTACCACGGGTTACATGAGCTGGAGATAGTAGAGCGCTATAGAGTGAACAGAGACCTCCTGCAGCAAATAGTGGAGCTGTGCAGGCCACGCCTCACACACAGAACCAACAGAGGAACCCATCCCAGTGGAAACCAAGGTATGTGTTGGCCTAAGAATACTAGCAACAGGTACCTTCCAGAGACCAACTGGTGATATGATGGGGATATCACAGGCATCAGCCTCCAGGGTACTGCACCAGTTCCTGGATGCCATGTCAGCACATGTCGGTGATTATGTATATTTCCCCAATGCCCGTGAGGTATTGGCCAGCAATATGCATCTCTTCCAGCAAATAGCGGCATACCCTGAGGTAGTGGGTGCAATAGACTGCACGCACATACGCATCAAAGCACCAGCCGGTGAGCGGGGTAGGGCCTACATTAACCGCAAGGGCTTCCCCTCCATCAACTGCCAGGTCGTGTGTGATGCCCAGGGCATAATAATGAATGTGTGTGCTGGCTGCCCTGGGAGCTACCATGATTCCCACATCTGGCATTTAATGCAGCTGTACCAGACATTTGCCAATGGGGACATCCCACACGGACACCTAGTGGGGGATGCAGGTTATGCACTGGAGCCGTGGCTGTTGACACCCATCAGAAACGCACACACACCTGAACAGGAACGCCATAATGAGGCACATGCACAAACACGTAATGTAATAGAGCGTGTGTTTGGGCTGCTCAAGTCACGGTTCCGGTGTCTGGACACATCTGGTGGACCCTTGCAGTACACACCAACTACATGTACCCAAATTGTCATGGTATGTGCTATGCTACATAATATGATCTTGCGAAAACAGCTGCAGCAGGACCAGCATAGGGCTGGGCCAAACAGCCCCCCACCATTGCCAAGGCCATCACAGGCAGAGCGTGACTCGGAGGAGGAACAACCTGAGCCTGCCCCAGTAGGCCGAAGGAGGCGTGCCCAGTATGCCCTGGCCTTGGCAAAGAGGCAACGCATAGCACATACACTGGCTTAGTAGGAACCCTGGGAATGATACCCCCCTGACTCACTCAAATAATAACAGGGATGCCTAAAATGACATGACCTGCTCACAAACATGTACAGGGAGTGTAATATGTGCATCCGACAGAGGCAGCCCTGCAGCACCACCTGAGGCATGAATGCCATGTGTTAAGTAATGTAACACCATGTACTATATGCACACCTGAGGACCCTGACTAACATCCTACCCTCACCAAGCATCATGCCACAATATGACAATGAGATGATCAAGTGCAATAATTGACTGAAATATAGCAGTTAGTCAAAGGGGATCCAATGTGTGGCAGCCTGGGATGACATGCTGAGCATGACATGATGCTCCACCTGCTAGGACTGGTGTGCACCTATCAGTGCAGGCCGTATGGATACTGGCAAAGGCTGTTGTTACCCACAGCGTGCCCTGAATAGGTAAGGCTCAAAACACAAACCTACCTCCATAGGTATCAGAAGGGATAAGAATAAGATAAGGGATAAGTCGAAACAGCAAGATGCATGCAGTCTAAACTCACCCAGTATGGAGAATGTTGATATCTGTGCTGTAACAGAAAACTGGGTCAAGGCTCACAACAGCACCCTAACACTACCAGGTTACACCTCATACTGTGCTGTACAGCCTCAAAACATGGAACAAGCTACAAGAGGAGGGTGACTAGCAATAATTGTCAAGGATAACCACACCCCCATGTTGGTACCACAACAAGAAGCAGCATGGACTAGCCATGGTCAAGTAACAGTGGCTAAAACTGCCCCCCAGTTTATAGCCTGCTACAGACTACCGTCCCAACACCAGGAACTGCACCTGGCCTATGCTGGAATACATGAATATATCAAGTCCTCCAAAACACATTATATTGGGTGACTGAAAATACCCAGACATAGACTGGGAGCATTATACTAGCTCCAACACTGTAGGACAAAAGTTCATAGAATCCATAAACCAAAATGCCCAGGAACAACGTACCACTCCCACAAGAGGGGTAAGCATACTGGATGTGATAATCAGCAACATGGGTACTGGATGGCAAGATGAGAAGTGTATTGCTCACTGGTAAAACCAGACCATAGAGTAATCACACTGGATATACAAATCCTGACCACAGTCCCTGGCCAGAAAACCACAGTGGAAAACATGTGTAAAGCAATATTTGCACTCCTCCAAACTGATGTGGAATCCATTAAAGGTCCTGTGCAGGTGCAAAATATGGGCCACACCTCAGAACCTGTAATACAGCCATTCCATGAACACTGTCAGGAATGCTTGGATTATGCAATCCTAAATTAAAACAAGACACAATGCCATACACGCAGGCATCTGGCATGGTGGACACCAGCCATAACCAAACCATGCAAGAGAATGAGGAAGCTACTACATGATAGAGCAAACATAAACAATGAAGTAATCACGGATCAGTAGTATGGCAATAAAATATGTCCACACATACAATCCACTAAGGCCAGTCACAACAAGTTGATTCTGTGAATCTTGAGGCAATGTTACACCTGCCCCAAGTACACAGACAACCCCCAACTCCCCCCAAGAAATACAAATATATGTGACAGATGCAACCATCTATCCAAACTGGAGGCTGAGCTCCCTAAACTCAGTACTCCCAAAACTAGTCAGGAGGAGAAGGTAACCACACACACCACAAACCCAGTCCCACATAGACCTATCACAACTGCAAACCAAAGACATAAACACAGAAAAACATTCCCGGAGGCACAAATTACAAACACAGCACACCAACAGAGGCCTCTAAAGCAGACACCCAATCAAACAACCTCCAAACATAGCACATGCAACACATAGTACACAAAGCTGGTGTGCCAAAAAGTCACAGACCAGAAGGAGAAACAACATGCCTGATACAGTTGTAATAGGTGACTCCATAGCGAGACACACTGCTGTCCCGCACACCAGACTGAACAAGGGAAAGGGTACAGTAAGCTGCCTGTAGGCTGCCACAATACGCCACATAACACAAGTATGCAGGTCACCCCAAAGCAAGTAGAAATATGATGCAGTCATAGTCCATGCTGGTGTGAATGACCTGAGATGTACCTCCCTGGACTACATGAAAAGAGACATAGATGAGCTCTCTGATTATGTAGTCCAGGCCGGTATGACACTCACCGTTTGCAGCATCCTACCCTCACCAAGAATGATGCCACAGTACAAACACGGAATGATCAGTTATAACAAGTGGCACACTTACTGGTGTCATTCCAAGGGGATCCAGTGTCTGCTTGGGATGTCGTGCTTGACAAGCCACGCAGCTGTTCCAGGGATGGCTTGCACCTGTTACCCCTGGGTGTCTGGATATTGGATAAGGCTTTTGCCACCTCCATAGAACCTTTCGTAGGCAAGGCTGAAAAGACTAACCCACCACCCTAGAAAACATAAGTGGAAAGAAACATAAGGGAAATGCTAACCAATGCCAGATGTGTAAACCCCAATATGCATGCTCCCGAGGCCATCCCCAGTATGGAGAACATCGATGTCTGTGCAGTGACAGAAACCAGCTGCAAGCCTCCTGACAGCACACCAGCACTACCAGGTTATACCACATATCATGCGTCATGGCCCCAAAACCTGGAACAAAACATAAAAGGAGGGTGAGTATCCATATTCAACACAGACACCCATACGTCCAGGTAACTGACAATGCACAAGGCATTGGAGTCCACCCATGTGCAACTAACCGTAGGCAAGACTGCTGTACAGTCTGTAGCATGCTATGGACCACACTCTCACACACAGGAACCCCACCCAGCTGTCCTGAAGACACTGGACAGTATGAATGTCCCACCAAATACCAAACAAGGTACCACAAATTACCACATAGGTGGTAAACCATTATGTATGGAAGGAGTAATCAGGGACCTAGGGACACAAGTGGACAGTAACCTGTTATTTGACACTCACATTGCCAATGTGGCTAGGAAGACTGTCTACATTGGACACCGTATCATGAAAGGATTCACATCTACGTCAACTGTTCTCTTATCACACCCATAATCTAGTACAATGCCTCATATGGGATGTACCTTACCTGACACCTGCATCAGTTAGAAAGACCTCAAAGGTACCTCACCAAGAGGATAAAGGGTCTCAAATATATGTCATATGCTGCCTGGCTGTAGACACCCCAGCTGAATGCAGTCACATACTGCCTACACAGAGGCATTGCATGCTTGTTGTACAAGGCCATGCCCAACACAGGAGTAATGGACATGCTCCACCCCAGAAAACTCAAAGCCATTGGAGCTGTGAGAGTGAGAGATGTCAACCTCAACACATAATGAAATAGGATGTGCTGGAGGGACAGATACATAATCCAGAGTCTCCTCACACCCTGGAACAGAATCCCACTCCATGTTAGGCAGAGCCCCTCACTGACACTCTTCAACAGGAATCTTGCCAAGTGGATGGATGATCGTAGAGTTACACTAGGGGTCTTCACTGTGTCATGTCCAGACAGAGGCACAGCAAAGCAAATCATAAATGGCCATAATATTCACATAGCAAGGGGTGGCGAAAGCCACACACACTCTGGCTAGGCTAACAAATGCCCTAGGGTGGATAGCCTAGTATGAACCTATGAACCTATGAAGATACAAATTGTGCAGGACACTAAGGATAATCCCAAGGCTTTCACAACTGATGGTAGGAACCGTGTTGGGAATTCACAGATATGCTCTGAATCACACAAATATCACAAACAACATACCAAACACACACACATATTGCCAACATACATCCTGACAGGTGCAGTGCAAACCCCCAGAATGCAAAATATCTATCTCAGCAGACTGCTGGCCCCTGACATTGCAGATGCTGAGGTAACAGCCAGCATCTACAAAGCAAAACACACAGCAGCAATGGTATGAGATGGTGTCCTGGGCTGAGTCCAACATGGACTCCAAGACGAATGGAATGCCAAATCACACTACTGCTCAATGTCAGCCTTACCACAGGATATGTACCCAAAGAGCAGTGTACAACAACAGTGGTCCTTCTCAACAAAGGTGTTGCCTGAATGGATACTGAAAACTACCACCCCAGAATCCTGAGAAGCTCGGTCTGCACAGCTATGGAAAGGATCAGCATGTACTGCAGACATAAAGATATTGGGGACCTACTGACACGGACCCTACCCAGTGTGGCTTTCTTAAGTGCAGATCCTGCCCCTAAACATGTTTGACTCAATTGAAACAGTCATTAAGGTCACTGATGAGGGCAATGTGGTCCACACAGCGTAGCTGGACCTTGCAAAGGCTTCTATACAATACCCTACGTGTTCATTATAGATATGCTCACCAGCTTAAATATAAACCCCTATGTCAGTAGAGGGGTTGCAAACCAGACCAAGGACAGAACAGACATGGTCAGACATGCTGCAGCCATGTCAGACTACAAACCAGATATAACTGGCATCCCACAAGGCTTGGTCCTGGGATCTCCCTCGTCTGGTATATATGTCCCATAGGTACAGGCCAACATGGAAGGACTGTGTCTGAACATGTTTGCAGAGGACTACAAACTGCTCACCATATATGATCCACCAGCTGACACAAGCATCCCACAAAAGGGCCACATAGAAACAGACAACTGGTGCCATAGCCATGTCAGCAAGCTAATTGCAGAAAAGTGTATAGTCAACCCCCGTGGATATACAGTAAGTGCCCACCAATTACCACATAGGTGTTAACCCATTACGTACTTAACACGTAATGAGAGACCTGGGGACACAAGGTGATAGATATCCTACATTGGACAAACATGTGCTGTAGTGTTTACAGAAACATAGCATATACCCACCTAATCATGAAGGTTGTCAGATCTAGATAAGGGGAGGTCATTGTGGCTCTGCAGTCATCCTTCATCAGCGTTACAATTGACTAAAATAGCCCCTGTGGGATGTACCTCAGCAGACACCTCCATCAACTGTAAAGTCCCCAACAGTACCTCACCAGGAGTATCAAAGAGCTTGCACAGATGCCATGTGTTGCCTGATTAAACAAACTGCAGCTACACACACTGCCATACTGCCCACCCAGAGGCAAGCTGTGCCTGATGTATAAAGCCTTTTCCAAGCTGGTATCAATAAACATGCTGCACCTTGTACAATCTGAATGGCAGTGAGCTATGCACATGAGAGACCTGAACCCCAGCACTGACTTACATAGGACAAGCTGTACTGCATGATCCATAACACAGAAGCCACCCCCACCCATGAGTAAACTCCCAGTACAGGCTACCCATAGAGTCGCTTATCGATTCTCCTCAAGAGGAATCTTGATGAGTGGATGGGAGATGGTAGCTTTACCCTGGGTATCACTGTCATGTCACAGGTAGACAGAGGCACAGTATACTAACCATGACATATGTCATGGCAAACTCCACTTACAATGTGTGTCGAAGGACAAACACACTCTCCGACTAGCATTAGAAATGGCCTAGGGCACATCGCTAGTGTTTGCAAATGTACACCTATGTTGTGGACTACACTACCAATGTTGGACAAGCCTGGTTTAAGTAGTTCATATCTGAACATAATGCAACATGGTCAGATGTGCACAACTGGCCCCTAACCAGGCTGTTGTGCTCACTATGGAAATGTAAAGCAGTGATAGGACTAAAGCCCAGGATACTGTCCACCACAGCGTTAGGTCAGTGTGAAAGGATGTTGACAACTGTATGCAAAGTATCCCATGCAAACTCTGCAGGCACAGTATAATCCTGTTGTGTTCACACACAAAGCAGTTATACAGTAACTACACAACATGACACACAACACACAACCATAAACGGGAGATATTTGTTGAAGTTCACACTCATCCACAAATGAGGTGGGCTGCAGAGTTCAACATATGGAAAGCTCACACTGGGCATGCTCACACACTTTGATAAATGAGACATATGTCAGACAACATGCCATGGGAAGGCTGAACTGGGCATGCTCACACACTTAGGCCAAATCTCAGTTTAGCAGTTGGCCACACATATCTGGTATTTTTACGTGTTATTCCAGGAACCAACCACATTACAGCAATCTGCCCAGTGCACACAGTTAAATGACTACAGAGACATACGTGATATAGTGGATCCCTCCCATATGCAAACATCTTCCACAGATACACAAGTTGTTCATACAAACAGGGAATGCTATGGCAATAAAGACGTGCAAACAGTCTATCAGCAACAAATAATGTGCATTTGACAATTAAACATATGGGTGTAGAGGTCAACACTAGGCTGTTTGCCCTAGGGAATGACAGCTTTGCCAGAGTGTGCTTGGCGTCTGCCTCCCCACAGGATGCACATTCCCCTTTCTAAACACTGATGATGTCAGCACCCTATAAGTACAGCAGGAGAAGGAAAACCTCCCAATAATGCGAATAGCGCGCTCCGCTAATGCGTCCGTCTCAAGTGTCATAACATAGTTAGGTAGGGGTTTGAATCCTGCAAATGTTCAGTGTGTGTGTGAGTGGGGTTGGTGTGTGTGCAAGTCTGTGTGAGAGAAATGTCCCTTTTGGCAACTGGGAAAACACAATACAGGATGCACATTCCCCTTTCTAAACACTGATGTTGTCAGCACCCTATAAGTACAGCAGGAGAAGGGAAACCTCTCAGTAATGCGAATAGCGCGCTCTGCTAATGCGTCCGTCTCAAGTGTCATAACATAGTTAGGTAGGGGTTTGAATCCTGCAAATGGCAAGTGTGTGGGTTTGGATGAGGGGGGTTAGAGTGTGTGTAATTGTGTGTGAGGGAAATGTCCCTTTTGGCAACTAGGAGAACAGACTACAGGATGCACATTCCCCTTTCTAAACACTGATGATGTCAGCACCCTATAAGTACAGCAGGAGAAGGGAACCCTCCCAGTAATGCGAATAGCGCGCTCCGCAAATGCGTCCGTCTCAAGTGTCATAACATAGTTAGTTAGGTAGGGGTTTGAATCCTGCAAATGGCAAGTGTGTGTGTTTGGATGAGGGGGTTAGTGTGTGTGCAATTGTGTGTGAGAGAAATGTCCCTTTTGGCAACTAGGAGAACACACTACAGGATGCACATTCCCCTTTCTAAACACTGATGATGTCAGCACCCTATAAGTACAGCAGGAGAAGGGAAACCTCCCAGTAATGCGAATAGCGCGCTCTGCTAATGCGTCCGTCTCGAGTGTCATAACATAGTTAGGTAGGGGTTTGAATCCTGCAAATGCTCAGTGTGTGTGTGGGTGTGTGTGAGTGGGGTTGGTGTGTGTGCAAGTCTGTGTGAGGGAAATGTCCCTTTTGGCAACTGGGAAAACACAATACAGGATGCACATTCCCCTTTCTAAACACTGATTATGTCAGCACCCTACAAGTACAGCAGGAGAAGGTATGTGGCATGGACAATGACTGAGTCATATGTGTCCATGCCTCTGACTGACCTGTATGCTTGTGTTATGTAGTGGACCATAGTGCCCCACAGGCATATCACTGTGATCTTCACCTTGTCCAGCCTGGTGAGTGTGACCACACTGTACCGGACAATAAAGGTAGCTAACACAACTGTGGCAGGTGTGTTGTCTAGCCGTACAGGCTGTGACTGGCACACAGGATTTGTGTGCTATGTGTTATGTGTGATGTGTTCAGGCATAACGTATTCCTGTGTGCCAGCTGCAGAGGTGTGTGCCGCTCAGGCAGGATGCTATTCTAAGGCTCCATGAATGGCCCAGTGTGTTCACGTGCTTGTATTGCTGTCAGTGTAGGTCTACATCAGACTGGTATTGTAGTCACTGTAGTATTGCATGCCACCTGACAGGTTATGCCAGTACTGGGTTCAGAGTGCTTAGTCCCCAGTTTGGCTATGTGGTTCCATCTCATACATGTGTTGTACGTCCATGTGTAGGGGAGAGGATTGACTGTGTACATGTGGCAGCTGTGACATTGCCACATGACCCACATATTCCACAACTGTAGCATAGAGGTGACTGACAACTGACCTTTGAACATGCTACCATAGTATTGTGATTGCCATGGTGATTAACAGCACATAGGGCCAATGGGGAACAAGGTACATAGGTTCATAGGTTCATAGCGTCATACTAGGCTATCTGCCCTAGGGCATTTAAGAACCTAGCCAGAATGTGTTTGGATGTCGCCATCCATTGTAAATATATCTTGCCATGCCCTTTTCCGAGGTTAGTATACTGTGGCTCTGTCTAACAGTGACACAGAAGTGATACCCGGGGTAAACCTACAATGTCCCATCCACTCATCAAGATTCCTCTTGAAGAGAGTCAATGAGGGACTCTGCCTAACCTGGACTGGGATTTTATTCCAGAGTGAAGTGAGCCTCTGGGTTATGAATCTGTCCCTCCAGCATGTCCTATTTATTTCAGTGCTGAGGCTCAGGTCTCTCAAGCGTGTAGCCTGATGGAATTTGGATATTCTCAGGTGCAGCATGCCCATTAATTCCGGGTTCGACATGGTGTTATACATTAGGCACAGATCGCCTCTGAACAGGCGGTATGCCACTGAGTAGAGCTGGGGTTTCTTTAACTGGTCAGCATATGGCATCTGTTTGAGCCCTTTGATCCTCTTGGTGAGGTACTTGTGGGGTCTTTCCAGTTGCTGCAGGTGTCTGGTAAGGTACATCCTGACAGGGAGATTGTACTCAATTATGGGCCTGATGAGGGATGAGTAAAGAGGCACGATGTCCTCCCCTGATGTAGATGTGAATCCCTTCATGATGGGGTGGGCTATATACAATGTCTTTCTAACCACTTTGGCCACGTGGTTGTCAAATGAGAGATTGCTATCAACTTGGGTCCCCAGGTCCCTAATTACTTCTTCTGTACGTAATGGAGTACCACCTATGTGGTACTTTGTGGACACTTTGTTTTTGCCAAAGGGGATAACTATACACACTTTTGCATTCAGCTGGAGGCCATGGCTCTGGCACAAGTTGTCTGTTTCTATGATGCCCCTTTGGAAGATGCTTGTGTCGGCTGGAGAGTCGATTATGGCGGCCAGTTTGCAGTCATCTGCATATTTGGTCAGCCACAGTCCTTCCGTGTTGGCCTGTACCTCCGATAAATATATACCAAACAAGAGAGGTCCCAGGACTGAGCCTTGTGGGACACCACTTGTAACTGGTTTGGAGTCTGGGATGGCTCCAGCAATTCTAACCATGTGGGTTCTGTCCTTGAGCCAGTGTGCAATCCATCTAGTGACATAGGGGCTTATATTTAAGCTGGTGAGCTTCATTAGAATGCCCGAGTGGGGTATTGTTTTGAAGGCTTTTGCGAGGTCCAGGTAGGCTGTGTGAACCACCTTCCCCTCGTCAATGGCCTTGGTGACTGTTTCAAAGAAATCAACCAGGTTTGAGAGGCAGGATCTGCCCTTAACAAAGCCAAACTGGGTATGAACCAGTGTCTGTAGGTCCCCAATAGCTATATTTATGTGGTCCATGATGATCCTTTCCATAGCTCTGCAGACTAAGCTAGTGTGGCTTATGGGGCGATAGTGTCCAGGATCCGTTGAGGCACCACCTTCCTGTAGAGGGACCACTGTTGCTGTACGCCACACTTTGGACACATATCCTGTAGTAAGGCTGGGATTGAACAGTAGGTTTATGTTTGGTTGTAGCACGTCTTGGAGGTCATGTAGGACACAGCCCGGGACACTGTCTCGTCCCATTGATGCAGTGTATATTGCTTTGGAGAGGGCGGCTCTTACCTGAGCATCTGAGATGTCAGGGGGGCAGCACTCTGCTGGGATACATATTTGCCCTTTCAGTGTGGAGGGGGGTGAGAAGTTTGCACTGAACTTGTCAGCTAGAATGTTGGCAATGTCTGTGGGTTTGGTGTTTCTATTGACATTTTGGACTACCTCTGAGCATATCTGGGAAATACCACCCAGGTTCCTAACATAACTAAAGAAAGCCTTGTGATTATCCTTAGTGTCCTGTGCAATTTCTCTCGAAGCTGGCCTTAGACAATCTTATGAGTGCCTGTAGTTATTTGCTAATACTGATCAGTGATGTCTTCCCTATTTGGGAATTTGCTGTATCATTTAGTAGCTTCCTCCTTCTATTGTGTAGTTTGTTTATGGCTGGGGTCCACCAGACAGGACGTCTGCCTTTGGAGGATTGGGTCTTGGTTTTATTTGGGATCACATGATCCATGCATTCCTGAAGGTGTCCATAGAATGCGTTTATAGAGGAATCTGCGGTCTGGTCTGTAGTTTCCACAGGCCGGGGGCTTTGAAGGTTTCCACCTCAGTTTTGAGGAGTGTGAATTTGCTTTAGAGAAGTTGTTCACTGTGGTGTTCTGGGCAGGGGTGGGGTCGGGATGTGAATATCCAGTGAGATTAGTTTATGGTCCGATCTTACCAGTGAGGGATACACTTCTGGTCTGGAGCATAGAGTCCCCATGTTGGTGATGATCAGGTCCAGTATGTTTCCCCTTCTTGTGGGAGTGGTAACAAGTTGTTCCATAGCATTTGAGCTCATATATTCTAGGAATCTTTGGCCTAGGGTGTTGGAGCTAGAGTCATGCTCCTAGTCCATGTTTGGGTAGTTGACGTCGCCCAATATAATGGTGTTTGGAGTGACCTTCATATTTTCACTGTTCACAGGACGGCCGAGTGCAATTTTTGGGTTTGGGAGGGTGGTCTGTAGTAGGCTATAACCTGGAAGGCAGTTTCACCCATTGTTAGTTGCACATGGATAGTCTCTGATGCTTGGTGCTTTGCCACCAACCTGGAGGTGTGGGTATCTTTGATGAATATCAATACTCCCCCTCCATTTGTGGTTTGTTCCAAGTTTTGGGGCTGAAAAGCATGGTATGAGGTTAAACCTGGTAGTGCTGGTGTGCTCTCAGTAGCCCTGAACCAGGCATCTGTTACTGCACAGATATCGATGTTCTCCATGCCAAGGAGAGTTTCGGGTGCATGCATCTTGAGGTTTAGATTTCTGGTGTTGGGTAGCATTACTCTTAGTTTCTTATCCCTTGTGATACCTATGAAGGTGGGTTTGTCATTTGAGCCTTGCCTAACATAGGCACTATGGGGGTAGCAAGAGCCTTTGCCAATATCTGAAGGCCCATGGGTGACAGGTGCAGGCCGTCCCTAGTGAAGCAGGTGGTTCAACAGAAGATAAATATGTGAGGGTGTAGTGCCTGTGATTAGTTAGCAGTAGCATATATGACTGCTCACGTGGACACATGCCAGGTAAGTCATATGCAATGTGTCACAGGCAACGTACATGTGAACAGGACAAACAGTGACATTCTGTCAAGTGAGACATGGACATACATAAAGTAAGCTATGCAGATGTCACTAGGAGTCCACAGAAGCTCTGTAACTATGCATTGCAGGTGGGATCAGTATTCCAGGGTAATTTCAAGCAAACATGCATGCAAACAAAGCTACAGTAAGCAGGGCTGCATGTAGTCCATTGTACAACAAACAAGCTGTACCACTTCCAGTAGGTAACACTGCAAATATGCAGGCACTATGCACATGTACATGGAAATACACAGGTCAGATGGCTAGGGTCCAGTCTCAGCGCACACAAGTGTACAGACCATGTACTGTCAGGATGTACAATAACTGGATGGAAACCCATGTGCTCATACCTGCAGTAATACACATGTCAAATAACAGACACTGTGCCTTCACTCAGTGGTTCCATACTTAGTAGGATGTATGTTACCTGGCCTGCCACCACAGTATCCCTGACATGTATGGGGACTCTCTCTCCTGTGACAGTTAGTTTTGTGTGTTGGGGCTGTCTAGCATGGTATGAGATGTGAGCTTGCAGTGCTAGGGTGCTCCTGTGTGTCCTGTACCAGTCGTGTAGTACTGCACACATATCAACATCCTCAAACATCCGCATTGCAGAGTCCAGTGTGGGCAACATGCCGCTTGCAGTTTACATGTCCATCATTGCGTATTGCTACATTCATTACCTTATCCCCTGTGCTACCTGTGTATGTAGCCTTCTGTTGACATCCTTACCACCAGTATGCTAACATGTGCAGATGATACACTATGGTACTTATCATGGGTGTAGACATCAGTACATGACAATCACACCCTTACTGCATCAGGCATGCTGTGATATACCCACAATTAATTCAGCACACAGTACTGTTAACAACATGATACTATTACTACACATCTATGTAGTCACCCTGTGCATCAGCAACATGTTAACCTGTACCTGCACAGATGTTACAGATTGCAGGAGGTGGCACAGTTTCATCATATGCACAGGGTGTGAACTTGGTATGCCTGAGTCAGCCACCGATACCACCAATTGACATGTATGTGTATGTGTGTTGGTGAGGGACAGCAGTACAAGGTGGGGCAATGTTGATGCAGTGTGTGCGTGTATGCAGTAGCCCTAGGTGTTGTCAATTTGCATGTGTGTATGGATGCACACAGTTCCACCTCATGGCTGCCATATACTGGTGTTTGTGGACAGCCACAGACTGTACCTGCCAGGTCATACAGATCAGTGTCTCTGGCCACGGACATGTTACCTGTGCCTTGCAGGGGTGCTACGGACTGTATCCAGTACCAACCCAGACTGGGTACTGTCATCAGAAGCAGGTGTTCATTGACTGGACACAGATCCCTGTCGGGCCTGGCCAGAGCCACGTGCACGTGGTCTCCTGGGACGGTCTGATGACAGCACAGACCCAGCATTGCTGGGGCTGCTGCTGGCACTATGAGGGTGGCCGCGGCCCTGTTGTCATCTGCGACGACTGCCAGCTGCTGCTGTTGCTGGCATACACCCACATCGATGCCTCAACCGTCCACCATCGCCCTGGCTCATGGACATGTAGTTGTGGAACCGGTCTAATATGTCCCCACAACGTCTGTCTATGACATCAGTGAAATTACAGATGGCAGCCGCAATGCCACGCATACTGTCAGTCATGGCTGTGCGACATGCTGTCAGCTCCCTCAGACCCTGTCTGGTGTACCATTCCATACGTGACTGTGCCTGCATGACAGCACAAAACATAGCTGAGGTTGTAAGACCTCTGTGGGCACGTCTGACAGGGGCAGTACGCCCACGGATGCTCCCACGAGAACCCCTGGACATCTGTCTGTGTGGTACCATCTCTGGGCTATGCCCATGGCTGCTGTGTGGGGAGGCATGTGCCACAGATACCACATTACCCTGGTCAATGCCCTCTGTATGCTGTCCATCACCTAGGGACATTGGTGACAAAGGGTGTATTGGCAGGATAACTGTGCGCATTGATGGGGTTGACAGCTGTGTACTGTCAATCGGCTGACCAATGATGGACCCTGGCATACCTTCCTGTGCCATTACACAGATGTCATCATTATCAGTACCCATGGCACATGATTCAGGTTCCCTGCTGCATGACACCAGAGCAGCACCAGAACCTGTGGGAGGGAAACAGGAAACACAGTTTACAATGTCTACACATTACCAGTGATGCACACATCCACACATGCACAGGTCCAGACATGCACACATGCACAGGTGCACAGGTGCAGACATGCACACATGCGCACATGCACACGTGTGCACGTGCACACATGCACACGTGCACATGTGCACACATGCACACGTGCACACATGCACAGGTGCACAGGTGCACACATGCACACATGCACAGGTGCACACATGCACACGTGCACACATGCACAGGTGCACAGGTGCACAGGTGCACACGTGCACACATGCACAGGTGCACACATGCACACATGCACACATACACACAGTTGCACACAATTGTACACTACTCAGTATGCATGATATCAACACACAGACACAGACACACCTACATGCATACAAAGAGCACTACTAAGTGAGCCTAATATTACTATTACTATCAAGACTTTTACAGGTATTGTTAATACACACTCACCAGCATGGATAGGCTGCATTACTGGGACCTGCAGACATGAAGAAACTAATGACAGTTTGCACAACTGTGCCATTGTTACTGAGTATGATACAGGTCAGTAGTACAACAGTCGCCTTTCACAGGTCAGCTGCTAATATTGAGGATATCACACTTGCACATTAAATACTATGGTGACAGCTACAAACCAAGGACACACCTCACACATGCATTCACTACCAGTGTACACAACAGTCAACTATACATATGGCATATTACCTGCACGCTCACTGTCTTGCTGCTGCGTGGCTCCAGCCTCCATCATAATGCATGTCTGCTGCTGTTGTTGTTGCTGGCGGACTGGAGCCACTACACTCATGAGTAGTCTCTCCAGTCTGGTGAGTGGGGGATGTGTAGCCACCCCACCACCTGTGGCGACCTGTTGCCTGTGGATATCCGACGCACGCTGACGGACATTTCTGATTAAATCACTGCAGTGATGTCGTACCTGCTCATATGTCCTATTATGCGTGCCTATGTCATTTACCCGACGGACCAGGTCTTGCCACAGTGCAGCCCTCTCCTGCTGATTCTGGCTGGTGCGGAAAAGAGTATTGCATAATCCCGCACCGGACTCTGGTGTATCTCCTCATCCTCAGCTGTGGAGTAAGCGGGATTTCGTGGGTGAGCCATGTACCTGAAAAAGAAAATAACCTGATATCAGCAATATATGTCAGCAGAATTTGGCACACATACTACACATGCTACTCGACTGTTATGATACAACATATCTCACATATATAGCATCTGTCTGTCTATTGGTGGATACACATGTAAATGGCCAGGTATCAGTGCTCAGCCAGCAACTGTGCAACAGTACCTGGCACACTCCATACAACATATTACCAAACCCCAGCAGTCAGTACACTGATTCAGGTCCAGAGCACCTCCTCACTCTGGGGGTTTGTATCTAGGTACTGTATGACCTACATCATCAACTACTGTGAGCTGACCACACACTAATTGCCCTGGATATACATATCCCACCTCCACCACCTGCACAAATGACTATAGTGAATAACATTGCAGATGCAAACCTTAAACTTTGTAACAGTGACATGGTATCCTTTCAGCCCACTGGGCCAGTGGCAGATACAACCCACAATGTTGACCCCTACACAAATGCTTTCTACAGACATCTCCAAGAATGCATGGATCATGCAATCCCATATATGAGCAAGACACTCTCCACAAAGGGACAGCATCCTGTCTGGTGGACCTCAGCCATAGACAGATTGTATTACAAAAGATGGAAGCTACTGCAAGACAGAGCATAATTCCATAAAGGGAAGGCATGTCTGAGCAGCACTAGTAAGGATCTATTTTCCATCATACAAACATCCATGGGCAACTTTGAGAGGGAAATCAAGAGGGACACTACAGATAACCAGAAGGCCTTCTTCAGTTATGTTAGCAACCTGGTCAGAATCCATCCTCTATGCCCATAGTTAGTACTCAACAACAAATATTTCACTGAAACCACAGATATTGACAACATTGTGGCAGACAGGTTCAGTGCAGGTGTCACCCCGCCCTCTCCTCCAGAATAAGACATAGTTATCCCAGCTGACTGTAACCTCCCTGTCATCATAGATGTCCAGGTGTGAGTCGCCCTCATGAAAGCAGAATACACAACATGACTGGGACCTGATGGTATCCCCAGTTGCATGCTACATAAACTCTGACAGGAGATAAACACACATATAGAAGTGCTATGTAACACTAGCCTGACTACAGGATATGTACCTGTACACTAGCACAGAGCAGCAGTGGTTCAACTCTACGAAGGAGGCACCTCAACATACCAATACAATACAACACAATACATTACATTACAATAAATACTATACAATATGCTATTGCCCCTGGGAGTACAGCAGCATACTGTTCTGCTACCCTGACCATTGTAACACATGTGGTGTGATGGTACCTGCTGCTGTCACACAGTTACACAGGGTGACTCATATGGCATATTACCTATCTGACTAACATTCAGCAGGGGTATGTGTGACATGTACTCATGGGGAGTCTTGCTTCTTAACACTGTGTGGTTTATTGCAGGGTATGTCTTATCTGTGGGTAGGAACCTTTACCTCCACATGTGCTCTCTATTGCAGTGGCATGGACGGCACACAGCAGTAATTTAGGTTGTGGATGGTGTGAGTTGTTACTATGGTTGTTGGACATCTGTCATGGGTGTGACTTACGTATGTAAATCCAGGAGTGGTAACCTCTATGTGGGTAGTATGTGTGTACTCTGTGGTGTTGTCAGTCACTGTGCATTGGTAATGTGTTTGAGTGCATTGTCACAGTGTTGTACATGTCACTGTGTCCTTCTCCATATCTGTAGCTGTCATGTGAGGTACATACCATGGCATCCATTATGTGGTGTGGAGGGGTACACTGACCTACATGTCCATAGCTGACACACAATGTCTGCTGACACATACCATGTGCAGGTATTCCAGGAATAGTGTGCCACTGTGAATATCATTGGGAGCACTGTTGTACACATGTATGACCCTGTTCACCCCTGACACATGCAGTGGTGGGCAGCCAATCACATATCTGGTGGTTACTGGTGTAGGTGATTTGAAATGGGGTATGGTACTCCGGTTTTGACACTGGTGTTCACTCCATGCCTTTGTCACCAGGCACCTGTTGCAATACATCTGTACACATGTGCCTCACTCAGAATATATATACATCTCTCTCTCTCTCTCTTTCTCTCTCTCTATATATATATGTATGTATATAGATATATCTATATGTATATATATATATATATATATATATATGTCTGTATACATATACACATATATATATTGATGTACATATATTGCTATAGATATGGAGGGGGGCACAGAGGGGGTGAGAGTGACAGAGGGGGTGGGACAGGGGGTGTTGAGGTCGTCATATACAGTTATACCTGTAAATAGTCAGATCAGTCTGTCTATGTATATGTATCTACATATATCTATATCTGCATGTGTGTATTACATATATATGTTTGTACATATTCTATCTATCTACATCTGTCTATGTATTCCTACATCTCTCTCTATGTATGTATACATATATGCATATATATATATATATATATATATATATATATATATATATATATATATATATATATACATACATACATATTTTGACATACATACGTATCCATATGATAGACAGGTATATCAACATGTTTGTCTACCATACTGTATACACACACTAACATACTGCTAAACATACATAACTGTGAAACCTACTTTGTACATTGCACTACAACCTACAGTCAGCCTACATCGATATGTGCACATAGATGCTCTCACATACAAATGTATGTACAGCCTTCACTGATAGTTGCTGTATGTCCCCTGCCCTTTACACATCTTCATACACATATGGATACAGACCAATGACACATATGGAGGGTTCACAGTATGTAGACCTTTATAGTATTACTTCACATTACCTGTGTTTGTCACAGCTGCTTGTGTTGCCGTCTGGTTTTCTGTCCTGCTGCTCCACTTGCCAGTTGTCAGCTTTCAGGTGGCTGTTGCTGAACAGTTTTGTTTGTGTCTGCTTAATTTCAATTTTCTCTGTCTCTGTCTCTCTCTCTCTCTCTCTCTCTGTCTGTCTGTCTCTCACGTCCTCCTCAGGGTGCAATGAAAGTATTGCATGTGTGGACTGGGAGTACAGCATACTTTTGTAGGTATCTGCATATGTCCATGTGATGGCCTCTGCACCAATTGTTAGCCAGCATTTGCTAACTGCATGCAGCCAGTTGTGTACTGATTGCAGTTCTCACTGTGATTTCAGAACAGTGCTATAAAAAGGTATGTGAGATAGGCGTATCCCTTTCAGATTTTAAGGGCAGGGACCATGCTGGTATGCTGTGGACAATGTTCTGTGAGTGTAAAGGTTGGTATCTCTCTCATATTTCCAGCTGTGTTGTAGATTAACATTCCTCCATTAATTTCTCCCATTTCCTGTACTAACTGTGTATGTACACTGACACCTACAACTACTACTACTGTTAATGTGTGTGTGTGTGCTTTCCTTTCACATTTGCTTGCACTTTGTTGCTAAGGCTTCAATATTTGCCCTTTACAGTCACTACTTGTATGTCTGCTAGGTGTCCTGACTGTGGTGTGCTGCTGTGGCTTTCCTATTTTCCATGTACATTCACACCTTGGAATGCTTGCTATATCTGCTAGGGTGTTACAGCATGCAGTGTGGTCTGGCCATGGTGTGGGCCTTGACATCTATTAGGGTATTTGAGTATGCTGCTGAGCAGACCCCAGAGACTCTCAGGTTCATCTATTATCTGCCTCATGGAATGGTACGTATCAGTGGGGTACACCCATTAAATTGTCTGGTATGCTGCAGTTGTGAGTGTGGGTTAGCATGAGCATATGTATTACTACACTTATTCTGACATGCAAGTGGTGAATACTTTCAGGACTCCATAGTTACCATGGCATGTGTTGTTACACCTTTCTGCCTACTGTTTGTACATTTCAAATGGAGTCTGTGGGGCATCTCTGTAACTCATTCACTGTTGCTATGTCTAGGCTCTTAACTATTCAAATATGGTGGTGTCAGACCTCTCATGTGTACAAATATTTGCAGGTTGTCCACATTTCTGCCTCATATTTTGGTCAATATCTCATGCACAGCTTTTTCTGGCAAATCACTCTGGGCTCAAGTCAGAATATAGTGACAAACATTCAAGTTACAGACTTCATACCCTTCCAAACATCCCACAAAATGCAGAACCTGTTACTCTTTGAACTGTCTGAGTTTGTTGTAACATTATTTGTAATGTGTCCCTGGTTTTGGGCCTTTGCTCCACATATTTTATTACTTGGTCCCAATGTGTTCCTGTAAGAGGTTGTGGGTATGGGCAGTGATTATCCTGCTGTGAGTATGTGTGTGGCTTGCAAGGTGCTACAGTGACATTATTACCTACTAGCTACCAACTAGCATGGCTGTTTCTGTTCACACACTACTATTATGGAAATCCACTAGTTTTGACAGTAATTCTAAATGACATGCTTTGTGTACTACACATCCTATATTCCCTTTACATTAATTCCTACTATTACATGATATATTTATTTTATCACAATGTTCTTGTATAAGAGTCATGGCTTAGTGGTAAGTCATGCAGACTACTGTTTCCAAGGTCTTGGGTTCGGGACTGACAGTGGGATTTTATTTTGCTTTTGAACTGAATACAGGACCTGTCAATCAGAGTGACCAAGGCACTTTTAAACAGTTGTAACCGGGTTAGCGCTGGTTTGTGTGGAGCTCACGCATGCGCACTGGCATTTAGCTCCACGCACACATGCGCACACCCGCTTACAACTGCTTAAACGTGCTTACTGTTGCGCACACCCGCGCTATTTTCTTTGAAAGAAATGAAAATGGGGAGACAGGAAAGTGGTGAAAAAGGGGTCACAAAGAGGGTAAGACAGTAGGGAAACAAGCTTGGGTTTTGCAGGAGGGATGTAGGTAAGGCCCATAGCTGCCCATTTCTTCATCAGCAACATTTGATACCTTCCACCCCTGAGAGAGGTGTAAGGACAACAATAATACTTGTTGTACAGCCAATTGTAATTGATAGTTTCCATGTCTGGTGGACATATGTGCGGAATGGGCAGCTATGTATGGGGCGTAATTTTTTTGTGGGTACAGTGCCCTTTTTTTTTTTTCAGGTGAGAGTGGTATGTCTGGTGAAGGAAGTCGGTATAGCTGGGGAGGTAGGTTGGGTAGGTCAACAGACAAGACAAACAAGACGCATACAGGGGCGGTGTATGACACATGTGGGGGGGGTTACACAATTGATGGGGACGGAGGTTTGGATATCCAGAGCCCAAGAGCCCACAGATGGCAACAGTGGAACTGATATCCCCACCCATGGGCAGTTTCCCCTGTTCCTTCACTGCCCAGGACGGGGCTGTGCTGGGGGCTGTGTAGGCCGGGCAACAGGCATGCCCGTAAGTTGTGCCACCTGTGCCTCAAGCTGGCATAGGGGCTCAAGAACAGAGTCCCGGATCTCCCTACGCACCACAGTCCGAATGCTACGGAGGGTGAGTGGTGGTTCTCCTCCGGCCACACTTGCAGAGGGGGGCGGGCCCCATCCCCTGCAGCGCTTCCACCCGCAGGTGGCACAGGGTAACCGGAGGAGGGTCCAGACTGGGCACTAGTGCCAGGTGCACTCGCCAGCTGAGGTGGGAGAGGTGGGTCCACTGGAACCCACCTTCCCTGTCGTTCTATGTTTTGCATTATGTCATGACAGTTTGGGTTAGTAACATACAATACCATTCGCAATTAGTTGTAACAGCATGCATTAGTATTCCCATTAACCAAACACCCAGATATTCACACCATTGAACAGCAAGCATAACACATGCATAATTTGAACAGCAATACACAGTCCAACAACATGCAGGGTTGATTGATGGCAACAGGCCATCAGGTTTGGATGTATGAACAGGGCAGATGCATCAACGGACATGCAAATATTTATGACCCATCAGGACAATTGTCCAGGGGTGTTAATTGTGATTGCACATACCATTTTCACGTGAAATGGATTATATGTGGTTATAGGGTGGGGTGAAGAAAATATTATTAACACCTTCGAATACCAATACATATGCTGTACATTTCTAATAGCTACAGACATATACACACTACTGTTCTAACTACAGTTTCCTATATGATAACTACTTCACTTTGGTGATAGGACTGTTACTGCTACATCAATATACATTTTATTGTTATTCATACATGTTCATATCTGGCTTTGTTCAGCTACATCATCCTGCTACATTTGCTTTATATAGCTATAGACAACTGTGGATGTTTGATATTTCAGACAACCATACTTTCTGCATATTGCAGACTGAGAGCAACATATCCAGATTTTGGGATACACATTCCAGCTACAGCAACACTTTGGTCACATTTTGCAGTTTGGTTCTACTTGTCACATTCATTTCATTCTGTACTGACTGCAGTATACTTTATACAGGGGTTATTACTACATTATTGGTGAATTCATAACTCTTTCTCACACCCTCTCACTTGTTTTCATTTTACTATTCAGGATGGTACTTACATCTAGGCTTTATTGACATGTTTTACCTGTAGTTATTACAATCCTTTCCAGCAGTCTCACTTCTGTCATGTTTCAGTATTTCAACAGGGATATATTTCACACATGTGAGTTGCTCATCTTCTGCAGCTGTACTTTTCAGCCTGCTGCAGGTTGTGCACTATGATATTATAGGTGGGGCATCTTTATTTCAGAATTTATTTCAGACATTTTCATTTTTCTGTTTGGATTTCAGACTGCAACACACTTTTGTAATCAAGCAATACTTGCAAACACTTTTACACTGTTACTTGCACATTTTATTACTTAGTGACTACACTGCACTCTTTTGCTAACTGTCATACTTTTATATTTCTTTACAGTTACTGGGAGTGGATTACTGACCTGCCTGGTGGCGCAACTGCATCAGCCTATCGCCATAGGCGCTGCGGTTCGCAGAACGGACACCTGCAGCTGTAATATAAATGAAGTATTATTGGAATACACATCTCCATAATATCAGCTAATTTAATTTCTTACATACATAATTAAATGTAACTTACTCAGTAGTGGGGCATTGGGCATTTGCCGGGCCTCCTGGATCCAAAGGTTCAATTGGTCCTGCTTGCGTCTCTTCAGGTCCGCATGGTGGTGACGGACCTGCTCACCAGTCCTTGGAATCCCTGTGGCACTGGTGAGATCATGAGCCAACCGGTCCCACGCCTCAGCCCTATATGCTCCCCACAGGACCTGGCCCTGCATGAGTTGGGCCTCATGATTGTGGACTAGGAGCCAGACCATGTATCTGGACTCCTCAATGCCCCACCTCTGTGCTCGAAAGCAACTACCCTCACCTACACCTGACATTCTGGCTGCAAGTCAGTTCTACAATCGTTTATGCTGTGTATTCCCGCCTATGGGGCTTATATATGCCGTTTTTCCCGCACTTATCTGTGATTGGCCATTTTGGAATTGTATCCACTTCACAAAACCTGCTTTGTCATGCTCCACTTTCTATTCATTCCTATATATTTGCTATTACTGCAATTCTGAGTATAGCTGGCGTGGCTTAGTGGTTCAGTACCTTGACTATGGTGCATGGTATCCTGGGTTCGAACCTGGCCACTGCTTTTTATATTTTATGACTGTCTAGACAGGCTAGGGGGTGTGTCTGTGTAAAGGCAGTTTTCTTACAGCTTGCTCAACGTTGCCCGCCAGTTAGCTTGTTAGCGCGGTGCGCAGCTCCACGCAAATGGGGTGCGCTGGCTTACGCCTCATTTGGCTGTCAGCACGCATATTACGCTCAGCTCAGCTAGGGTCACACAGTTTTAGCGTGTGAAACCACTGCTCAGCTACGGGCACTCATTTTGCACCTGTTAAACCACTGCTCACCTACAGGCACTCATTTTGCACCTGTTAAACCACTGCTTACCTACGAGCAGATGCACTCACCTTGTTAAACTGTAGCTCAGCTATAGGCACGTCTGGCATTTTTTATTGTTTTGTTACCTCACATTTCTTCGAAATAAATGGACTATTTAATTTCATTTTACATAAAATGTGATTTTATATGTGTACATGTTTGTCAGGGACTTGTTTTGTGCTTATTTTGCTAAAAATAAAAATTGTGTTGTGGGGGCTCGAACCATGAATGCCTGCTCTTCAGCTGACGTCTCTACCACTACGCTATTGCTTCTTGGCTTACTTTGCATATTTAGTTCTTATATGCTTTCCCACTGACTGCTAACTGTAGCTGCGCTACGGGCACGCCCGCGCAAACGAGCACACTCACAGGCAAACATCTTTACAATTTAAAAAAAAATATAACATGTTCATTTATATATTTTCTGTTTATAGTCTGTGGGGGCATGTGTTGTGTTGTGTTTATTCACATTTCTGTGGACTCTGTCGTGGGTGTTTACTTTGGGCACTTTTACTCTTCTGGGGGCGTGTCCACTTGCAGGGCTCGGCCTACGGACATGCCCCCTACTGTCTTACATGGACCGTGTTAGACTTAGGTGTGATTCAGCATGCTCTCATGAATATGCAGAGCATGCTGACATCACTCCGTTTAACTGCAGCCTCCGTGTAAGAGTTATAACTCTTACACGGAGGCTTCGTGAATCCTGCCCATTGTCAATGAAGTCTCTTAGAGATTAGTCCATTGAGTTGTTACATGAAAGTTTGCTAAAGCAGGTGGTAGTATGCACCGTAATGCATTATCTTTATTTGTAAAGTCAAACTTACCTTTTAAGCTGTACTGCTCTGATGACAAAGCACATGCTATAGTACTGAACTGGTGATGTTTGTCATATTATAAGATCACAGTTTCTTCAATGGGGGACAGTGCCAAAGTATATGCAATATTTATGCATCATCCAGAAAAATGCCCTGCTCTACATAATTGACTACCCTATTGTCCAGCAAGGTACCTTCATTCTAGTAACACATTCTTATTACTTACAAATAAGTCAAATAATGTTGCAGGAGACTCTGTCTACTGCTAATGTGTTGCTAAACTATGGAATAGTATCCCCATGCAAATAAAACTCTCCAACAGACTCAGTCGTTTTTAAACCACTGCTTATGCAATGTCTTAACTAATCCTGGTCCTGTACATGCTCATCACAGGGTTAAAACTTTTTCACTATACAATACTATCCAAATACTCTCTTTAAACAAATATTCTCAACTTCTTAATGAAATGACAAAACAGTTTTTATACATAACTGCTGCCTGTACAATCACTAAGTTGCACATAAGCTTTTTTCTTTAGTAACTTCTACCACTGTAAAATCTTAGAATGTATATGTAAAAATATGAATACCGTTTTGTATAAATGTAAATAGAAGTGTAACTACTCTGTGTTTTACTGCAACTTAGTATACTGCAATGCAAGCAAATGGAGCTTTTCTCCACGTGCCTCCACTGAAAATGGGCATTACCCAGTCAAACTTTATAGGTAAACAAAGACTAATAAATAAAAATAAATTAAAAATATTGTATACTGAAGAAGCAGGAAGGAAACCTAAAAATAAAGCATACATTGTGTATAAAAAATATAAAATGGGTGGAAAATAAGAATTCCTCTAATTCTGTTTATCCTTTTCAACCTTCACATACCAATAAGATAAAAAAAAAAGTTAAGCAATTGGTTTCAAAGGTGATAGCTTCTCTTTCAAAGGTACATTGATTTGGTTTGCTGCACATCAAAATAATTCAATAGAAAGAAATATGCCAAATAGTTGCAATAATCTCTTACAATCTGTTGAACTAAAAGTTCTAATAGTAGTATAACTTGCATATTTTCCCTATAAATGAAGGCCTTCTTTTCACAAGTTTCCTGCAAATACTGAGGCCGTTTTTCTCTCTGTTCTGTATTCTTCTATATGTAAGCTAGCAAGCTGCTGAATATAGGCTTAACTTGTGACATCAGCTAGTGCCCTCCCAAAATTAATGAGGTCAAAGCTATGGCTTTCCCTCTGTCTTTTTTTTAATTGTAATCATTCATTTACTCACTTAAGGGTATTCTATGACATTAACATTTTTTGTGCTAGATGCTCCATCTCCAGTGTAAACTAAATAGCATAGTTATTCCACTCTCTTCCACTGGCATATCGGCCATCACATAGTTGTCATAGTTTGTCTTCTCCTCTGCATCTATTACTGTATTTCCTGTTGTCAAATACTTCTGAGGTAAACTTGGGATACTTCTTGAACTCATTAGCTGTATTTCGGTCACTTTCACTATGAGTTGTTGACTTACAACCTGACCGGCAGCCAAACAAAACTGGTTAGGAATTAAACCCAGGAAGAAACAGAGTTCCACCATGTTGACAAAGCCGGATTCACAAAAAAGCAATCAAAAGAATAATGAAAAAAGTGTAAAACTGGCACCACGCAACTCGATAAATAAAACAGGGTTTATTGAAACATTTCTAGTAATACAAAGACATTCACCTTCAAGGCTTCCTCAGGCAAATAATCTGACCACATAATCAAAACACTCTTAAATACCATAATTCAAATCATGTGACACTAGAACCTTAATTACTAATAAAGCATTTAAAGGCAAAATGTAAAAACAAAGTATATCATTCCTGTAAGAACTATAAATATTAACTATATAAAATGTATATACTATAAATCATTTAATTCTCCCACATATTTCCTTCAGAATTGGTTTTAAAGTAAAATTTTCATTAAGTTCTTGGGCTGATAGGCTTTAAACTGTAACATCCGTTTATTCGCTAGAATTTCGATATGATTACATACATCATCCCTTCTTATATTTTCATGAATGCTTTGTAATATAAAGAAGTCTAAAATCATGGGATGTATCAGTATTTTTAATATGCCATGCAGTGCATTTGTGTACAATTCACTTCAATTCAGATGCTCACATATCCTATCTTTAAGTCTCCTATAATTTTTTCCTATACACAATGCACTACATTGTGTGCATTTACACACACACGCACACACACACACGTACACACACACACACACATATATATATATATATATATATATATATATATATATATATATATATACGGATTCACTTTGAATCATTGAATGTTCAGAACATCGACGTTCTGATCATCGAGAACAGAACATCGATGTTCAGAACATCGAAGGTTTAAAGTGGACGTGCCAGGTAAGTGAAAGTGTAGAATTTTGGGTGTGTATGCAGGGCAGCAAGGTGCCCTGCATGTTGTGTGTGTGTGCCATCTGAGTGTTGGCATTGCAGGTAGGGTACGGGAAATCTCCCATTTAGCGCTACTGCATATAGCGGTAAATGGGAGATTTCCCTTACCCCACTGTAGTGCGATCTCGGAGTTGGAATATTAAAGTAGGGGCCCTGCATAACATAGTTTTTGTAAGTTTTTTGGTGTTTGTGTGGTTCATTTTGAACCCTCGATGTTTTGAACATCGATGTTCTGGTCTCGATGATCAGAATGTCGGTGTTCTGCACATTCGATGATTCAAAGTGAATCCATATATACATATAAAATGTTTTTGTGTTAAAGTACCATGGCTTCTAGGAATAAATGTCTTATATGTAACTTGATGTATAAAAGATGCATCAGTATAGATATTTTTACAAAACTGACAATTATAACATTTTTGAGTGCTAAATTTTGTATTGATATCTTATTAATATATTTCTCTTGTTCCTTATAGCATAACTTGTATTTAAGATTGCTTGAATATTTGTATCCAAACAATAAATTCTCTTGGTGTTATATCCTTAAAGCTGGAATATATTTTAACATAGATCAGTGTCTCCTGATTATATTTTGTATTTTATGAATGTTGGCATCATATGGTAGAGTACATCTCAATTTGTCCTTGTTGCTGTTTTTTCTAATATTTTTTCTTTGTAATATTATTTGAAATATGTTTATCTGAGAATATGAGGTGTAAATGTTCCCCAATATCCTTTTTTATCTCTGTAACTAACTTCATATCTTTGTTTTTATTATATCCTCTATCAAGAAAGACATTGGCTATAAAATTCATTTGTTTATTCATACTGTCTTTGTTAGTATTCAGTTTGGCAACTTGAGTAAACTGATTTTTAACAAAGTTATTAAAATATGAGGAGGATCCATACTTTATGCAAATATGTCTTTTTCTTTACATCCTTTTTGAAAAGTGTAGTTTCAGTTGTGCTATTAGTGCTTTTGAACAACCAGTTATCTAAAAAATCAATTTGGGAGAAATGAATCATATATTTAAAATGGCGAAAATCTGAAGTTGAATGTAAATAATCTACAAATTCATAAAAGGTAGTCAGAGATCCATTCCATATTAAGAACAGGTCATCAACAAGGGGCCAAGGGTACTCTCTGCTAGTACAAGGGTCTAGGGAACTACTAAACGGGCGGTGAATACCGCACAACATGGCTGGGCTAATTAATATATGCCTTCGGGCAGATAGCTCAGTACCAAACTATGAACCTATGAACAAAACGTCTATAAAATAATATATTGTTCAAATATTTGCTGTGTGTTATCAAAAATAAATTTCATTTCTCAGTTAGTTATGCTATTAGCTATAGGCATACCTATGGCTACTCCCTTACATTGTTTATATATTGTTTCATGAAAAAGAAATACATTATTACATAACACCAGCTCTGTTAATGCACATATAGTTAAAGTATTTATAGTTCTTATAGGAATGATATAGTTTAATGTTTTTATACTTTGTTTTTACATTTTACCTTTACAATGCTTTTAGTAATTAAGGTTGTGGTGTCACATGATGTGAATTATGGTATTTAAGAGCATTTTAATTATGTGGTCAGATTATTTGCCTGAAGAAGCCTTGAAGGCAAGTCTTTGTATTATGAGCAACATTTTCAATAAACCCTGTTATATGTATCAAGTTTCATGGTGCCGGTTTTACACTTTTTTCATTATTCTGGGAATTAAACCCAGTAAAAAAATAAATTTAAGCATTATGTGACATAAAAAAACCCTCCACTTCCTCTGAACTTCATGGTTACACTAATATAAAGAAAAAGGAAATGCGTAAAAGCAAATGAATCACTATAGTTGGGCAAACACTGGCAGTGATTTTTCTATTGAAAAACTGAACCTTCTGGTCATGAATCTCCATGCTGAACTTATATAGTACCTCTAGCAGTTTGAGCTCAGTGAGGTGTAGAGACGTTTATTTTGGCCTCATTAGTAACCTCTATCAGTTCACTGCTTCTTTACCTACTCTTTGGGAAGTGTTGCTTTCATTTTTCCTGCTTCCTTATACTTGCTTCTGCGTACTACATCTTCATTACTACAAATAGCTTTCATGTTACTATTATGTTAAGTATATACATCCAGGATGACTGTGGAAATGCTTCTGTACCTGCATTGCTTATTTGTCATACTCAAAGTCTCTTCTTTTGTTCCTTAATAGTTATCTGTGACAAAAAGAGGATCTTTTTCCTAATTGCCCCTCTGTACTTGCCAGTAAGCTATCCTGACTTATCTAACTGCCCCTCCGTACTTGTCACTAAGCTATCCTGACTTATCTATTTTCCTGTCAGTCACTCAGGTAATTATCAATTAATTACTAGCTAGACTTTCTCAATAAGGTTTTATTCTTCCACATTATTTATAGTAAAGCAACCATGTCTCATCCCCCTTTCTGTCTGAAACCCTTTAGAAAGTCTCCCCCCTTCCCTTATTTTCACACAGGCCTGTACTCCCTGATATAATCTCATTATTAATCTATCCAGTCTTTGGGGCAATAAAATCTATTCAAGTCTTTTCACAAAAATTGCCATGAAATATGATCAAGAGCTTTCTCAGCATTCAATCCTATCACTATCAAAGGATCCATCTGCTGATTAGCTAATTTTTGTATTTAGAAGGTTCCATTTATGTTATCAAACGTCTGTCTCAACAGGGTAAAGACACAATGATCTAGGGCAATAATTCTTCTTACTTCTGTTAGTCTTCTCATAAGTATGGTAAATAGCTTATAGTTATGGCAACACACTGAAAATGGTCTAAATGAAGAGGGGTCAGCTGGGTCCTTATTCTGTTTTAGTATTAGTCACTATTCCCTTTTTCCCATGATTGTTGAATCCTACCGCCTTGTGGTATTTTATTGAATATTTTTTGTGAATCTGTCTAAGAGAATATTTACCTAAATTCCAAACATCTGTTGATACTCTTGTTTAACCCAGGGGTAGTACCTATGTCCTGATTTGCATTAGCCATTTTAATTTCTTCCATTGATTTATTAGCCATTAAAACTTCCCTCTCTTGTTATATCCAAATCCAGCTCCAGACAAGTGACAAGTGGAGTACCTCCGGGTTCAGTCCTGGGACTGCTCTTGTTTGTCATCTACTTCTCTAACGTACAGGCCAACACTAAGGGACTCTGGCTAACAAAGTTTGCAGATGACTGCAAACTGGGAGCCATTATTGAATCCCCAAATGATGTGGATATTCTACAAAAGGGCCTTACAGAAACAGATGCTTGGTGCCAGAGCCATGGGCTCAAGCTTAATGCCAAGAAATGTATAGTTATCCCCTTTGGGAAAAAACATGTACCCATGAATTACCACATAGGTGTCAGTACACTAAACATTGAAAGTGTAATGAGAGACTTAGGGACACAGGTGGAGAGTGGTCTCACCTTCGATAACCACATCACCACAACAGTCAGGAAATCCTTCTATGTAGCACACCTCATCACTAAGGGCTTTTCATCCAGAAAAAAGGAGGTCATTGTCCCACTGTACTCATTAGACCCATTACAGAGTACAACACCCCATTTGGTATGTACCTCACAAGACATCTGCAACAGCTGGAAAGGCCGCAGAAATACCTCACTAAAAGAATCACAAGCCTAAAGCAGATGCCCTATGCTGACTATCTAAAAAAAACTCCAGTTGTACTCTGTGGCATATCGTCTACTCAGAGGCGATCTCTGCTTAACATACAAGGCCATGTCAAACCCTGAGCTGTTGGACATGCTCCACTTAAAGAAATCCCAATCCCTCAGAGTCACACGCACCAGGGATCTAAACCTTATCATCACAATGAACAAAACATGCTGGAAGGATAGGTTCCTGACCCAGAGACTCCCCATACTCTGGAATAGACTACTCATACATGTTAAGCAGAGCGCCTCCTTGGCCATCTTCAAAAGGAACCTTGACGATTGGATGGGAGATAGGAAATTCACCCCAGGGATCATGTCAATCACCCTGCTAGACAGGGGTCCAGGGAAGTAAATATTGTGGGAAGAATTATCTGGGCAATTTTTGGTTAGGCTTGTATAGGCCCTAGGGCCAATAGCCTAGTACCAACCTATGAACTTATATTAGTCCGGGGAAACCTCTTGGCTTTATATTCAATAGCTATATCTTAGCCATCATTTGTATAGTATTGTCACATGGGATCTAAACGTTTGCCATGATCATTCTCTATGATCCCCTTTATCAGATTGTGCAATTTCACCATCATCCTATCTACTTTTTGCTCCCATAATTTCTGGGCCAGCAGCTTAATATTTCTTGATGCATTCTTAAAGAGAGCTGTCTCTGAGCAATCTGCCTGTAGTCATTTAAAAATTCAGTATCAGATGCTACTTTTTTCTTGGCCTGCTTCAAACAATCTTTTCTTGATCTGTCAGACCTTCCCCTTTTGATGATATTTAATTGCTTGTGAATGTTGAGTGGCGGTATCTTTATTTTTATGCCATTCCTAGTATTCTCCATCTCTTAAGCCTCTCAGAGTAACCTTCATGCTATTTCATTCCTATCAAGTGTCACCCTCTACCCATTTCAGGGGCATTGATAAGTGCTGTAGGATTATTCCCAGCTAGTTTTCCAAATATTTATTTCTTAGCATTCCCAGGGGAAACTGCCAATACCCAAGTTTAATCTTCATTCATCTTTGGAGTAATATCATTGCTATATGATCTGAAAATAATATGTGGAAGGTTTAGTGGTTCTGGATTAAATCCCTTTGTTCCATAAAGATGTAGACCCTGTGCAGCCTTGCCCCTGAATTATATTGGTGGGAATAAAAGGTATATTCCCTACTCCTTTCAAAGGTTTCAACTACACCTTTTAACACAAAGACTCTTAAGAACCTCTCGATATATCTAGCTTCACTAGTTACTGTACAAGTTCTAGGGCCTCAAGAAACTTGTCTTTTATTCCAGATTTGGTACCAATCTCATGCTAACAATAAAATATGCTGTTGACTCTATTTCTCCCATGATCATTTTTATGCCTTGTGTTTTACTCTTGGGGTGAATATATACATTTACTAATGTCAGTCTCTCACTGCACTAATAACTGCCACATGATCATTTTTATGCCTTGTGTTTTACTCTTGGGGTGAATATATACATTTACTAATGTCAAGTCTCTTACTGCACTAATAACTGCCCCATGATCATTTGTATGCCTTGTGTTTTACTCTTGGGGTGAATATATACATTTACTAATGTCAGTGTCTTACTGCACCAATAACTGCCCCATGATCATTTGTATGCCTTGTGTTTTACTCTTGGGGTGAATATATACATTTACTAATGTCAGTGTCTTACTGCACCAATAACTGCCCCATGATCATTTGTATGCCTTGTGTTTTACTCTTGGGGTGAATATATACATTTACTAATGTCAGTCTCGTACTGCACCGATAACTGCCCCATGATCATTTGTATGCCTTGTGTTTTACTCTTGGGGTGAATATATACATTTGCTAATGTCAGTCTCGTACTGCACCGATAACTGCCCCATGATCATTTGTATGCCTTGTGTTTTACTCTTGGGGTGAATATACACGTTTACTAATGTCAGTCTCATACTGCACCGATAACTGCCCCATGATCATTTGTATGCCTTGTGTTTTACTCTTGGAGTGAATATATACATTTACTAATGTCAGTCTCGTACTGCACCGATAACTGCCCCATGATCATTTGTATGCCTTGTGTTTTACTCTTGGGGTGAATATACACATTTACTAATGTCAGTGTCTTACTGTACCAATAGCTGCTTAAAATTACATATCTCCCCAGTGCATCAATCAAATTGTCGTCAATCTTCAGAACAGTGGTTGGTTTAAAAAGAGTCAATGCCCCTCTTTTTCTCTTTCCTTTCCTCTACATGGGACATATTACTCTACCAATCTGCTTTATACATTCCTTCTGTTCCCTTTCATCTAGATGGGTCTCTTATAACACCTCTAATGAAGTAGTGCATTTATATTACTGTTCCAAAACACTTTTGTTTCATCTTTTTCACGCATTCCACGATAGGCTCTCTAACATCGTCATTGCCTAATGCTACTTTATTTACTTTTCCTAGCTATTTGAGTCAAATAAACCTATTCCTAATTCATAGCTAAACTGCTAGTAGATCACTATCAGTCTATTTGTAAAATTATCTAATGTCATATAATTTATTTTAAAATCCCTGTCTCCTACTAACCTTACAATCAAACTAACTACAAACAAACAAACTACTTGAACTATATACAAAATGATCAAATGATTTTATCCTGGCCATTAGAGTAAATATGTCTTTCTTGTGGTCATACTATATGCACAAAACTCATGCTTTACAGTAAGACCTAAAGCATACTGTAACTCTTACTAGGTCTCACCCTCCCCCCATCTTAACTTTCAAAACCGTCCACATTTTTATAGTTTTTTCACTTGGCTGCTATGTAGTTTGCTGAGCACTTTTGTGTAGAAATCAGTTTATGCTGCCCTAAGATTGCTATCCCTCCCCATAATACTATTTAATTATGGCTAGGAGACTTGTTTGCCCTCTCCTTCATTGAAGACATCCCATTTTACTAGATGCCAGTTAAATTAATCTATTAACGTTTGTCCTAATGGTGATCAAAGCATTCATCAAATAAGTTAACACTCAGATCAGAGCTTACTAACCCCCTGCATTGTCTTTCTCATCCCTTGCCCAGATTACACTCAGATCAGAGCTTACTAACCCCCTGCATTGTCTTTCTCATCCCTTGCCCAGATTACACTCAGATCAGAGCTTACTAACCCCCTGCATTGTCTTTCTCATCCCTTGCCCAGATTACACTCAGATCAGAGTTTACTAACCCCCTGCATTGTCTTTCTAATCCCTTGCCCAGATTACACTCGGATCAGAGCTTACTAACCCCCTGCATTGTCTTTCTCATCCCTTGCCCAGATTGCAAGGCAATAATGTACTCACATTTATTGAAAGAAGAAAGAAAATTCTTACTCAGGTATAGAAATAGCAGTCCCTAATTGCAAATTATAGACTCACTAATGCTTTGCTGTAAATTAGGCTTACAAAACCTCAGAACTGTATAGTGTGCTTTATATCTCAGCTTGTCATAGGTCATATAAGTGAGCCAGTGCAAAACTATAAACAAAGTCCAGAGCCCACGTCAATGTTTTGAAAGCAAAACTCAGTTTTTATAGATTTTTATAATTAATAAAATAAATACTTTTGTAATCAAGCCCAACAACTGAGCAAAAGTTTCTTTTGAGCAGCGCACGTGAACTACAATTTTTTGTTGATGTGATTGATAGATACTGTCAGGCCAGCAAGGCAGCAGTTGGAGAAGCTGCTGATGTGAAGGCCTGTACATAGGTAGAATATGCTGCACATAGGCAGAATATGCTACACCAAGGACAATGACTTGTGGATGGCCTTAGAGAATCTGTCAAAACATACAGTGACGGAGGGCTGTGGGAAATTGCCCACACCATTTTAAGTATGGGCGGAAAAATGGTGACCTTGGCTACAGATAGCATCAGAAGGCAGTAAGAACTTTTTTGGGAACTCCAAAAGGCTGTGAGCTTGCCCTTCTTTGAGGAGACAGTGGCAGAAGTGACTGGGCAAAGTGGCTCCATTTCTATTGATGAGGTCACTGTGTGCAACTAAAGTACTGTAAGTGGATGAAAGCTGTTGAAAATGCTGAAGGAATTGATTGTGCTGTGCTTACCCTACCTTTTTAGTATATTGCATGGAAGTGGTGCAGTAGCTGTAAACTGACAAACTCTGTGTGGTGTTAGATAGCATTTCAGGACAGACCGTAGAAAGATGTGCTCTAATCTTAGACTGATCCTGGTTGTCATTAGAAAAAATCTGTATTAGGGTTCTGGAAAAGTGACTTCATCAATACTTGAACCTGTTATTTACGAGAAGTGGCGGTTCCATACTGATAATGGACAAGTTATTAAGTTTGTTGTTGTAGAACTGATTGTGACACCCCGTGCACTGGCCCAGCAATCAAGGAGCCTCAATCCTCACCACTAACACCAGTGAGGGGCATCCATATAGGGAAAGGATAATAAATACACACACAGTAAAGTACAATTTCCCTTATGAGCACACAGAGATCACAGTCAGTCCAGGGCTGGTTGCTCCCTTTCTCTCCAGGTCTCCAATAAGACTCCCCACTGACACAGCTATAGGGTCCAGATCTCAGCCTAGTGGGCAAGCTAAAACCTCCAGCACCCTCTCTGTCCAACCAGTGCTTCATGTCCCTGCCCAAGTAGCTGACACACACACACTTTGAGATAAGAGTGTATACAACCACACAGACACTTCTTGGGAAGGCTGGCATGGGTTCTCCAGCTGTGCCCCTTTTACCCAGACTATACGGTAGAAATCACTACCACCAACCAGCTAATATTTATCAGCTACTCAAAGGCCCTTATGAAGGGTGTCCAATTATTACTGTGCAATATTATTATCCAAATAGTAAGTGTGACTGAACAGTCAAGGCTTATTAGAGTGACTTAGTACAGTATCACTATATACATGCAATGTGCTCTAGAGCTTAAATTAACTCTACATAAAACAGCCACAGTTAAAAGGTTTAAAAATATTTAATAAATAATAAAAACACAAGACAATACTTACTACACAGTGCTAGTCAAGAGTTCAGAGATCACAGAGAGATATTTAAAATCATACCATAGAAAAGTTCTGACATCACAGAAAAACAAACTCGCCTAATCTTCCTATTTTCTAGATATATCTAAGAGAAAACACAGTTCTAAAATAAACATATATAAAGAGCAAAGCAGTGCTGGTGATGTTGGATATCCTCAAGACAAAATGCTCAGAGCTCTCTGATTCTTTCTGTCTAAATTTATAACACAGAGCTGCATCACATGAAATCATTCTTCACACATCTCTGGTGTTCCTAGGCTAACAGAAACAACATTTACATTCCTTACACCTGGTCAGAAACCAGAGCAATAAAGGACATTTAAACATGCAAATTCTAGCCATTAACTCTGGCCTTAAAACAATAGGAAGGATGCCTCCTTCTATCATACCTCTCAAGTGTACCTCATTACGAGGAACATACCTCATTTGGGGTCTTAAAAAGTTCATGTTCCTCGAAGTTCCTCAAAGTTCCACATTGAAAGGGTCTGTCACACATTCAGTGATAGGAATTGTTTTAAGTGAAATCCATGGTAAATAGAAATTAATCATATTAATTCATTAAAGAATCTTCTTTATAAGTAAAACCAACACATTTTAACCATCCTATGACCTTCCTAGTTGAAGTTGTTGGTAATCCATTAGTATGCGTTCCACATTTTGCCCATTTGTTCCACATTATGAAGGCGAGTGTTCCTCATTTTGGAGATGGAAGATTTAGAGCTATGCCCTCTAGAAATATCAGTTCTGAATTTTGACATCAAAGACAGTCATAAAATACTTGACTTAGCTTTCTTACAGCAGAGTACACTGTTGTTACATTTTTACAGTTCAATATCCAATGCAGTCTTTTCCCATTTAAGAGAACAAGCCTGTGCCTTACATTAATATTTACAAATGACAGAATTATCTACAAAATTCTATCTGGCTAGGCTGGCAGCCTTCACCTATCTTCACACTGATAATAGAGGGGTTATGAGGGTTTGCCAGGGGAATCCCGTCAGTTGATTGACTGATGCTAATATGAATGTTGACAGACTGAAAGCAAAGTACAGAAACAACTTTTGGCAACAATGGAGTTTTCCCTTTTCTTCACTTTCAGACAACCTCAGAGTAGGTCTATATAACTTTGGGGGCTGGTAAGGGTATCCACCCACATGGGGGATGCAGGGGGGGGTCTTGTCTTCTTGAAAAAATTGCCTCCAAGATTTGCTAAAGGTTTCATCAAGATGTTTTCTGCGAAATCAGTTTCTAGTAAAGAGAATTCAACCAATTGACATGATTCCATTTGCCAGTATCATGTGTGTATATTTTTGGACTCAATATGGTGTGAGACTTTACCTTGGAATTCCTTGGGAAGAGTTATAATAGTATGGGGTTCTAGGCCTGATGCTATGCACCGTTCAGCCCCAGTATTTGTGGGGTTCCAAGCCTGATACTATGCAGCATTCAGTCCCAGTATATGAGGAGTAAGAGGTGTGTCTATGTTCTTGTTATTAAGTCAGATACATTTAAGTAAGGCATAGGACTCCATCAAGGGTGTGCCTTAGCTCCCCTGCTTTTTTTTACAATTTTTTTAACAGGATTTCAAGACACAGTAAAGATCTAGACAGTATTCAGTCTGAGGATAACAGTTTTATCTTTTCTATTTGCGGACTTTGCTGTCCTCTTGGTCTCCACATGAGTTGAATTCAAACATGCACTAGATTAGTTTACCAGAGACCATGAGGCAGTTGGCACATAAATCCATCACTTCCAAATCAAAAGTCATTGTTCTGTCTTAGGAAGGACTGGACTGCTGTTGGTAGGTGAGAGCAGAGTTGTTATAGTAAGTGGATGAATTTGTGTCTTGGGCTCTAGTCCATGAAAGAATGTTCAGATATCTGAGATAGTGAGAAATGGCTGGATACTGAGATAGCGATACCACAAGTGTTGTAGCACAATGTGCTGGTGGCAGGAGTGCTACGTCTCGGGATGTAGCTTGCATTTTAAAAGTCTGTCTATATGGTTATCCTCCTCTATCTTCATGGACATTATGTAATGACTAAGCAAAAGAATAAGATATAAGTAGTAGAAATTATATTCTTTTATATGATTGCTTGTCTATGTCTGACTGGTAGAGTGAGAAGATCTATATTCCAAGAGGATCGTGGAGTAGAGCTACTGCTTCTCCTGCTAGAGGGGTGTCAGCTGAGGTGGCTTGGCCCCTACTGAAGGTGATTTCTGTACCTTGTTGAAATATGTGTACCAGGCATGAATTACAAGGAAAGTAGCACCTGGAGAAATTGGTTTACTATCACACTCTTGAAGCACACAGTCTTGAATTTCATAACACCTGGATCATACTATCAAAGATCAAATGTTGAAGACCACAGTGTCTAACAATCTTGAATACCTAATCCATCTACTAGTGTAAATCCAAGAAAGGGTGCTAACATAGGCCCAAAGGAACTGTGGACCTAGGAATGAATGAGGGCGAGCCTATGTCCTGTAGCAATGTGAACCCAGGAATAAGTGCTAAATGGGTCCTGTGAGGGGCAAGTTCAGGAGTTTAATATTGTGGCCTTCAGCATTTTAACCTTTGATCTTACAGTCCAAATATTGTGCATTTCAAGATTGGGGGTTTAAAGATTCTGAGAGTAAACCAGAGAAGCTATATCTTATATAGGTTGTCTGTGGACTCTTACTGGTTTGGTCCACAATCCTCACGATGGCAATATAAGTGTGAAGCAAGAATGTGTTTTATTTACATCAAATTCATAAAATTACCTGTTTTCAAAAAAGTAATATTTCTATTTGAAATGCTATAGATGCAAGGCTATTATGGACAAGTACTGACTGGTGACCTTGCATTTAAGATGCTGCCAGTGCCCTGAATTTAGTGAAGTTAAATAGAGCAGTGTGCAACATACAGCAAAATGCCCACATCTTGTTCTGAAAATATTTTAAGAAAACATGAAGGTGTTAGAGATTTTGGCATTTGTATATAGGGTAAAATTGAGGTCAGAATGGCCATTTACAAAGCATTCATCTTATAAATGAAGCATAGCAATGTGCTTTTCAGGTCAGCAAATAAAAAAATGCATTGAAAACACAAATATTCTCATATCAGGACTAAAGATCTGGGCATTTCTTAATGAAACTGAGACTTTCCACTTTCCTAAACTGATATTGCATGTAAAATAACAATAAAATGATTTTTAATTAGAAGGCAGCTGTTCTTTTTTCATTTGTTTTCTTTCTGCAAGACCTTGACTGGCAGATCCTTCCTTTTTTAATCCCTCCACCCTACCACTAAGGCACCCTACCTCATGGCTGCACTACCTGTATCAAATCAATATTCATTATGCAGGGTGAGACCTTGGTATCCCCAAACTAGGAAGAGCCCCACAGTCCATTCAAAACTGCTGGGGTAGCCATATTGGCTTACCTGTTGTCCAGCAGGGAGACTCAGGTGTGAGGGAGTGGGTCAGCTTACAGATCCTGCAGAGGAGCATGTCTACCTAAGTGGGCCACTTCCACTCCTCCTAGGCAACTCATTGGGCTCTGTTGTGTGCTGTTGGCTGCATGGAACATGGTCTGCACATTGAATCCCCTGGCTTCTGTGAATGAGCACCATGGCAGCAAATGCTGTACTGGCTTATACTCCATTGGTGCAATGCCCATTCCTCCTGCTAGGTGTCACTCATCCGGCAAGTTAGAGCCCCCCCCCCCCCCCCCAGGATGGGTGAGCCAACAACAGCCCCTCACTCCCACCCTCCCCTGCCAATGCAACCCATGCAGCTAACCAAACTTGGATTGACTCAGCCATAGTCAGGGTTTTATCCCTCTACACCACCTAAATTGGCTTAACTTCTCTTTTGTATTTGAAGCTAAAAAACTACCTTAATGATACTTTGCAGTGAAGTATCCAAGTATAGCAACCTAGAAATTTCATGGCAGTATGTCTAACCATTTTTGGGGTACAGCTATTTCTAGGAGGGACCCAACATAGCCTATAAACAATCAGCAATAAGAGCACATGGATTATAAAACTGGTCAGCAGTAAAAGGATTAAAAAAGGAGAAAAAATGCATACTGACATCCTTACTGTATTAAAAGGATGTGATATATTTGATCATAGACTACCTGCTTCAATGCTACTTGCCTACATATGACCAAATGTCCAAAAAAAAATTCATACAAACAGGAAAATGAATTGCATCTGTGGGGGCTTTTATCTTCTTTTCCCTAAGTAGGGGCAGACTCCGTGTATCTCCTACATAATATAGCCACCTCCTAAATCATTATACTTCAGGAAAAATTCATATAGTGACTTTGGAAGAAAGTATTTATGGTCAACTGAGCTGTGATGAAATAGTTTGCAATAGAATGTACACGTTTGTATGTACGTCAAACAATATGAGTTGCTCTGTTTGTGTAGGTTTTTGTAAAAACTAACCGTTTTACTGATTTTTTTCTTTATTTTTAGTTTGTAATATATTGTTTCACAGTTAAGTATATGCCAAAAGAATGTGGATGGTTTTCTTCAGAAGATCACAGTGTTGTATATTACAAGCAGTGAGGGATTTTAACAACTCGTGTTTACAGCAGAGCTATGCATTTAAATCATATAATTGAGTCAGTCTTTGTTTGGGAAAAAGCCTTTAACAGTATAGTTAATGGTTATATTTAAAGGAAGAAAGTTGTTTTCGAATATGTTGACACAGTATTTTAGCATACTTGTTTATTTTATACAGTATCATTCATTCAGGTTGTTTTAAATAAAAATATTATTCTGATTTTTGAAAGCCCCAGAAAATTTTCAAGTATTAAATGCAATTTTTCTGTCCTTGAAATTGTATATACTAAATGTCCTAAGCACACAGTATTTCAAATTCAAGGATAAAAAAACAAACACATAAGAATAACATCATTGAATTACTTCTTTATTTCCCACAAAGTGAGGCTATACAATCAAAAGACGATTTACAGTTTTTCACAGCAGATGTATCACCCTTCTATTGTGAATACCATGTAGAATTAGTGCTTCAAGTTCAATAAATAAAGCACTTGTAACATGCAGAGCTCAAAATTCATTTATGAGTCAATACTTTAACTGTGTTAGAAAAATCTGGGCCTGAGCAAAACTGCATATTCTCTTAGGTTTGGACATTCAGTGATGTTGAACTCTTTCAGTGTACCCTAATTTGTTAATAAAAGATGATATTTTGCTTCTTCTGAAATAGTTAGCTATATACAATTTCTTATATTTGACTGTGAAGTAGTTACTGTTAATGAAAGCAGGGCATTGGGCAGAATGTCTCACTTAACTGTAGCACTGGCACCAAGGCTTAATTTAAAATGTTTAAATCTAATGTATATATTTGTTAATGAGGTATGTGAACTGATCACCCTGGTCCCTTTTCTTCCATGATTCCAGCTACTCAAACGTGTTTAATTATATATATATATATATATATATATATATATATATATGGGTCTACTTCATATGTTCGAAAGTTAATTTGATAGAAACTCATTTGACTGAGACCATAACACTGAAATTTCAAAACACTGAAAACCCATTTGACTGAAAACTCATAACACCTAAACATTACAGTTAAAGATATATGCCCTTTTCCCCACTGTAGTGTGATCATGGAGTTAGAATATATAGTTAGGGGGGGTGTGGGACATAGCCCCCCCACATAGTTTAGGTAAATATTGTTTTTTGCAAAGAGCTATTCATTGCAGTTATAAGTATCCATGTGTATGGTTTAAAATGTTTGAAGTATGTGGGGGGGGGGGCTATGCCCCCCACACCCCCCTACCTATATATTCTAACTCCATGATCGCACTACAGTGGGGTAAAAGGCATAATACTTGAAATTTCATGTTTAGGTGTTATGAGTTTTCAGTCAAATGGGTTTTCAGTATTTTTAAATTTCAGTTTTATGGTCTCAGTCAAATGAGTTTCTATCAAATGAACTTTTGATCATATGAAGTAGACCCATATATATATATATATATATATATATATATATATATATATATATATATATATATATATAAATGTGTATTATATAGTGTAAATAATCCAGTGCACTTCTTTGAATACACCGGAGGCCAACCAGGTTTTTGGCACTCATGACTGAGTAAATGCACAGAAGTGCAAATGCCACTACATGCAACCAGGAATAATGCTGAATGGAATGTTAATTGCAGAATGCTTTTTTAGTAGGTTTTACTTTGTATGGGCTTTTGTTAGGTGGGTTTTGATGGGTTTGTTGAAGGTTATGTTATGTACAATTCTATTTTCGGACTTTTTCAGACCGAGTCTTTGTTTTAGGAAATCACTACTGATGTGGTTCTCAGTGTCTAATGGCAGGGATTCCTGAATTTAGGGAGATTTCTCTCTTTTTGGAGTTGATGTGACTGCAGTGTTGGTCATTATAATTCTTGGAGATATGGAGAGCATTAGGCTCTATTACAGAAGGTTTAAGGTATCACAAAATGAAAACTCTAGCTTAGCTAGGTTTTTCTTTTAGGTTTTATTAATTGGTTTGCCTGGGTGACCTTTTTACTATTTGTTTTGTGTATATGTATATATATATATGTGTGTGTGTGTGTGTGTGTGTGTGTGTGTGTGTGTGTGTGTGTGTGTGTGTGTGTGCATAAAACTACCTAGCTAACAAATACCTAGAAGCATTATACATGTAAAATGAAGAAACACTGTAACCTAATTACCTAAATCCAGATCTAACAAACCTTAAAGTACTATACTAACTGGAGAGAAAAGGGTTCTCTTGGTAGTGGGAGGAGGAATGCTAATAATAATTAGCAAATATTACATACACAAAAAAAAAATAATAATAATCCTGAACCCTCAAGAACATGACTGAATTCTTCAGACAGCAAACAAGATCTGAGATGGAGTTCATGGAATTATGGGTAGCGGAAGAGTCAGACCCTTGGAACTAAAGAGCTTCAGAACTGGTGCCAAGGTCAGATCCAGATGAAAAGAGACAACACTGGATCAAAGGTTAAATCACAGAACAGCTTCTCCTGTGGATATGATAGTTGTATTTATCAAGAATATCAGTGAATAGTAAGTAACTGGCTTTTGAGTAATCCCAAAATTCAGTGTAGTTTTGGTGTGTTAGGGGTTTGAGTTAAGGGTGAAAGACACTGTCAGATTTTCTTTTTGCTTCTTTGTTTGCTTGCTTGTTTATTGGGAAAAGTCCAGCTGTGTGGGAAATCTTTTTTTCAGCAGATGCCTGGGGAGAAAAGCTCCAAAAAAGTAAAAATCTGTATAGTACAGTTTCCTTTGTCTCTTATCTTATCTTATGAGCAAGCATTATACATCATTCCGTTATGTCTATATTCATTATATGCATGTGTGTTCAACTGTATGTATATGTATTCATTCTGCTGTATTGTATTTTATACAGATTTTTCATTTTTTGGACCTTTTCTCCCCAAACCTCTAATGTACTTTCCATTCACTGCCTTACAGCCCTAATATAATCTCCTTTATGCACAACGGAGTAGAGTATTTCACAATTCTGTACGCATTCAAAAAGGCATAGCACATTGCAATAAATCATATCACCTTCAGGAAATAAATACAGTATTTTTGGGGTAGCAGGGGTTGTAAAAGAGGGTATATTGGGCTGGGCCTAAAGGAGATTAAGTGGCATAAGGCAGTGAGAGGAAAATAAAGTTACTTAGTAAACTTACCATAACAGTAGATGTTTGAAGAATCCCTACTGCAGTACCCTAAGCTACATGGGTTCTCTCCTGTACAACAGCCATCCAGCTGCCAAAGCTTTGTGGCACCTGCCACTCATCCAAACCATTCATCAGCTGGAGCTGAGCTGACTAAAGAGCTTTCATGCCAGATCAGAGAGGGAGACTAAGCCCTGAGAGGACATTGTTAGGAAAAGAAAAAAAAATACACACCCTGGCATAAAAACATACAAAACATGTGGGGGAGTTCAGGGAGGGAGTAGGTACAGCAGTTACTGCGACAGAAATCATTTAAACATCTGCCGTTATGAAAAGTTTACTTACATAGCTGTACTATGTTGATCATTATGATGACAGCTGTGGTAACCTAAGATTTACTATAGCTTAAAAGAACTTGAAGTCGAAGGAAAAGGGTCCAGGAGCCCCTGGAGAATGGTCCTAGCAAAGCCTGTTCTAGACTTGGAGACAGAATCTAATTTATAGTGTTTTGTAAATTATGCACAAAAACGCTGCTTCTGGAGTTCAGCACTTTCCAAAAAGCCATAAATGACGTTAATACCCTGGTAGAGTGGGCCTTGACCCTCCCTGGAAAAATGTTGCTGTGACAGGAAAAAACAAAGGTAATAGTCTGATACAACCATTTGGAAATAGTCTGCTTTGTCACAAGTTGTCCCCTTTTCTTGTCTTCAGAAGAAATAAAAAACTGATCAAAAGTTCAGAAAGATTTTGGTCTGACAAGATAGAACCTGAGCTGTTTGTGGCCATCCAAGGTATGAAGTTTCCTTTCTCCTTCATTTTTAGGTTCTAGAAAGAAGACTGAGAGATGGATAGACCACCTTAAATTAAACCTAGATACCACTTTACGCATAAAGGAAGGATTACTTATCAAAGAAACCCTATTTCTTTGGAAAATAAGATAAGGTTGATATACTACAAGAGCTTTTAACTCTAGTACTCCTTTTGCAATACTCAGAGCAGCAAATGAAACTGTTACCCATGTCAACAACCTCTGGTCAGCCTGATGAGCTGGTTCAAATGGAGTTTAAAATTAAGATCTCAAGGACGAGGCAATAGTTTTCTGGGAGGATTCTCATGCAGAACCTCTTTCAAAAACATTTTCACAAGAGACTGCATTGAGCGAGAGTAATCCATATCAGATATGATGAAATGGCTGACGAATTAACCTTGAAAATATTAAAAAAGTGTAGCACATGATAATCCAAGAACCAACTGAAAAAGTGTTATTCGACTCCAAGAAGAGGTTAAAAGGCTATCAATTTATTAACATAACACATCTGAAAGTAATGAGTGCTTTCAACCCTCAAATAGACTTCTTCAGATAAAACATACCAACTTGCATTGGTCAATATATACCTTCACAAAATTTCACCTCTCCTTAATTATAATGAATTCAATGAGGTAATTATTCAATAAGTAACCATTTAAAAAAAAAAACACCCCTAAAATTAATACATATCAATGATTTGTGTCACAAAATAAAACACTTTTAACGTGATAAAATACACAAGATTTTTCTCTTCCCACAATCTGTCATGTAAAATACTCACAAATAAACAAGTAGATGAAAAGGTCATTTTATATTAAATCTGCCCTCCTTTAAAATTGGTTTAAGTGAAACTTGTTCATTTAAACCAGGAGGAGGCATGGCACTCAGCCAAAGTTGTCATACCAGTTCCCTTTTCAACAATAACCTTTTTCCAGTCACCACCTCTAGGGTTCATTTTTATATTTTCTAAAATACCAAATGTGAATTGAGTAAAATTACTACAAATAATAGAGTGTTTATACAAAGCACTTGTTTCCTTTTTTGTAGTAATATCGTATAAATGTTCATATATTCTTGTTTTCAATGGTCTCTAAGGCTTTCCTATATAGAAAGCCGGACAGCCATCACAATTGACTGGGTAAACTATTCTGCCGGTACCACATTTCCCATTTGAAATACTACCCTACTCTGTAACATATTATCCAAAACTTTGCTATGTTCCCTTATAATAAAAGAACATTGTTTACAGCTACCACATGAACCATTTCCTTTATTCGTAGATGTAAAATTGCACGCATTGTCCTCAGGAAAGCTGTTTGAAAATTTTCCCAGTTTTATATATAAAAACAGGTTCTTGCCCTACCAAGTCATTTAATTCTTTATTCATCCTAATAATATTCCAGTTACGCTTTACAATACCTCTACTGTCACTAGTGTAATGGTTGTACTGAAGGACTAAAAGCCTTCTGAACCTTAACATCTTGAGTAACTTGCCTTGATTTCTCCATACCTGTTATAACCTTAAAAGTGTTATAGGATAGCAGCTCTCACAATTATTGTAAAACCAGAGGAAAAAAAAAAACACTTTAATGGGTGCTGGTTATGTTGTTGGCTCCAACTAGAAAACATTTTCCACTTGCTAATATATGATTTTCTAGTAGCAGGCTTTCTTGCCTCTATTAGTACCTGCTGTACCTACTTGTAAAACAGGTGCCTAAAAGGAATTAAGACCCTATCATCCAGGCAGTCAATTGAAGATGATTGATGTTGGAGTGTATCAGACACCCCTGGTCTAGTGTGAGTAGATCCAGTCTGTGAGGAAGCTTGTGGTAATTCCCCCTGGACATTTCCAAAAAATGGGAGACCACAGTCGCATGGGCCAGAAGGGTGTCACCACAATGATCTTGGAGGAGCCTTCTGAAAAGGCATCTGTCTTCCAGGCTTCCTTGCGTGAAGTCCTGGAACAGAATTTTGATAGCTGATTGTTCAGAGATGAGGAATTCCCCAAAGATGCATTAAATCTTGGAAGACCTCCTGAACTAGTTTCCATTCATGCACGTCTGCCCTGGTCCGGCTCAGCTTGTCTGCCTCAGAATTTTGTTCTGATGGAATGTAGGATGTCTGTAGAGTGAGACTGTATTGTGAAGCTATATCCCAATCTAACATGGCAAGTCTGCACAAGGGGTATGACATAGTTCCTCCTTGCTTGTTGGTGTACCACATGACTGTGGTATTGTCTGTAGCCACTTGAAGAGGTCCCAGGGACCAGAGATGTTTCAGAGAGTTGAGTGCCTTGATCAGGGCAAGCATTTCCTTGGAATTAATGCATTTGCTTGCATATATCCTTAGTGTCCCATATCCCCTGCACTTTTATCCCTCCTGAAACTGGTCCCCAAGTAAAGCCAAAGTGTTTGAGGTGATGGATTGCTTTAGAGCAGGAAGGGAGAAGGGGAGACCCTCCACCAAATGATTTCTCTTCAGACAACCTCCACACTTGGATCTGTAAAGATAAGACATGTTGATGCTGGGACCAAAGATATTTCAGATACAGCTGTATCTATCTCATGTGGAGTCTTGCCAGGGGAATCATGATGATCATTGATGCCTTGAGATGCCACGAGACCCAAAATCCTGAGGTATTTCATCTCAGTGACCAAAGACTAAGTGGAAAACCTTAGGAATAGATGTAAATAAAGATCTACTTTTTGAGTAGTGTGAGGGAGTCAAGAAAGACTTTTGAATGTTCTCTTGGAATCCCAGTGTGTGCAAGTGATTTCTCACCGAAGACAGCAATTCCTGAAACTTTGAAAAGGCTATGCAATGATACGGTGGTCTTCTAAATATAGGAAATGTGGATATCATAGCCTGCAATGGACTATAAGTGGAGCTAGACACTTTGTGAACACTCTTGGTGCAGTGGATAGTGCAAGATTTAAGGCAGAGAACTGGTGATGTGATCCAGACACACAACCTTAAGAAACGTCAGAAGTCTAGTTGAACATTGATGTGATAATAAGCACATTTTAAGTCTATTGTTACCAGGAAAGGAGGTAACATGTAGAGAAGTGGCAACATTTTGAATTTGGGCATTATCACAAATGGATTAGGAATGAAAGAACCAGAAATGGTTTCCAAGTATTTTCTTTCTTTGGCACTAGGAACACCTTTGAATAAAACACATTCCCCACCTGGGAAGGAGTAACTGGTTCTACCAGTCCTTGGGCAGCATGTGATGAAAAACAGGTGGAAACAAAAGTCTAGTCTGCAGTATGAAGAATGACCCCCCCCTGGAAGGGAGGAAGTTTCTCTCTCTGACATCTGTACCTTTGATAAATGATTTTCAGAACCCAGATTTCCAAAACAATCTGTTGCCAAAGACAAAAATAGAGATTCAGACTTTCTGGAAGAGCAAAGGGGCCAGACTGAGAAGGGTTCACAAGGTATTCTGAATAGTCATTCAGACTTGTTGGCCTGTCCTTGGTTTTGGGAGGTTTGAGACTTCTTTTGCAACCCCTTGAGATTTCTTCTTAAATGTCCATTTACATGAATTCTGTTGAGCCTGTTTATTCTATTTGTTTGCTAAAATTGGATGAGGACAAAGAAACAACCCCCCCCAGACAATTTGAAAAAAGGAGGGCTGAAAATCTTAGAGATTCCATGGATCAGCTGACCCCTTCCATTACACTTCCCGATCACCTCTGCAGTAGAGGGGTCAAGCACTCACTTTTTACATCATCTAGGAGATTCTGAGAATACAGACAACCAAACCTCCTTGATACAGTACCAGTAGCTATTACCCTGGAGGAAGTAACAACAGTGTAAGCAATGAGTAGTGCAACCAAACCTCCTTGATACAGTACCAGTAGCTATAACCCTGGAGGAATTAACAACAGTGTAAGCAATGAGTAGTGACAAGTGCAACAGAAGGAACTAAGTTATTTAAAGTTGAATTTTCCTTCACAAAAGGAAACTGCACATGTGAGCCTGACAATTCAAAATTATGAAAATCAAAGTTGCAGAACAATACACTTTTCCCAATAACTATCAATAATTTTCCCATCCTTATCTGCAAGAGAGTAGGACTGGAATTAAATAAGTGCTTGGCAGGACTAAGTTTATAGCTGTTGGGTCAGGTTTAGGAATAGTGTATACAAATTTAAGACTGGGGAACTATTCGTCCTTTCTGCCTTTTTAAGAACAGCTGGCTGACAATCAGGAAAACTGAAGGCAGTAAGATACACATCCTGTAAAGCCAACAGGACAGGAGGGATGGGAGTAGGTTCTGGAAAATCCTTTAACTCCTCCTAGTATTTTGTAATGGACTGAAAAACATCAGTGTTCTCCCAATGAAAACACTGGCACATTCTAACAATAGTCTTAGAGAAAACAACCCCCCCCCCCCCCACAGGGAGAATCAGAACCTGAGTTCTTCTCTGAGTCTGAATCAGAAATCTAAGAACAAAACCTTGAATTTGTCCCTGCATCTTCCTGTTCAGATTCAGAATCTTGAAAATCTTCAGGAAAAGAGGAATCATTCTTTTACTATAAACTACTTCACAAGAAGGAAGCCTGAATTAAACCCTGAGCTAGTCTCAGTAAATTACTCCTATCCAGAAAAATTTGAGGAACAGTAGAAACATGCTTGGTTTTCTGTTTCTTTTTGACAGGGAAAATGGGACCAGCTGTGTTATTAATGGCAGCAGAGATAGCCACAGTATTCTGACACAACAAGGAAGTGTTTCCCTTTCCCTCTCCCAGGGCTGAGAGTGACTCTTCTGAAATGAAAGACCCGCACAGGTAGAGTTTGTAATAGAATTTAGAACAGAAGCTGCCATTAAAAAGGAATAATTAGAAGAGCACATAAAATATTGCATGATAACTATAAGAATCAATCAAAGGAGGTTAGAAAGGATTGGGAAGAGAGATTGGGTAAGCAATTCACAAAGAAACAATGGGAGGATATGTGTATGTCTCCCAAATAAGCATCAAAATCTAGAAGACGTAGAATTATTAATTGGAAATGTTTATATAGATATTTTTATACACCAAGTAGACTCCAGAGAGTTTTTCCTCTGGCAGACAGTAAATGTTGGAGGTGTGATGCTAAAGAAAGAGGTAATTGGGAACATATTTTCTGGGAGTGCAGTGAATTGGCAGACTTTAAGTATTCCCTGTAGAATGCACTGTCAGAGATGCTAGGTGGGTAGATTGGTCTAACAAGGGAGATGATTTTTCTGAGCCCAGGCATGGTAAGGCTTTGCTGTGTCTAATAATGGTGACTGCCAAAAAAGCAATTACTAGAAAATGGAAATCAAAATCTAAACCATCATCAAATGTTGCTATCTGTGAACTCTTAAATTTTCAACCTGGCAAAAATCCTGTGTTGCGTTTGTCAAATATTCAAAACATCTGCTACAAAAATTATCTTTCCTGAGCTTGACAAGTGCATGCCATCCTGCCTGAACACATACCTGCTTAAAATTAGGCTCACATACTCTGTTTCCATTTTTTAAAACAGGACTTTTTTTTCATGTAGGTATTTACCCCAAAAATCTTTTCATTCACATTGACATAACAATCCTTTCTACATAAGATTTGTGAAAAATACGTCCCAACACCTGTACAAGCTGTGCTATCTAAGAGGGCTGTAAGTTCCCTACTAACAGTCAGAGAGTCCTTGTGGATGAGATCATTTGTACAGATATGAATAAAAACAGATCCATGCTTCCTTGCATTAAGGCAATCTAAGGCTTGCCTCATCTTCTATATTTTTACTCCTGGCAAGCATAACAGTATTCAGTGTTCATCATCTTACCTGTAAATGTAAGTATCAGCTCCTATAATAATTACAAGAATATATTTTCCTGACCAGCTCTGAAGAGTCTTCAGCTTCTAATTCAGTAATATGTCTTCTGTTGTTACAAATGAATGATCTTCATCACCATTAGTCTTATTAATCCTACTGTTTTCATTGCTTATTGCATTTGAAAGTGTACAATTCTCATCCAGTTGGCTTTCTGTATCAACTGCTTGAGCCATATTGTCAATTTTTGTCTTTCTCCTCTTTTTTTCTTTTTTTTACTGTAATATTCTTTAATCCTTCCATGTTCAGTTTTGATTTCTTCCTTTTCCCCTGCTACTTGCTTCTTTTTTATACCTTCTCTTTTGGAATTTTTTTTTCTGTAGAATGAAGGCTTTCTGATAGAAAAATATATTATTCCCTGTAATCTGTGTGTTGCACAATAAAGCAGTGTCCTTTTTAGTATGTATTCTCTTTGTTTTATAGACATTCATTAGTTTCTTTTTCTTTATTTTTTGTGAATTCATTCCTTTCTTTCGTTTTATATTTCCTTCTATATGGTCTGAATCCTCAGACTGATGAATACTTGTATCCAGAATTCCAAAGTTGTCAGTGGCATTATGTTGTTTCACAGGAGCCGAGTGATCTTTACAGACAATAGAGACATTCTTTCCTAAATGTGTTCTATTTACTCTTTGCCTAACATTATTTATCTCATCAGTCCAGTGATTAATGTATGCAACAGTTCTCCATGCCGTCTAGATTTACTATTGGTAATGGTATGCAAATCATCCAACTTTTGACACGAGGAACACAGCTCATCAGTGTTATCAGGTGTTACCATTAAATTGACATAGCATTTATTATACTGTACAAGAAATTTGTGCTTTAGCAAATCATTAATGGCATACTCATTTAAGGAATCCATATTCAGTTGCTAATGAATTAAAAATTCTAAAGGAAAAGAATAATCAAAATCAGTTAACAGTGAATTCAAAGAGAACTTAAATCAATTTCTAAGAGAAAAGTCACACAAACAATATACAATCAAATATTAAATACAGTAAAGTTGTTGCTCTGTACAAGTCACACAAAAGCTGGAATTCCGTTACATCATTCACAAATGCATGCAGTAGCTTCTGCTCACTATCGTTCACAGATGCACCGCTTTTGACAGTAAAGATCAATAAATCACAAACCAAGACAGGATTGTTTTGATAAACTCTGGATTATCTTCTCTGCAGTCTGTGTGAATTTATAGCTGACTAGGCCCCTTGGGATGGCTAGAGTTTGCCTGTCTAAAACCTATCACTTTCTAACAACAAACACTGAAAATTAAAAGTAAAACAACAAAATATAAATTAAAGTAAATCTATGCAAAAGCTATCCCTTTCTTCCTGCAAACAGTGAGATACACTGGCAAACAAATAAAATATAGATTCAAATAAAAGCTTCTCTTAACAGGCAGCTGCACAGACAATCATAAACCAAGACAGGCTTGATTAAATATGCTCTGGATGAAATATGATCTTAACAACGACTTGACGTTTGGTTTGTTGATCTTTGAGTTGGAGGTGGGTAGATTATTGGAGGGGTGCAGTTTTCTAGTTGGAGTGTACCACTGAAGAAAATTCTTAATGGATGGGCAGCTGCCTGGGATGTGAAAAATTTTGTGTGCTATTTTGCATTGAGAGTAATTGAGGCAATCTATGTATTCATACCAAATGAATTGTTTTATGGTGTCTCGGTAATGGGTTTTGTTTCCACTGATAGCAGGCTGAATTGAATACAAACTTGTGAAGCTAGAGGCATAATATGTAAGTGCAGGGAGTAAGCAGGCAGTTGCTGTGCATTTGTTAGTGCACTCTGCTTAATAGAATTTTGCCCAGGACAGCAGTTTAAGGTTGCCTCACAGCAAGACGTTGTCCCGTTCGATTCTCAACTAGAGCGTCTTCTGTGTGGAGGCATGCGTGAATGGGTGTACCTAAGTTGAAGGTTGTGCATCAGGGCTGGTAACTCGGCATGTAAAAATCCACTACCAAACATTAGCGGACCGCAGTTCCGCTGTGGCGACCCCTAACCGGGATAAGCCAAAAGGCACAACAACAACAGCAGTTTAAGGTTTCTATTTGTTTTCTTGACTACCTTTTGATCCTGGAGGTCAAATTTTAGATTCACATCAATCCAGCCTAAAAACTATAGACCATCAACTTGCCTTCGGACGATATATAAACTTTACACTAGAACTGATGCCAACAGAGTTTATAGTCATTTAGATGAAAACTCAATTATGGCAATAGAACAAAAGCACAATAAAAGAAAGTCATATGGAACAAAGGATCATTTGTTATTAAATAAAGTCATAGTAGAGAACTGTGAAAAGGGGAAGAATCTAAGTATGGCATGGATTGACTACAAAAAAACATTTGACAATATCCCACATTAATGGATAAAATAGTGCTTAAAAATGTATAAGATACAGTCCACACTGACCAGCTACATTACAGTGACCATGAAAAAAATGCCATACCACTTTGAAATTAAGCCATGATAAAGGACAAATTATTATCCCAGGGATAAAAATCTAAAGGGGGATATTCTAGGGTGACTCTCTGCCACCATTGCTGTTTTGTCTTGCCCTTAACCCAAACAGATTAACTCATGGCTATAATTTGGCTACCAGAAATCAACAAAGTGTAAAGACTTTGCATCTTCTTTTTGCTTGCCAATGATTTAAAACTATATAGCTTAGTGGCACACATGCCAGCATCAGACATCATGCCTGACTGACACATCATGCTGATACAAAGTCTGTGACTCTATCACTTGTGCAGGTTTGTAGGAGCAGTAGACAAGACCAATTGCTATGTCTGGTGGGTTATCCCACCATTCATGAAGGCATTTGCAAGATTACCTGTTGTAAGAGGTTGCGTTATGTCCCAGGCATATAATCTATATGGAGCATGTCATGTGTACACAGCACTGTAGTACATACAAGTGGATATGTAGGGCTACTAATATGTCTTTTGGCAACTGTGTATGTGTTTCTGTATGCACAACCCCTGTGACTGTCTTTAGTGTGTGTATGTGATGGCTATACCATTTTGTGTGCCTCTCCCACCCTGTGAACTCCCCCATTGCCAACCTAGTGTCAGCCCATACAGATGTCATCCACAGTATAAGCACAGTTACACAGTTTCTAACACCAAGCCACTGTGGTGCATGCAATGGTCGTATCACTGTGTATTGTACATTAATAGATGGGTAGGTCATCTACTCTGTCACCTCCATGTGCATGTGTGTTTCAATGCATGTCGCCATGCAGCGCTGTGCATGTGTGTTTGTGTGTGTGTGTGTGTGTGTGTGTGTGTGTGTGTGTGTGTTTGTGTGTGTGTCAGATGGCTCTAACATGTTAAGGGCCTCTGAACCCACTATTGACAATCTTATCAGCCCCTGCAATTGTCAGCCACTTCAATAGTAGTGGCAGACACTGCCACATTACAGTACCACTGTCCTATTTGTGTTATGTAGCTAGCGCTGTTGTTCATAAGACTGTGCAGGTAGGGGCTGTGCTCAGCCCTTTGTCAGCTGGCCCATATACAGGACTATGACTCTGTGTGTACTACCAGCACAGGAGGCCAGACATGCATATGAGATAGCAGACACACATGCTGGTGATTGTCAGGTTAGACTAACACAGGCTGACCTGTGTCAGGAATACATACCCCAAACCTGCCATGCACAGTGCCAGGCATACCCTCATCAACTGCATGACAATTGAGTGGATGGGACAGAAATGGCAGGGGCAACAGGTGCTGATATGTGAATCTGTTGCAGTTAAAGTAATGGCTAAGCTTGTGAGGGACCTAGTGCAAATACTCAAGTAACCTCCTCTGTATGTGTGAGCCTGTGGTCCTACAGAACACCCAGGTGACATGTATGAAGGCTAGGTGGCTGTGTCAAAGGTATGTATGCAAAATCATACTGTCTGCCACAATTGCTCCTCACACACCTGCATGTAAACACACCTGGTAAAGATGTGCATATACAGCTGTACCTTTGCTATGAAATGGTCAATGTGTTTCCACTCTGCCATACTCCACATTGGTAATGTCTGCAGGGCCACAGCCTGTAGACACAGACACCTAGAACACAAACAGAATACAGCATGTCAGACTACATTCAGCCAGCAGTAATAACACCAATAACCCATCATGGCTAATAAGGTACATACACTTTGATGTGTACCCATAACAAATGCAAGCAGACAGCACCTTAAACAGCATTACAGATCTAAACTGTACTATATTAACCCTGTGCATGGGAACCATATTAGCATGTCCCTGCATTGATGGTATGGATGACAAGGATGTGGCACAGGTATCCTCATATGCACAAGAAAGCCTCTGACTAACGAAGTTCACAGATGACTGCAAACTAGGAGCCATAGTCAAGTCCCCAAATGATGTGGACATCCTACAGAAGGGCCTCACTGAGACAGATGCCTGGTGTCAGAGCCATGGCCTCAAGCTCAATGCCAAAAAGTGCAGTGTCATTCCCTTTGGTAAAAACTCTGTACCAATGAACTACCACATAGGCAGAAATCTACTTAACACCAAATGTGTGATAAGAGACCTTGGGACCCAGGTGGACAGTAGTCTCCTTTGATAATCACATCACCACAGTAGTCAGGAAGTCCTTCTATGTGGCACACCTCATCATAAAAGAGTTCTCACCCAGGAAAAAAGAGGTCATTGTTCCCCTCTACTCGACACTCATTAGACCCATTATAGAGTACAATGCCCCTTTTGGAATGTACCTCACAAGATATCTGCAGCAGCTGAAAAGGTCACAGAAGTACCTCACAAAGAGGATTACTAGCCTCAAACAAATGCCCTACACTGACCGTCTCAAAAAGCTCCAGCTTTACTCCGTGGCATATCACCTACTCCGAGGTGATCTCTGCCTAACATATAAAGCTATGTCAAACCCAGAGCTGTTGGACATGCTACACCTAAAGAAATCCCAATCCCTCCGAGCTATACGCTCTAGGGACCTAAATCTTGTCACCACAATAAACAGGACATGCTGGAGAGATAGATTCCTGTCCCAGAGACTTCCCATACTCTGTAACAGGTTACCCATCTATGTCAAGCAAAGTTCTTCATTAGCGCGCTTCAAGAAAAATCTTGATTAGTGGATGGGAAATAGAAAATACACCCTGGGGATGACTTCTGTGTCTCTGCTTGACAGTGACACAAGAAAATAACTTTCTTGGGTGGCGTAAGCCAGGGAACCATGTTGGCTAGGCTTACGTAGGCCCTTGGGCCGATAGCCTAGTACCTACCTATGAACCTATGAACAAGGTGTGGTGTCGGTTTACCAGAGGCCTAGGCTGGGCCATATGGTTGACATCATGTGTGTGTGTTTGGAGGGGTGTTCTAGAAATGGGCTGTGCAGAGGTGCTGTGTGACTGAAGGTGATCTGTGTGTGATACAGAGGTGTGTGTGTGTTTGTATGCATACTGTCATGCCATGTGGCTGCCCTACACAGGGGTATATTGGACAGCTGTGGACCATACATGACAGAGTGTACAGTTCATCGTTTCCAGCCACAGACATGGGAATTGGTCCTGCCAGGGGGTATCACTGACACCACCAGACCCAAAGCCAGATGCAGTACTACTCCCTGATGGTGGCTGCTGTCTGCTCGATCCATGTCCCTGATGGACTGGCCAGGACCATGTGCCCACAGCCTGCCCTGATGTGGTGTGGACAGTAACCCCCTTCGGTAGTGTTGTTGGTACTGCTACTACGGGAGTGTGAAGGTACACCCCCCATAGACTCTCAGCTGATTTTGGTGCTGACCTACATCCATGTGGCTGATGCCCATCTCTCATCACACGCTCCAGCACAGACATTCCATTGTCAAGGATTGCCAAGGTCTCACCCCACCCTCTATTCATGACCTCAGTATTGTGACGTGTGGCCTCCACAAGGACATGTAAGTCATCATGGATGCCAGGAAGAGTTGCATCCAAGACCCTGAGTATTTGTCTGGTGTTGCATTCAGTACATGTCTGTGCCTCCATGATGGCCTGAAACATGCATCTGGTGACACCTGCTGTGGCACCTGTGAGAGGGGCTTGACAGGCAGCAGTCCTCCTTCGAGCACACCTGTCCATCCACCTATGTAGGACCTCGTCTGCACTCTGGCTATGGCTAGTGTCTACACTCACACTTGCCATAGTCACCAAACTAGCCTGTTCCATGGCACCACCCACCAACTGTCCATTATCTGTGGCCACTGGGATGGGGTATGTGTGGCCATTGTGACTGTGTGTGGGGACATTGTGGGTGACAGTGGGATGCCAACTGATGGCACAGATTCAGCCCCTGACGACCCCACCTGTGTCTCACTATGACTACCATCATCATCGGAGTCCATAGAGACACTGACATTAGGTTCTAAGGGGGAGGAACCATGACCCCCATGTCCACCTGTGAGGGGAAGACAACATATGTAAATGAATACCTGTACTATATGGTTTGCTGGTACACACACACACACACACACACACACACACACACACACACACACACACACACACACACACACACACACACATGCACACAGACACATGCACACACACACACACACACACACACACACACACACACACACACACACACACACACACACACACACACACACAGGTGAAGTGGCACACAGACCTCACAATATCCAAATGTTGACCTGCACGACACACAGATCACAGCATACGCACTCTGGACAGGCCCTCAACATCATGCAGTGCAGCCATTTCCACTTAATGTTACTACTAATATACACCTCTGGGATACGTGAGTACTATTAGTAGGTGATGGGCCTTCATCTAGCACAAACCGCACCCATGAACACATTATTGCTGTTCACCTGTATAGCACAGTGGCAACGCATACACAACATACCTCCCAACTGTATGGACTTTTGCAGAATGTCTAGATGTCTGGCTCATATTGTTTGCCTTTTCCTCGTGCATCCTGTGTTTGACACATTACTGGGATGATCTGAGGATTGTTGTCACTAATTAATGATATACATTTGGTTTCAGACTTCAAAGCCTGCAGTAAATATATGTTAAAACAAATCCAGTTACTCTAACAACTTTCTAAGCTTACAGAAGATATGATAAATGTACACACCCCTGTTAACATCCACGTTTTTGTGATATATAAAATGAGACCACAATAAATCATTTTAAAACCTTTCCCACCTATAATGTGACCTATAACCTGTGCAATCCAATTAAAAAACAAACAAATCTGTTAGGGTTAAAATATATAACATGAAATGCATACAATAGGATGGTTTCCTAAGTTTTCACACCCTTAAACTAATACTTTGTTGAAGCACCTTTTGATTTAATTACAACATTCAGTCTTCTTGGGAAGGAGTATGTCAGCTTGGCACATCTTGATTTGGCAATATTTGCACACTCTCCCTTGCTAAAGCCCTCCAACTCTGTCAGATTATTAGAACATCTCTTGAGCACAGCCCTCTTTAGATCACCCCACAGATTTTCTATTGGATTTAGCTCTGGGCTCTGGCTGGCCCATTCCAAAACTTTGATTCTCTTCTGGTGAAGCCATTTTTTTGTTGATTTGGATGTATGCTTTGGGTCATTGTTGTGTTGACAGGTGAAAGTCCTCATCATCTTCAGCTTTCTAGCAGACGCCTGAAGGTTTTGGGCCAAAAGTGACTGGTATATGGAACTGTTCCTAATTTCCTCCACCTTGACTAAAGCCCCAGTTCCAGCTTATGAACAGCAGCCCCAAAGCAGGACACTGCCACCACAATGTTTCACCATGGGGATGGTGTTCTTTTGGTGATGTAAAGTGTTGTTTTTGCACCAAATGTACCTTTTGGAATTGTGGCCAAAAAGTTTAACCTTAGTCTCATTAGACCATGGCACATTTTCCCACACGCTTTTGGGGAACTTGATGTATAGTTTTCACATTTTAGCCAGGCCTGGATAATGTTCTGTGTGAAAAAAAACTTCCATCTTCCAACCCTACACCATAAGTCTGACATATGGAGACTATGGGAGATTGCTATCACATGTAATACACAACCAGTATTTGCCAGAGATTCCTGCAGCTCCTGCAGTGTTGCTGTAGGTCCCCTGGAAGACTTCCTGACCATTTTTTGTCTTGTCTTTTTATCAGATTTGGAGGGACATCCAGTTCTTTGCAACATCACTGTTGTCCCGTATTTTCTCCCTTTTTTGATGACTGTCTTCACTGTGTTCCATGGTATATGCAATGCTGTGGAAATGTTTTTGTACCCTTCTCCTGGCTGATACCTTTTAACAATGAGATCCCTTTAATGCTTTGTAAGCTCCCTGCAAACCATGGCTTTTGCTGTAGCAGGCAACTGAGTAAATGTCAGGGAAATCCTACTAGGACAGCTGCCATTATCTGGTGTTAATCAGAGTCTCTTTAATTGATGACAGGGGTGTACCCAAGAAGACTGAATGCTATAATTAGATCAAAAGGTCCTTCAACAAAGTATTAGTTTAAGGCTTTGCACACTTGTGCATCTAGCTTATTGTACATTTTTTTATTTTCATATTTGTTCCCCTAACAGATTTGTTTGTTTTTCAATTGAATTGCACAGGTTATAGGTCACATTAAAGGTTGGAAGAGTTTTGAAATGATTTATTGTCTTCTCATTTTTGTATATCACAAAAACCTGCCATTTTAAAAGGGGAGTGTACACCTTTTCTGTCTACTGTATAAGAGTAATATTTAAAATATGTCCCTAGTTTTGGGCCTTTTTTCTCCCCATTTTGTTGGTCTGTGTCCAGATTTCTTGCACTGACAGTTTGTGAGGTATGCTACAGATATGTTACATCTCCTGCAGATAGGCCCCTGTGATGACCACTGTGATGCAATGCAGTTAACCCCACCACAAGTGAACATCTACATATCACAATATGGCTGAGTGACAGTTGTGTCCATGGTAAAATGCATGCCCTTAACATGCATAGGGTATTGGTGAACCATAGCAGAACAATTACATACTCACTGGCTTCAGCCTGCTGTCCCACATCCAGACCAGAGGGACTTGTGTAGTTGTGGGAGACAGGTATTCTCAGCAGACTCACATATGGCATTGGTACAAGATGAATGATTCTTTTCTGCATGTGTACAGTACAAGCTCCGATACTACACAATTTGCTGTCTTTCACCATAGATGTGCACGTCTGTGCATTACAAAACCCCACCCACAACTGTGTTTTGACCTGACATATGCATATGGATGCCAGTATGGCTGCTACAGTAGTAGATTAATGTCCACTGGGACCTTACCTGCACGCTCCTCACCTGTTGTCTGGGTGCCACCCACCTCCACAATGTGGGTGTCTTGACTTTGCTGTTGTTGTGTGGTGGGTGCCCCAAGGTTGGCAAGGAGCTCCTCCATAGGTGTAAGAGGGCCTGTGTAGCAGGACACTCACCTGTGGCTGTGCGGTCCCTGGCCACAGTAGCAGCCCTTCGCTGGGCATGGTGGATGAGGTCAGTTGCACGATGCCTGACCTTTTTGTATGTTCATGTGTGCTTACCCACATCATTTACCCTGTGGATGAGGTCATTTCACAGGGCAGTCTGCCCCTGCAGATGCTGTTGGCTATGGCCAAACATCATCCCATGGTGCTGGACTATGGTGTCAATGATTGCTGATGTCTCACTGTCCATGTATGGTGGCTGTCTGGCACGCTGCATGTCACCTGGAAGACATAAACAGGGAAATACATCACATGACCTCATACATTGGTCAACATTATTTACAGAAGTTGCACATCAACATTGACTAGCACTAGCCACCACTTATGACCACATCATACTCCTGTCATCTATTAGCACAGTATGAGCTTGCATTGCACTCCTGGTCCTGATGTGTCATGCTCCTCCCAGTTGAGGACCAGTAAATTGCATACTCCTCCATTCATCATTCACTTTTTTGAAGAGGGATGACAGCGGCTGTCTTCCATGCAGATGGGATGTCGATGGTGCTCAGGCTTTGTTTGACTACAGTGTGTAATGGAGCTGGGAGCACATGCCTGAGTTCATGTAGGCTGCATAGAGGGATGTTATCTGGTCCCATGGAGACTTAATTTTGTTGCCTTTGAGTAGGCATTATGGACCTGCTCCCTGATGATGAGGGTAGGGGTGTGGGTGCTGTGTATATCCACCTATACTGATGGGGGGACAGGGGAGGTGATGTTTTCACTTAACCTGTCTGCAGCAGGTTGGCTATAGCTATGGCATGTGTGTATGTGGTGTGATTGCCCACTAGTACAGGGTGGGTTGGGTTGTTGCCTCTGAGATTGAAGACACATGTGAAGATGGCCTTGTAATTGGCCTTGGTGGATTTGTCCAATTTGGACTCATAGTTAGCCTTACAGTGATTCACCTGTGATCTTATATGCTTGTTCAGATAGACTTGCTTCCAAGCTGGTGCCTGCTCCTACTTGGCCCTGTACAGCCAATATAGTGACCTATCATGTGGCTTGTGTATTGCTGCTGTCCACAAAAGGGGATTACTCTACCTTGGTGGAGGCAGATTTTACGAGTCAGATATTGCTATGTAGGTGCTCATATAGCTGTTTGTAGTAGGCATGGACACGAGGTCATAACTCAGTTGGATACTTCTCCAATTTCAACCTGATAATCTTGCTTATTCTAGTACCCATTTCTGTGTCAGGGCAAAGCATCTAGCAGCTGTAGACATTTCTGTCTGTTGGATGCTCTGAAACTATGATTACACACATGTACAACATGTACAGCTTATTTACCTGATGTTTTGCATCTTATGTCTGTTGTTTTGAGGCTTCCAGCTACACCTACTCATACATACATGTGCACAGGTAATACCTGATGTACATTTCTGTTCTATGTCAGTATGGCACACTGTATTTACACACATGTTGCTCAGTCATACCTCTCAACCTGTTAGATCAGGACATGTGGATGATGGCACACATAAATGGGGGGCAGTGACTCAAAATTAGTGACACCTTATTAATATTGCTGTAACACACTTCTGTCAGTTGATAGTACAGTAGGCTTTGCATTCACAGAAATACCCTGGAGGATGTCTGACATGCATATGTATGCTATTATGTTCTGATGTCAGTTTTCACAGATTTGCCAATGATTTGCCAGACATAACACAACTCTATGAGGAAAAGACTACAAATATGAGGCACACATGGTCAGTGTGAAGAACACTGGACAGTTGAACGGTATGAGCTCAGTATCTCATGCAGTTCAACACACACTTCTGTGACAGTAGTTTACTATGCACATACCCTGTATAGGTCTCTTAGATTTGTAAGACAACTGTGTATCATAGTTGTATTCACAAATAACATATGGATTTTTACGACATCCCAGTAGCTGGCCTAGCAGTGTCACAGTCAGTATTGTTCAACAGACACTCCAGTAGTAGTCATATGTGAGCTGTCCTTTCCTGGGGTGATGGGTCCTGAGCTGTGATGTATGTCACTGCAGACAGAGCAAGATGCTATGGGCATAGGTGCTGTTCAGCAATATATCAGTATAGCAAGTCTTGTTGAGACATATTTAACTTCCTATGTCCCATTATTGCATACCCCTTACTGCATTCCATTACATGCTTACTTGTTTGACATACCTTTTTCCCCCCAGGTATACTTGTATTTCATTTCTCTCTCTCTCTCTCTCTCTGTCTACACATGTAGAGTGATAGACCTGCTTTGCATAGGCGGCAGCTTGCCTTTTGTATGTAATGCTCATGAGCAGGTGATGGACTGTGCAGCAACTGGTGTCCCCACTTGCTAACTGCATGCAGAACAGCTTTGTTGTTATTCCAATAGCCAATGGCATGGCAATGCACTCCTATAATTGAGTACTTCATGTGGGCGTTGCCCCTTTTCCTTGCCTGTGAGGAGGACATCATGGAGGTGTGTGAAATAACAGCATCACAGAGGGTAGGTTGAAATACCTCTTACAACAAGACATGTGGAGACAGCACAACAAAATGAGGCAGAAGGTTCCAGACTTAGGGACAGAATGTAAGTATTGCTGCTATACAGTTGGAATAATGCTAGATTAACAGGGTTTGTCTGTACATGCATTTTCTGAGTGATTTCAAGTCTGACAGTGTTATGTGAATGACATAACTCTCAATTGTAAGGCTATTCACAGAATGGCCAGAGATCTGACTCTTATGTTTGGTCTGTTCCTCAGACAGTTTTTGTCCTTGGCAAATCAGTAGGATACTGTAGGGACTGTAGTCAGTAAATGCTAACATCCATTTGTGTTTTTGACTTCCGACCCCTCAGATAAGATATGTTACAACAAACCCTGTAACACCAGCAACTTTCTCTGTTTATAACAGCAGTATTTCAAATATGCCCCTGTTTTTGGTCCTCTGTCCCCCAATTATGTCAGGCTTTGTTCAGATGTCATGCACTAAGAGGTTGGTAGGTATGGTATATCATTATTTAGTGCCTTTATTCCTGATATCGTCCCACTGATGTAGCAGAATCCCGGACATGTTATGAGGAAGAGGCCATATATATGAGGCCAAAGCCTGGACATTCTCTGAGAATCTGTACAGTTGAGAGGTCTGTGTATGTCTGGCCATTGTTAGCAGACTGTCAGGATTGTGTAGCAGTGTAGTGTGTAAATGTTAGCTGGGCTGTGTAGGGAGGGGGTAGATGTGAGTGTCATGGGTCCTTTTCTATCTGGGTGTGCATGCTGCTCCTGTTTCTGGTGGTCTATCAGCTGTATATGTTTGTAGGGGCAGACTGAGACATGTCCTGTACCACCTCAGGATTCCTACTAAACTGTGACTTGGGGCAGTATATGTAGGGGTAGTGTGTGAGTGGCAAACAGGATCTATTTGTTCACACAGTCATTATACTCCAGTGTTCAGTTGGCTTACTGGTGTGTCGCTGTGGTGCAGTTGGTTGTGGATATGGACTTTCACACTGGTGTCTGTTTTTCACTACTGTTACATCCCTGTAGTGCCTGATATATTTGCAAATGCATGTGTAATTCCCCATAGCTGGTTTGGGGTAATGTTGTGTCAGTCTGACTGTAATTTGGATGGTGCTTGGTCGCTCTGTGTACTTTTCCTTAATGTTATGCTATGTCCAGATATTCATAGCATGTCCAGTTGTCTGGCTTATATCTTTGGTCTGGTCACCATAACTGTTGTGTATTTCAGACAAATCAGTGGGGTAATGTGCAACTGAGTCCTGGACTTGTGATATTTTAGGCAATATATGTTACAACTGACAGTGTTACTGTAGCAATTTTCTCAGCTTATCTACTAAAATATTTCATATATGTCCCTATTTTTATGCCTTTGTCCCCCCACTTTGATAGGCTTAGTCCAGATTCATTGCACTAAGGGGTCCTGAGCATACCTCTCACGTGCCCAGATTGTCGCAGAATGTCCAGGTTTTTGGGTCATATTTTTGTTCGTTTCCACAAATTATTTGTATTTTTCTGGTAAATCACTGTGATGATCTGGGGATTTATGTCAGTAAATGATGACATACATTTCAGTGTCAGACCTCACATCCTTCAGAAAATGTATGCTGCAACAAACCCGGATAGTCTAGCAACTTTCTAAGTTTATAAGAGCGATATTTAAAATATGCCCCTATTTTTGGCCCATTTTCCCCCCATTTTGACAGCCTTTGTCCAGATTTCTTGCACTAAGAGTTTGAGAGGTATGGTTCTGAGGTATGACTGCACTACATGTTATATACACACACATATCTATCTATCTATATATGCATATCTATATCCACCTATCTATCTATCTATGTTATGTATATATGTTTTCATGTATATGTATCTCCATAAACACATAAACACAAACACACATATATATATATATATATATATATAGGGTCTATATATATATCTATCTATATATATAGGGTCTATATATATATATATATGTATATATATATATCTATATATATGAGATATATATATATATATATAATTATATATATATATATATATATATATATATATATACAGGGTCTATATATATATATATATATATATATATATATATATATATATATATATATATATATATATATATATATATATATATATATATATATATATATATATATATATATATATATATATATATATATATATATATATATATATATATATATATATAGGGTCTATATTATGTTATCGAATACTCATGTATTCGAAAACGTAATAGTCGACCCCTAAATGTTGATAATGTCAAACGTCAAACAACTACAAAAAACCCACCCAAGCAAACTATTTAAACACTGTAAGCAGGAGACAAGCCCCCCTGCACCCCCCTTGTGGGGAGCTGCACCCCTCACACCTCCACTACTTAAATATACCAACTCTGAGATCGCCATACAGTGCAGACAATGGAAAACTTCCATTACCGCACTGTATGGAGATCCCCATTGAAATGTTCGACGTTTGACGTTTTCGACATTTAGGGGTCGACTACTACAGTTTTGAATACATGAGTATTCGATAACGTAATATTGACCCATATATATATTTACAGGACCTGACTGATTCCACAGAGTTTTTCCCCTACTGTTGAATGACTCTACTGTATGATATTTTTAAAAAGTATTTGAAATTCCAACAGCTCTAATGGTGTAGTGGTACGTTGCTCTGACTATAGTGTACAGGGTCCCGGGTTTGAGATTTGGCAGGGATGATTATTTTGTTGCTGTGCAGAACAAGAGCTGATGGAGACAGTGTGATTAAAGCACTTTTAAGCAGTTGTGCGCAGGTTTGTGCAGTTTTGTGTGAAACTAAGCGATGCTAACAGATGGTTAAGTCCCCTTAGCTTCACTTAGCGGCACTTACTCCTGCGCTAATTTTAATTAAAGAAAAGAAAAAAGGGTGATAGGAAAGTAGTGAAATGGGAGCAAGCAGGGGGTAAAACATTAGGTAAACCAGCTAGGGATGTGCAGGACAGCTGTAGGAAAGGACCATAGCTCTACATTTCTTCTGCAGCAACAGTTGTGAATAATGTGTAGAATTTGGAATTTACAGCCACACCCCACAGGGAGGGGTGTTAGTGACATACATTTGTAGAATAATTTGTAGGTAGATTGATTCATTTCCCTGTACATGGGGGCAAAATGTAGAGCTATGTATGGGGCAATGATTTTTTTGTGGGACAGATGCCCTTTTTTTATTAAGGTGAGAGTGGGATGTTGGGGAAGGGCTGTAGGTATGTTTGGGGAGGTAGGTCGGGAAGGATAGGTTGCATTCGCAGACAGACAAGATGCACAAGACAGCAGACAAGGGTGGCATATGACATGAGGGGGTTAAACACTTTGGACGGGAAAGGGTGGTTGGGAATCAGAGGCCCATGAGCACCCAAATGGATACAGTGGGACTGAGGTCCCAACCCATGGGCAGTCACCACTGCACCTTCATGGCCCCAAAGGTGGCTGTGCTGGAGGCTGGATAACAGGAGCAGTCTGCCCCTCCAGCTGCATCAGGCAGCCCTCCATCTGCAGCAGACGTCCATCTAACTTGGTGCGCATGACACTGTGCACCATACCCCAAAACCTGCAACAGGTAACAGGCTCCTCTCCATGCCAGTGCCCAGGGGGAATGAGCCCTGTCCCCTGAAGCAGTTCCACCCAAAGGTGGCACAGGACCAGCAGATGCGGAGGTTCCAGGTTGGGTCCCAGACATGCTGGGGCCCGGTGCTACAGCCAGATGGGGTGGGACAAGCGGATCCACCAGAATCTGCCTTCCCAAACATGCTATGGTGTTGAGGTTATCCAAGATGTATTGGTTAGTCATGAACAAAACATTTCAAAGTTAGTTATAACAGCATGTATGGGTGTTCAATTAACCCAAACCAACAGATTTGAAACAGCTGCATAGCAAACAGAACACATGCATAAATGGAACAGTAGTAAGCATTTTAACAGCATGCAAGTTACATTGATGGAAACAGGCCACCAATAATAGTATTTGAGCGAGGTATATTAATATGCAACCAGTTAAATATATGAACAATAATAGAACACATGTCCCAACAATAGGTTTTAAGAATGACATACCCATGGTATATGAATCATAATTATTGATGCAGATGAGGGTGGGTGGAGAGAAAAAAGTCCATTAACAACTGTATAGGCTTCCATTTTTCACAACTGTACTACTCAATACTCTACAGGTCTGCCATCACTTTACATCTACTTTTGGCCCATAGCTTCTATAGCACATACATACCCGTTAGACTGTCAACCTGTAATGGTGTGGGGCAGACTGGGAGAACAGTGGCCACATTACTGGAGGGGGCTTATACATGTCAGGGTTACATAGTTGACAGAGAAGAGGTATCCTGCACTGATGTTGTGAGTCTGCTACTGGCATAGTTCCCTGGATTCTTATCTGTGTCCAACATTATTGGCAGCAGTGACCACTAGCCGTGACAGCGTGACAATTGACGGACATGTATCGGGGAGAGTACCTATCCTGGTGTCATTTACAGGCATATGTTTTGGATAGTGGAACAGTTTTACACGGTGTATTAGTATATCCTTCATACAGCTACTACACACATTACTTTACCTTTAAGACCTGTGGAGAAAATATCTGTTAACACTTTATAATGGTTTCTATAAATATTCAGGATTTCTTTAGTGTATACATGCACACATCTCAGTACAACTCCCTGGATTCGAACCATGTCTGGGTGTACTAAAATTAAAAACAGGGTTATTGTCCATCACACTGAGCTACTGGGAAACTGATGTATCTTGCTTGACTGATTTCTGCCTAATACTCTCTGACCTTGTAATCCTGACATTCTTGCATGGCAGATAGTTATTGTACTGTGCATTGATCCTTTGAAATGATACTATCTGGAAAGCAAAGGTTAACACAAGAATGCAATGCTGCCGGGGACACACTATAATACTGTAGACATTACTATTCAGGGTTCAGAACTTAGTGCATACAATATTTTATATTTCCTTTATATCTTGGTTTACAGCTCCACATTCTACTGTTTTGCATACAAGTTGGTTCTCAGAACAGCCACAATTACTTCTTGCTGTCAACACTGTATTTGCTGTGATAAACCTGTACGCATTCTATTTCTACAACATGCCAGAGTAAACACAACAGTTTCTGTTATACATCTTTATTACAGTGAAATGACACTTTTATTAATGGGTATCCTGTGGATCAATATTACTGTGACAAATGTCATTTATTCATTACTTCCAGTACACACTATTCCTACTGGCAGTAAACAATGTACTCCTTCTACTTTATGCCACTGTATACTGCAAGTTAGATCTGTACTTACAAGCCTGTCGATGCATCTGTGACAGACTGTCTGCATGGGCCTCAATGTTACTCGCTCTCTCTGCTGCAGCTGTAGGGGTGAGAAACAAACATTATGCATACCTGTCTATCACATACTCAGGCTAGAATCTGGTACACCTATAGCTGTGATACTTACAAACTGCTGGAGCATGGTTATCCCGAGCATCTTGGATCCAGTTCGAGGGATACCAGTGGCAAAGATGAGGTTGCATGCCAGATGGTCCCAGACCTCTGCTTTATACTGTGAGCCCTGGTACTGGCCCTGCAGCAGTCTGTTGTCATTGTTTGATACAAGGAGCCCAGCCATGACCCTGGACTCCAAAATGCCCCAGCACTGCGCCCAAAAGTGTGAGCCCTCTTCAACTCCTGACATGGTTCCTGCAGAGATCAGGCTATAACAGGTTATGACTGTATTCCCACCTGTGTGGTTTAAATAAAGCCATATTCCCACCCTTTGCTGTTATTGGACCACTTTGAATATGCTAATCTCAGCTAAGCAGTGTGCAAATCCACTAAGCTGAGTTGCACAGTGATTAAACGGGTAATTCTTAGCATTGCTTACAAGTGCGCAAATCCATTTACCTGAGCTAACTGCTGCTTAGCATTCACATTTAAGCAATGCTTACACCGGCTAAGCATAGCTGAGCAGTACGTAGCATAGCTCAGTTTTCATTTTAAAAAAATATCAGGATTGTAGATTAATTCATCATTACTGACATATTCTGATTCATCCTTGGTTGTTCCTGATACAGGGTCAGCAGTACAAGAGAAAATTATTTCTACACCGAAGGAACAGGTTTTTCCCCTTCTGCCACTACCATTTTGGAATTCCAGAAGGAAGTCAGTGGAACAGGAAACTCAGCAAGGAGGTCAGAAATGGAAAGAACCACCCATGGGTAACCAAATAAGATTGTTGAAAAAGATGTGGGGTCTAGGTCTCGAGAACTAGTATGGAACATTTAGAGATACATGTTAACACTAGCTGAATACTCAATTTTAATGAAAGGTCTAGGGTTTATACCATCTACAAAAATAGACATCAGTGACTTTTTGACTGATTTATGCTTGTTTTCTCACAACATTGCATTAAAACTGATATTTGGCAACAGTAACTATCCGGATAAGTTGTGTTACAAGAAAAATAGCGTTTTTGTACCACCTTTACTCCGAATGTTGACATTTTTTTGCAAGCTTGTGAAAATGATGTTTATAATAATTTACATAATCAGAGAAGTTTGAAAAAGAAAAGTAATCTTTCTAGAGCTGAACAGCAAGCATTGCATGAGTTGTGAAACAATTGTAAGATTGTAATTTGTCCCTCTGTTAAGTGTGGACCTGTAGTTGTGATGGACTCTGAGTTTTACTATGAAGGAATACATATTATGTTGTTGGATCCAACAGTTTATAGTATTATACAACCAGACATTGTTGTTAAAATGAAGGAAGATGTTATTAGTGCTTTATATGAGAGTATGTGTATGGGTCTGATTAACAAAGAATTGTTTGAATTCTTTAAGGTAGATGAGCCTCTAATTCCTCAATTGCATGGTCTCCCCAAGATACATAAAAATCCCACTGCCCCACTTTTCAACTTACTGTGGTGGGGGGGGGGGGTGGTTAACTGAACCACTTTCTATTTATTTGGATCAACAACTTAAGGAGGCCCTGCATGTTTATTCTACAATGTTAAGGGACATAGAACATTTCTTGAATGACCTATACTGTGCTACAACAGGGTCCACAGGAGTTAAGATCAATGTGTTAGTAACACTGGATGTGGTCTCATTATTCACCTGCATCCCTAACCAGGAAGGGATTAATATAGTGAGGCCTAATCTAGTCAGGCAAGGTAGATTATCAGTACAACATATTGACTTTCTTTGCATGTTGCTGGAACTAGTCCTTGAACACAATGTCTTTGTATTTAATGGTACATGTTATTGGCAAACATCTGTGGGTGGCCATGGGCACTAGTTTTGCCAATTCCTATGCAAACTTAGTCACAGTCAAATGGGAGCAGCAGCATGTACTAGGTTTAAATGACTCCCTTATTCTTTTTTATTGATGGTTTGTTGATGATCTCTTTATTGAATGGGGAGGTAGAGAACAGGACATACTGGGGTTTGTACAGTATTTGAACAGTACCAAGTTCCTTCAATTTGCAGTGAATACATCCACTCACAGTATTGATTAGCTAGATGTGACCATGCCTAGGAAAGAGGATTCTCTGTCCACTAAGCTACACAGAAAGGAATGCTATTATCCAGCATTTCTTCACAGGGAGGGTATGCACCCTAAGCATATCTTCACCAACATAGTGAAGGGACAGGCTATGAGTATCTCACACCTATCATGTGAGGAATCTGATTATTCACAAGGCCTTCAAAGGCTAAGAGAAGAGTTTGCTGAGAGAGGTTATAACCAGGAGGAAATAAATCAAGCTTATGCTAAGGTAACTGAAGAGAGAGGAAGGTGACCAGACCCTACTTCTCTGACCACATGAGAAGTAAGGATGGTAGAATACCATTCAGTCACTCAATTCCATTGGTTATTTCCTATAAACAGGATGTTAATGATATTAAAGGCATTGTTTGTAACAACTGGCACATGTTATTAGTGAATGAGAAAACCTCTCCGTTGACACACAACCTGGATTTATCCACAAGAATAGATGAAATACGAAACAGTATTTGTGTTACCCTAAGACCAGAACTGTGATGGGTGAGACACTGATATGTACACGAAAATGTGGGAGTTGTGCTTATTGCAATTATATAGATGAGTCGGGTTATTTCAAACATCCTAAGTCAGGCCAGCTTTGGAAATTTAGAGCTATGGCCAATTGCAATACCAAAGATGTAGTTTATGTGGCACATTGTACAACCTCTTTCAAATTCTATGTGGGTAAAACTAATCATCATCTCAAAGAGAGGATGAGACCACATTTATTGTACAAGTAGGGGACATGACTATAGTACCCTTGCTAGACACACTTTGTCAGCAGATGAACAACATACATTTCTCTTTAAGGTACTACATGCCCAGGATCAAACAATTTGATTAGGGGGACCTTGTCAATAGAACAGAAAACATAGAACTTCAATGGATTTTGAGGCTAGAGGCATATAGGGGGCTTGGGCTAAATGACTCGGTCCCCTTGAAACCAGTGCTGAAATCCAGGAGGCTAAGATGAGGTATTACTGCTTTTTGCTGTATCTCTTTAACTGTGATGAGTTGTGTATTTAATTAACTGCTCATCTAATTTTGGAGGGCTTTTTGGGTAGTCTGATTGGTTGTAATGAATTTTATGCAGTCATATATATTGTTTTATTTTTTTTGAATTTTATGTCTGATGAAGCAGTGTTGAACACTGCGAAAGCACTCACTTTTTACAATAAATTTGCTGGTTTTATTTTTAAATTCTGCTAGAGCTTTTTTGCCTTCTGCTACACTTTTGGATTTGTCTGTTTCATGTTGGTTTTGTGGATTTCATTGCCATTTGGGTTTTTTCCTACATTACTCACATATTATATTATTAAGTGTATATGATTTACTTTACTTGACATCCCCCTATGTGCTTCCATTATATTACCTTAGGGTGTGACTTTACGGTATGGGACACTTGTGTATATATGGGTGTTTCACATGTTATATGCACTCACACTTCCGTTTTGGACCTGCTACACTACCCTGGGTAACAAATATCAATTACTACATAATTTAACATAAAAAAATAATAATTTTAACAATGCTTTCCCATGTAAAGATGGAGTGGATCTCTTAGTACTCAAAACGTGACCGCCTGCATGCAAAGCCAGGACTCTAACCACTACACCATCTTGTCATTGAGAGTTTGGCTATACATTTTTATTTAGCTGCTATGAGATGCTTAAACAATGCTGAGCAGAGGGACCTACCATGCACATGTGCTCAGCTATGCTTAAACATACCTTAGAATGTAAAAAAAATAATAACTTAATAAACCCACTTTATTTACATGTATCTGTATTCCTCGTCAGTCACAGTAAGGGAAACTGTAAGGGGACACATAGGGACAGATTTTAAATGTTGGTCTTACAAACTTGCCTCATATTTCTGTTCCATTTTTCATGTGACTGTGGTTTTCTAGCAAATCATTGGCAAATCACTTGTGGTTTAAGTCAGAACATACTGACAGGCATTTGGGTTTCAGACTTTATACCCTTCAGGAAATCTGTGCTAATGCAAAACCTGTTATTCTATCAACTTTCCAAGTTTGTAAGAGCAATATTTAAAATGTGTCCTTATTTTTGGGTCTTTGTCCCCCCCATTATTTATGGCTTTGTATAGATTTCTTGCTCTAGGAGGTTGAGAGATATGTGAGGCAGGCATCTGGGCATTCTGCAGAAACCTGTACAGTTATTGGGTATGGCCATACGGCTGTTTTGCAATGCAGGTGGCATGTGACAGTACCTGTCACACACACACCCTGCATTGCTTCCTGTTGGAATGGCTGCTTTCAGTGTCCGTGGACACTGAAAGCACTTGCAAAGTGCCATATGGCACTTTGACAATGCAGGGTGTGTGTGACAGAACCTGTCACACACCCCCTGCATTAATTTCTTGATCCCCTATCTATTTCAGTGTCCGCAACAATGTTTTAATTATTTTCTTTGATTTCAGTGTCTGCAGACACTGAAAAGCTTTTGCAAAGTGCCATACGGCACTTTCTGAGTACAGGGGGCATGTTAGATGTGCGTGCACTACTTAAACACGCCTCTTGCACTCAGTAGTGTTCATGTCTGTTTAGCCTTAGCAGTAGTGTGCCTTCATGAATATGTAAGGTGTGCTGCTGTTAAAGCTAAGGGGACATGTACATGGTTCACTCTGTGCAGGAATAGCACCATTCCTGCACAGAGTTTATTGAATCCTGGGGATTGTGTTTACTGTGACTTATAAAATTCATTTTAAGACCTAGGACCTAAAGAATACTACCACTATAAAAAGAGGTTGTGCTGAAGAGTTTGCCATTTATACTTCTTTAATATTCCTTAAGGTTCCACAGATATGGACATTTGTTTGAAATGTGAGGACATAATTTGATTCTGTGAAAAGGCTTAGGCTCCACCCATTGGAAGTTAATAGTTCAAACTTCTTGAGCTCCATTGGAGTGAATGAGTTTATGAAGTTTTAAAAACATATTCTTAACTGTTTTAAGAATTGATTTCATATATGCAGGGTCTAACAACTGAAATTAATCTCCTTCTAAGGTAAATTGTATTAACCAGATGACAGGATTATTACATATCTCTAATATGTCTTATTTGATAAACTTGTAAGAATTTAGTAAAATCTGCTTGTGAATGGTTTTACATTGACTAGGGTAATTTGAGTCTATCCAGAGTATAATAGAATTACAATTTGCAGTGACAGAATAAGATTCTACATCTGGGAAGCTAATACCACCACACTCCCATAATTCTATATGATTCCTATAATCAGTTCTCGGCTTTTTAGGAACAGCTGATAGTTTTGAAGCTTTAAGTTTGAAGATCTGTTAACCTTTATTTCTGAATCAGTCAAAGGCATCACCATCTTTGTCTGGAGGAACTGGATTTGATGTAGCTACATGTTTAGAACCATGTGCTTTTGATAAGGAAGTAACAGAAGGATCAGCTCTTGGGTTATGAATAAGTTACTTTTGAGATTAAGGTACCTTGTAAAGTATATCTTGTTTCCTAAGTGCAGGTGCCTATCAGGAGAAGTATTGGCAGGATTAAAGATAACCTCTTATGCTCAAATAACTTGGGGCATAGCAAATGGTTTGGGGGTTTCTTCCTGTAATATATCATAGTACCTCTGCTGTGTTTCAGATATTTCCTCATGTTTCCATTTAAACAAGCATTTCATCCTTCCTATATTATGAAAGAAATACATTTCTTCTGCAGGAGAGACTGAAGAAATATTTTCTTCATATTTTGATTCCCAGTTTTTTTGGTGAAGGTACTTAGGAAGCATAATCTAATCTAGCCTCTTCTATATTAGTATCAGATTCTGAATCAGAAGGAGAGGGAGTTCTCTTCCTTTTTAAATGAACAGAAGCTGGAGAAGCAGTTTTAAGCAATTGAAAAGCATTAAAAAGATCATTGGTAAAAGAGAACCATTCCCCTTTAGCTTCTTTTGAAGTAAGAGAAGAGGGGGAGAGTGGAACGGTGTTTCACCTTCTCAGTCATTCTGTTTGGAGATTCTGAAGAGAAACTCTGAATAGACTTAGATGTCTAGACTCCCTTCAGTTGACAAGTACCTCTTCCCAAACTGAAATATGTGGGATGTCATCATCCTCTTCCAATCTGACCAAGCACAGTTCTCTCTTCTCCACAGCAAGTGTACTTCCAGCTGTCGAGGGCATGCTAGACTCTTGATTCTTAGTGGCTACTTAGGGAACTGCACTACAGTAGTCAGAAGTAGCATACCAATAGTCTGAAAGCTCCAATATGGTCATATTGGAGTTGTGCATTGAGGGTCAGGGAAGAGAAGATGTCAAAAAAGACACTGATTGATCCTCTTTAGGAATGTTTTTCCTCTTGATGACTGGAAGACGGACAGCTGAGGTGCTGGAACAAGAATCCATAGAAGGTCTTTAAGTTATTGTTTTCCTGTGAATAGTTTGAGGGAACTAAGCTGGCTCCTTCATGGCCTTCAATTTAAATGAGTGATTAGCATACAGAGCATTACCACGTCATTTTCCTTTTCTAAGTAGAAAACATAAGCTTTGTGGAAATCTATGTATGGGATTTCCCCTTCTTCTCAAACATATGCAGATCGCACTATTACTTGTTGTTACAGTTCTTAAGCAGACCAGAAATACTGGTGCAGCATGTAAACTATCACTGTTCACAGAAATGTGGAAGAAGAGTCCCTAACAGGTCATGTGTCTGCCCAATATGTCAAAACTAGCTGACTGCTGAACCATTGAAGAGAGAGAAATATAGAGTCTACGTGTAGCTTTAACTGCCAGAAAGTAATGAATTTTGGAACCTGAAATTTTAACCACAAGACACAAGCTCCAGTTTCTTGTAGTTTTAAAAGGCTGTGTCTCTCTCTTCTGCCCCTTATGGTAATCTGACTTCCAAAGTCCCTCCCTCCCCTCTTTCACTGCTAGTATTATGTAACCTATTGAAGTACTTTCACCACCCATAGTTTTCCATATATCCATAATGCAAAGTGCCCACCCAGCAAACCAGTATTGTACTTGAATAAACCTCCCTTACTACAGATTGCCTCCTGCTCATTTTTCCAGTGCTTCCATGTGTTTGCCACCCTAGCTGCACTCTGAGAGAGTTCTGAGTTAATTCTGCTCCATCCTTGGCAAATAAGAGATTTATTTTATTGTTATGTACTTCAGTTAGTCGTTTAGGGTGCTACTGCTTTATTTTTTCTTTATTTATTGATTTCTGCCTTTAAATCATTCTAAAGTTCCCTAATACTTGAATTATCTTGTCAAACTAGTTTTAGTTTTGTTGTAGCATTAATCTCACAAACAGTATTCTTGGTATTATTACATCAAGAGGTTAGAAATTCCTAGTACAGACACAAATGCCCAGAAAGTAAATTTTATCTGTAAAACTTCCCTTAGAACTGAAACCTGTAATTTAGTGTGGCCCAAACAAAGCCATTGTGTGGAGACAAGCTTAGACCAGCTAGTTTGCACTGTAAATAGCACCACTGTCAAATATAGCACAATCTAACCTATTGTAGTGCCAAACCCCAGGCACCACCCAAGGAGACCTCTTTATAACCCAGTCCATGAACTACAGTAGCCTACCCCAATACAGGTCTGTACAATATGGATATGCAATTTCCAAATGTCTCTGCAGCCAGCTTAGTATATATGGGCATCCTGAGACAATGTAATAATTGTCTTATGTTCACAGACAATCATTTAATCCTTAAAAAGAAACAAATGTGTGCAAGAAATGAATGTGCACAGTTTCACTGGAGGCAAAAATTTTACATACAAACAAGGTTGTCAAGAACACATACCCACACTACATCCGCCATACACAGTGTGCTCACTACACACAAAGACCAATCTATGCTGAGGCAATGAAAAGCAATCTTTCTAAACCTCAAAGATCTCCTAAGTCTATAAACGATAATGCCTATGCTCAGCGATCTCTAAAGCACTCACCAAAAGCAGCACCAAACACCACACATACTCCCATACCCAGTGGAGCGCCAAGAACAAAGAGAAGATAATGCTTAATTGCTTATCTGAGCCAGGATCCACTAAGTTACACATGCAGTTAAATCACTACACCAAAGGTACCAGTGTGATTCTATCATAGTCAAATTGGGCATTAATGACCTCAGACAGTTCCCTGGACTACCTGAAGAAAAACATGTTTGATCTCTCTGAATGTGTCTCAGGCAGGTATGTGAGTTGCACTGAGCAGCATTTTACCTTCACCAAAGATGATGTCACTGTATGAACAAAAGATGATTATAGGTTCATAGGTTCATAGGTAGGTACTAGGCTATTGGCCCTAGGGCCTATATAAGCCTAGCTAAAAAATGTACCCTGGCTTTCGCCACCCAAGAAAATTATTTTCCTGTGCCCCTGTCGAGCAGAGCCACAGAAGTGATCCCTGGGATAAATTTCCTATTTCCCATCCAATCATCAAGATTTTTCTTGAAGAGTGCTAATGAGGAGCTCTGTTTGACATAGATAGGTAGTCTGTTCCAGAGTATGGGAAGTCTCTAGGACAGGAATCTATCCCTCCAGCATGTTCTGTTTATTGTGGTGACAAGGTTTAGGTCCCTAGAGTGTGTAGCTCAGAAGGATTGGGATTTCTTTAAGTGGAGCATGTCCAACAGCTCTGGGTTTGACATAGCTTTGTATGTTAGGCAGAGATTGCCCCTGAGTAGGCGATATGCGATGGAGTAAAGCTGTAGTTTTTTTAGACTGTCTGCGTAGGGCATCTGTTTGAGGCCAGTAATCCTCTTTGTCAGGTATTTCTGTCGTCTTTCCAGTTGTTGTAGATGTCTTGTGAGGTACATACCAAAAGGGGCGTTGTACTCTATAATAGGTCTAATGAGTGATGAGTAGAGGGGAATAATGACCTCTTTTTTTCTGGATGAGAATCCTTTTGTGATGAGATGAGCCACGTAGAAGGATTTCCTGACCACTGTGGTGATGTGATTATCAAAGGAGAGACTACTGTCCACCTGTGTCCCAAGGTCTCTTATTACATTTTCAGCATTAAGTAGACTACCAGCTATGTGGTAGTTCATGGGTACAGAGTTTTTACCAAAGGGGATGACAATACTCTTTTTGGCATTGAGCTTCAGGCCATGGCTTTGACACCAGGTATCTGTCTCAGTGAGGCCCTTTTGTAGTATGTCCACATCGTTAAGAGTTTCGATTATGGCTCCTAGTTTGCAGTCATCTGCAAACTTTGTTAGCCAAAGACCTTCTGTGTTAGCCTGCACTTCAGAGAAGTAGATACCAAACAGGACAGGACCCAGGACTGAACCCTGTGGTAATCCACTTGTCACTGGTCTGAAGTCGGATTTGGAATCCGGTACTTTCACAGTGTGGGTTCTGTCCATGAGCCAGTTGGCAACCCATCTTGTGACATAGCGATTTATACCTAGTTTACTGAGCTTATCTATAATTCCAGAGTCTTATCTTAGTTTCTGGTGTCTTTCCAAGGGGGATGCAATATTTCTTTGCATAGGAGGACATAGTTTACAGACCATATTGCTTTGCAGGCTTCTGAATATTGACTAAAGCTCCCACCCTGTTAGCATTTTTTAGGCAATACCAAATTGACAAACCTACAGACATGGCAAATATAACTGAAAGAAATGTAAAGCTGATGTGCTCAATGCTCTGGAATCCCACTTCTGATGCCATGTCACTTGTTTGGTCATGATAAAACAGATGAACATTCGTGGGTTCTGTTCAAGCAGCTTTATTATGTACAAAGATACCAGGATTAAGGCTTAATAACTTTAACTCAGATAAACTTATAAACAAACAAACTATCACATTCATACATACTCACTCTCTGGCTGCACTCTCAAATTGGCACTGAAGCTAGCATGTGCTTGCTAGTTATATGCATGTGCTGTCTTTGACATGCTTCTTAAAGGTACATCACACACACACTTTTCTACAGGTGTGTCACCCATATGGTGTTTAATTTTTTTTTTTTTTTTTACCAAAATGGACTATGCTACATGTTATTACATTTAATTTGAGACTATTTTCCTTGGACAAGTTCTTAACATGGTCTAACCCATGATAGAGCAATTATGCGTCAGGGAAAGATTGAATGACATCCAATTTATCATTGTCTGAAAATTTTAATAACCATAGACCATCGGCCTGAAGGTTTGAAAAATAGATGCTATATAGGAGAGTGCCCTGTGGTACAAAATGGGTACATCTTTTGCTTTCAGAAGTGGTACCTGGGACTCTAACCACATGGGTTCTGTGTGACATCCAGTTAACTATCCAACATATAAAATATCGATTTATATTCACATTTACAAGTGTGTCTATAATACCTGGCTGCAGAATAGTGTCAAAGGCCTTGTCAAGGTCCAGATATACTGTATGTACTGCATGACCAATATCCACTGCTTCAGTAACTTTTTCAAAGACATTAATGCCACTATAGCCAAACTGATGAGGGCCTAAGTTAACAGATTTTCAGTTTCCAAATTTATGAAGTCTGACGTAATACATTTTATAGCTTTACATATGATGCTAGTGAGACCGATGGGTCTATAGTTAGCAGGGTCCATAGTTGGGCTACCACTTTGTAATGACATTACAGTGGATTATTTTCTTGGTTTCAAGAATGTAAGCAGTTGAGAACCATAAGTTAAAGAGGTTAAGTAGGGATTTGGGTAGGTCATATATGACAGTGATAATCAGACTACCTGGTATATTATGGATGAGGCTGGGATAGCTTCTTCCATAGCAGTTAAAGGGGATGTCTGGGACTGTGGAATATATATAACTATGGCTAGAGTTCGATTTCAACCAAATTTTAAAACCCGGATCTTAACCATTTCCTTTGGGTCAGTGTGTGCAGCATTACTGTTGATTAGCTCCGAACATTGGTGAGTGCTAGTTCTTATCATTCTGACATAATTAAAGAAAAAGTTATAGCTATTTTTGGCTTTAGTGTCTGTTTTATGTTCATACTCAGCTTTGAGCTTCCCAATGGTTCACTTTTTTTAAGCAGAAGCACCTTTATTGAATTATCACTTATGACATAGGCGACTGACATATTTTCAGTTTCAGTGTACGTCTTCTATACTGTCATTTCCAATAGAACATTCCATAGCTCCTTCATTTCTTGCCTTCCCTTAAACCTCATTTCTTCTCCAAAACATTATTCTGCATGTATTGTTCCCACAATGTTCATTTGTTTCTATGTAATTTGCTCCTTCCCTTTTCTAAAGATCCCACTTCCAGTTTTTCTATCTCTTTTACTATAATCACTACTTCTAACATAGTTGGTTTAGATTTTGATTTCCATTTTCTAGTAATTGCTTTTTCGGGCAGCTACCAGAATTAAACTCAGCAAGGCCTTGCTGTGTCTAAGCAATTCAAATCCTATATCACAGCTCAAAAAAAAAATAATTTCCTTAGTTACAATTTGCTTACCCAGTGCTTCTCACAGAGTAGTCTGAAGAGATTTTTTAAAAGTCTGTTAACACATTACATTCCCCAAAAAAACTATGTTCCCAATTATCACTTTCTTCCCCATCAGATCTTCAACATTTGCAATCTACTTGAGGAAACTTTCTTTGAAGTCTGCTTGGGGTATAAAAATTCCCATGGAAACACTTCCAAGCAAAAATCCTAAATCTTCTAGACTTTGATGCTTATTTGGGAGCAATACATATATCCTCCCATTGTTTGTTTTTTGTGAATTGCTTATCCAGTTTTTTTCCTAATCCTGTCTAACCTCCTCTGATTGATTCCTATAGTTACCTAATGGTTCACTTAACTAATTTGCTTGAGTGAGCTCTTAAGGTTGGTACAATAGGACCTATTATAAACATTGGGATGGGATATGACTGAAGGATACAAGAATATGAGTTACAACTAATGTAGTATTCACAAGTGCAGAAAAAAAGAAACATAAAAGTGAGAGAAATATGCAAGATCAGTAAGGTAATGAGTAACAAGTGGCAAATTTAAATGAAATAGTTTTATACAGTAGGTTAATATGGGCTCTACCTAACTAGTCAATGCGCAGCAACAGCTAGTCTAACCCAATGGATTCAGATGTGGTAAGAACTGTAATAGCTTTAAATAATCTAAATGAGTGAAGTAATTAGTTTCATTACATTTTCAGTACAGCAGCCAGCCATGTAATAAAAACTATATTACATATATATTACATATATAATCCTGTACACCCCAGTGCAGTACTGTATAGCAGTAGATTTAAATGCCATAACACTATCACTAACCAAGAGAAATTCAACAACATCAGTGATCATAAAATGCAGTCAGTGTCAGTGTGCCTTCTGCATGCCCTTCTAGTGTTTGCGTAGGTTTTCTCTGGTTGCTTGGGTTTCATCCCACATTGCAGTGACATTCAGTAAGTGGACTGAGGGCACTAAATTGTCTGTAGGTGTAAGTACATGCACATGTGAATTGGAACAAAGACCTGACGACCTACTTTCATTCTCCCCTTTGCCTTGTAAACTACAAAGATATAGGTTGCTGTCTGATGGGTCATTATAGGAGTTGGCTGCGACTCATAAGATATGGAGAGAGAGAGAGAGAGAGAGATCAGTAACAGGCAGCACTGCAGTATTTTCTTAGATGTTGCCAGTAGTGTACAACAGCACCAAAGCAACAAGTAGCAGAGTATTATTGAAACGTAACACTACAGTCAGTAAAACAAAAGTGAACTGTAGTAGACTATCAACAAGGCACAAAAATGCAATGTTATTTAAACTCGATAACACAACAGTCAGCAGAAGAAAAGTGTTAATTTCAACAATGTGTCCAGAACAAGTACAGTCAGTAAGTTAATAAGCTAAAAATGACAATGCGTTTGTTGTATGTAGTAAGGCAGTAGTAAAATCATGCACAGTAGTAGGATGTGATAAATAAGACATTGAAATTTAAAATGTATGATAAAGAGCAAGAGACTGCTCTTTCTTTTGTAGACTAGGCTATTGTGTTGGATGCCTAAATGCTAAAAACTGGTCCATGAAGTTGTGGAAGTACAGTGGCATGATAAGTTGAGCAAACCTCCAGGTTTTTGAAGCCTGTAAGGTTCCAGCCTAGCAGAAACTAGCTATTCAAAATACAGTAATACAGATGGGAAAGGGCTTTGTACTCCTCCTCCATAGTTTTCTTCTTGTTGGAGTAGCCAAATACTAAAGAGCAATGTACTGAGCAAGCTTCCGGGTGTGTAAAGTCTGTAAGGCTCTGACCTAAAGAAAATGACCAATCAAAAATGAGCACTCCAGTCTCTCACTGAAACCCATGCTCATGTAGCTGTCATGAAGAAACTGGCAAAATCCTTATAGTGTGTTGAATAAGCACGAACACTATTTCTTTTCTGTAATCAACTTGTCTTTGAAGTAGCCCAACACTAAACAGCCACCAATCAAAACAAGCAATCATTACCTCACTGGAACCCAAGCTCAGGTAGTTATCATGTGGAAGCCTTGCTCTCACCAAAACCTGTAACACTGAAGATCCAAACCTGATGCTTTCAGATATGTCTGCCATATGTCAGTGCTATTTATGGTGAAGTACTGCCAAGGATTTCTATATGTGGATTTGGTGGTGTTGGGAAGTAAAGTCTGATCTGTATGGATGTGTTCCTGCCAACTCCAGGTCTGTCTGTGATATGTCTGATATTTATGGCGTGGCAGTGCATGGAACTCATGTTTGTGTGGAGGTGTGCATATCTGAGTTAGGGCAGGAGTATACCAGCATCCTATCACCATGTTCTAGGATGCTATTGTTGTGTAGGTTTGTATACCAAAAGATAAGAGGAACACACCTGGCAACCTACTGGGCAACAGGGTAACGAACATAGGTGTAGGGGTGTCTGCTGAATATATATTTGCTACATCATCTTCCACCTACTACAGTTTACAAATGTAATGCTTTCTCTTCCTGACATGGAAAGAATGGGATTGTAGCCATGTGAGATGCTGTAGAAGACTGCTCAGGTTGGTAGCAATGTAGGGTTGCTATTACTGATGTCTGCTGTCCCATGGAATATGCCCATTGTGCATACTGGATTGATGCACTTACAGCACAGCACCCTTCCCATTGCATCTCCAGATTACATGTTCAGAGGAACAAGAGGGTTGAGCAGGTGCCTCAAACCAGCTTACTTCTGTTGAGTCAGTACTGTGGAGGATGATAACTATGGGAGAGCCTCACTGTAGGGGCTGATTGTGACCTCTCATCAGCAGGTCACCTGTCCCCATTGACTGTAGTGGACAGACACATTTACAGTAGCTGGAGTCTGTGATTGTGAAACAGCTGGATATATAACCTGGCCAGATAAAATGCCTCCTGGAGCAGATTGCAGATTCACTGACTGAGCCACCCCCCCACTAGCCACAAGAAGGGGAACAATTCCATATGACTTGCCACACTGATAGATCTTCTAATAACGGGTCATTGTAATTCCCATCTGAGGCTGAGTGGCAGCTTACACAGTGCAAAGAAACACCCAACCTTTCCCCATTCTCTCTTCCTACTGTGTTGCAGACCTCACATTCTTTGTGTTGTCCATCTCTCTTCATAACCATTTTTCCATCTTCAGTGTCTCTCTTTCCACTCCATATATCCCCTCCTAGCATGTGCATGTGTGCACATCCACAACTCTTTCCCTTATTATGTGCTTGTCTACTTCCCCCAGCACAATACCCTACCCCCGGTTTCCTTCCACTGTTTTTCTTGTCACACTTCCTCCGCATCTCGGTTTGAGGAAGAGGGTGGGGTTATCACTTGCTTTCCACCTCATTTATGCATTATAAAAGTGTCTATGTATGTGGCTCTCCAAAACACTGTAGATGCCATACTGGTGTAGCTACATGCATGATGTGCCTCTTTGGGCTGCTCTGCCATACAGCAAAATTTTAGGTGCGCCAGAGCTTTTATATATATATATATTGTTACCCACTGCAGAGCTACAATGTATATGGCAAGATGTTAGTGACTATTCATACTTACAGCTTTTTATTGCAAGAGCTGCACATTGGATTACATGGCTACTTCAGTTAATTACAAGTCACACATATGTCTATTCTGCTGTTCTGAACAATTGTGTTGCTGCATGGATTGCCATGACAATGCAGCTGTTGCACTACTCAACTATTTGCATCTATGTGCAACTGTATCTCCAAGGTCCCAACTTTTATCTATAATTACTCTTAATCGCTAGGCATCACTGCAAAGCTGCACAAGCTCTGTGCAACTGCATAGTTCTGCTTTATGAATCCCAGCTAAAATTCAAAATCTGCAACTATGATCTTTGCATTCAAGCAGAAGATCCACAAATATTAATATTAAAATTAAAATATATATAATGTATCAATAAAATAACAAAATGACAGGTACAATGAAAGCACAAGATGAGTTTATGCAACCTGTCTAGATCAGAAATGACAAGAAGCTAATTGTTATAAATGCTTCAGTAATATCCAGAGCCATTTGCTCTAAAATGAATACATCACATTCTTGTATATGAAATCAGAACATTTAAAAATAAGTTATGTACTCACCATAACAATGCATCTGTGTTGTCTGTTTTCATCATTGCTCAACTGATGGGTTTTTTGGCCACTTCTAAAGACTTGTATTTGTAGCTCGAGCTCCTCCCCTTACCCATAATCCTCCTCAGCAACAATATTACTTCAGTTGGAGTTCATCCTCCCTTCACTCGACAGTGTGTGAACAAACAGATATGATATAGAGACAATATAAAATAATACCTTGGGGAATAACTATATAGGTAGGAGAAACAAGAAGAAAAGAACTTGAGCTCATCGATCAGTCAAGCAAAATATTTAGCCCTCAGGCCAAACTAGGAGCTTTGGAAATTAGAAACAAATTGTGAAATAGTAAGGGGATGGAGGGAGGGAAGGAGGTTGAGGAAGTATGAAAACAGACAACACAGATGCATAGTTATGGTGAGTACATAACTTTTATATCTGTTATTGTCTTTTTCTTCCAGTCCTCAACTGATGTGGCAGAGTCCTCAACGAGACAAAAAACAGGATGGTCTTCAAGGAAGGATATTCTGGAGCACAGCAGAGCCAAACACTGCTCTGTTCCTTGATAAGACGGCCAAATTGTAGCAAGCAGCAAAAGTATGTGTCAGACCAGGTCTACTTCAAAACATTGAAATTCAAAACATTGAGACCATAACATCAAAAACCCAAAACACTGAAAACCCAAAACAATGAAAACTCAGAACACTGAAAGTGTGCATTATAACATAGAAAACTACAACACACATAAATAATATCCCCTCCACCTATAACAACACCAAAGTAAGAAAAACACTTTTTACTGCATTTCTGCAGGGGGCAAGCCCCCCTGCACCCCCATTTGGGGGGGGGTGCTGCCTCCCACACTCCCCTTAAAATTAAATATACCAACTCCTAGATCGCACTACAGTGGAAAAAAGTTAATTTCCTAACCTCACTGTAACAGGATTACCATACAGAATGTAAACATATGAATGTGTTGCTTTCATGGAAGTTAAGTTAGTGTTCTGAGAAGTGCTGGGAGTAGGGGAAAAAGTGTTTATTTCACCTATCTGTACCTGTTTTTAGGCCATACAGGTAAGTGATATAGACATTATGTTTACATTCTGTATGGTGATTGCGATACACTGAGGTTAGGAAATTAACTTTTTTCCACTGTAGTGTCGCTCTTGGAGTTGGTATATTTAATTTACTGGCAGTTTGGGGGTGCAGGGGGGCTTGACCCCCTGCAGCAATGTAGTAAAAAGTGTGTTTGTTTGTTGTTGTTATAGGCGGAGAGGATGTTATTTACATGTGCATTGTGGTTTTCAGTCTTATGATGCAAAGTTTCAGTGTTCTGGGTTTTCATTGTTTTGGGTTTTTGATGTTATGGTCTCAGTGTTTTGAGGTTCAATGTTATGAGATTTCAATGTTTTGAAGTAGACTCAGTCAGACCAAGTAGCAGCCCCACAAATGTCATCTATAGAAACCTTAGAAAAATGGCAGAAGATGTGGCTGTTGATCTAGTGGAAGGAGCCTTGAAAGGTCTGGGAAGTGTCAATCCATTTTTGTTGTATAGAAAAGAAAGGCACTCATTAAGCTACTTGGCTAAAGTCACCTATGAAACAGGTTTTCCTAATTTGGCTTTGGAAAAAGAAATAAACAGCTGGTCTGATTTTTTAAAATCTTTTGTTCTGTGGATATAAAATTGAAGTTGCCTATGCACATCTAAAAGGAGAAACGTGTACTCTTCTTTATTGGAAAAATTTGGAAAGAAAATAGGAAAGTTGGGTGGTTCATAGATGTTTCTGAAGCAATCTTAGTTAGAAAGGAAGGATTCATGTGGAAACAGACCCTGTCCTTATGAAAAATTAGATATGAGATGAGAAGGCCTAGAGTTGATACTTACCTGGCCAGAGTGATTGCAACCAGAAAAAAATAGTTTTCCATTATAAATATTTTAAATCGACCTTGCCCATTGGTTCAAAAGGAACTTAAGTCAAGGATTATAGGAGAATCTTTAGATACTATGGTGGAATAGGATCTTTGATGGCAGGTTGGAGTAAGTAGGTACCTTTAAGGAAGGCTTTACAAAATGTAGATGAGGCCAAAGAAGACTGGTTATTTCATGCATCAAAATTTGAGATAACTGCAAGCTGACTCTTTACAATTCAGTAACTAGCACCTTTGTTAAAAATGGAAACAAGGAAATCCAAAATAGCTGAAATGGGTGCTGAAAAAGGATCTGTTTGTCTCTGTGCTGCCCAAAGGGAGAACCTTTTCCATTTACTCTTATACACCTTTCTCATAAAATCCTTCTGAGAAGATATAAGGATGTTCTGACTGGGATGAAACCCTGGACTGTCTTGCCATTGTTGGAAATGGAGAAACCATGTGGTCAGTTTGAGGGTCTGAATGTGTGGATGATTTATTCCTGATGAGTGAGGATTTTGTGTCAGAACTAAAGGGATGTACAAGATGAGGCCACAGAAAAGGGAACCATACTTGTCGAGGTCAGAAAGGAGCAATGAGGATTACTTTGCACTTCTGGTTTGACACTTTCCGAAGGAATCCAGGGATCAGTGAAACAAGAGGAAAAGTATATAGGAGTCCCGGGGGCCAGTAGTAGATTAGAGTCTCTCAGTGACTCCTTTTCTGGAGTAATCAGGGTGAAGTACCTGCTGTACTTGGAGTTGAATGAGTAAGCAAAGAGATCACATCATGGTTGACCAAATGACTGAAAATAGTTTCCACCACCACAAGATTGAGAGACTGCTTATGTAGTAGTAATATGGACCTGTTCAATTGTCTGCTGGAACATTGGACTTTCCCAGAATGTGCATTGCCAAACGAAAGTGTCTGGAAGAGTTCACCCACTGCCAAACTCTCACCAATTTTTGACATGGGGGTAGAACTTGGTTACCTCAATTTGTGTCCTATGACAAACTTAATGACTGTTTCCAAAATTGTATGAATGTCAATAATTGTTTCGATTGTCACAATTTATAATATTACTTTCCAAAATTTAATATCATATTCCAAAATTTACAGAATATCAGCAATTGTTTTGGAGTTTTTACTGGTTAATCTTTTTCTTTTTACTTCTAATACACTTTATAATGTATAAGCTAATTGATAAAAAAAATCTGTAATTTGTGGAGCTTTTCTTCCCGGGCCTCTACTGAAAATGGGACTTTCTGGCCCAGTGGACTTTCCCGGTCAACAAATGTCAATAAATAAATAAATAATTGATGTAGCAGACAATTGTCTGTCTGAATGGCAATAATCTCCAGGAGTACAGCATTCTGACACTAGTAGGACTGCTCTCATTTCCAGGATATTTATGTGAAGATTGGCCTCCTGATTGGACCAAGTGACTTGGACTGTCCCTCCTAAGAAATGTTCCCCCACCCAAGTTGGAAGACATCCATGGTCATTGTGGCTATGGATGGTGCAAGGATAAAAGGGCGACCCTATGAAACCTCTCTTGCACAGGTAATGTGCTTTCTGCAAATTTTCATAATATGTATTGGTGCTGAGAAAGGATGATGTCTGACAGACCACTGCACTGCCAGTGTTCACTGAAGAATTCTCATGTAATATCTTGCTAGTCACTGTCTTCCAATAGGGATTTCAGTGGGGAATTTAAGTGCATCCTCTTGCAAATACATTTCAGAGGGGGCTCTCTGATGAGATGGTCTTGAAAGAACTCAAATGTGAGGCGATTCGAGACTGTCTCAAGACTTGTATGGGCTGGCTGTCCCTATGTTACTTGATGTAGAGGCTTTGAGACCACAATATACAGTTGTGAAGGGGGTGGAACCAAGGGGGGCACATATGTCTTTTCTGTAGAGGTGGAGAAAACTCTGTTTATGAACTTGAAGGCTGAAAGACATGGGAGAGGCAATAATTGCCCTGGCAGGAGCTGAAGACAGCTGCCCAGGAAAGTTCAGAGCATCACTGTGGCTCTGCCTTGAGGGAGAAGTTGGAGCAGAGTTGTTCAGCACTGATGGTCCTACAAAAAAGATGGCTCTGAGGGAATTGAAATTCACCTTAACCCCTCAGATCAAATGCCAGTGCTGTGGCTCTGAGATCCCACCAGCTCTGACAAGACCAGAGCTGACTGCATCAGAGATGGTCAGTCAAGAAAGGCCAAGCCTTTGGATCCAGCATAGACAGATTCAGGATTCTTTGGTCTGATGGCTCCAAAATCAAGGGTCTGATTAGAGTAGGAGTCAGACCCAGGGTAGGGGTAGACTTACGGGTCTGATGGGAGTTGGAAACTGAATCTGGGCCCAAAGAAACTTCTGATCATCCTGTTTGGTTAGGCTCCTAGATGACCTGAGAGAAAAGGTGGAGGGTGGCTTGAAACTTCCTCTCGGAATCTCTTGGAGAACAGAAGAGTAAATCTGAGACAATATCTGCTCAAGTGTAAATGAGGAAGAGCAGTGAGCTAGTGATTGGGTCTCAGATGTCAGATCTGAAAGACCTGATGCATCCAACAGTTCTGAAATTTTTTCAGCAGGAAAAGCACCTGGAATAGATGAAGGGAAATGATCATGGGATCATTTCTTTCCTTCCTTTCTTCTTGCTCGATATATCCCCCTTAGTCTTCTTAGGTGGCTTTTTGGAAGGGGGAGCTCCAGCACACACAGAAGCAGATGTAGAAGAGTCTGAAGAGGTAGAAGGAAAAAGGCCCTTCTGAATCAACTTATTGCTATGTTCAACCAGGGCATGGTGGTTGAAACCTGCAAAATGTCACACTCTGTATCCTAATGTTGAGAACCCAAACAATATACACAGTCCTGGTGTGCACTGGAGTTTGGTATTTTGTGGCCACCAGAGCTGCATTTTTTAAATCTGGATTATCTAAAAATTAGGAATAAGAAAAATGAAGACAGGTAAGGAAAGGAAAGCAAATTACCAATGATAAACTAAAAGGAAAATATTACCAACAATGGTAAGTTTTAGAGTACCTGAAAATATGTAGCTGCTGGCAAGAAGTTTAGGAATGGAGGCCTACTTTCTTTTTTTTAATGTTAAGAAGGCCAGGAAGAATTAACTGTATAAATACTTAAGCTATTTAAGCTATATAGCAAAGAAATATGTTATCTTAATGTAAAGAAATATAAATGTCACGTATCTAATCTTCAAAACTACACCCGAGTTACAGAGACTGCATCCCTTCACTGAAGTGGCAAAAGAGAGCTGAAGTAATGTTGCTTTTGCAAGGGATTATGGGTTGGGGAGGAGCTCAATCTATCAATTCAAGTATTTAGAAGTGACCAAAGTCAGATACGAGACTGATCAGTTTGAGGAATGGACAAAAAAGACAAAGATCATATCTTCGTTTCAGACAGCATACATCCTTGTTCTAGATCATACTGCAGAACTTGCCTTAACAACTAAGCATCCAACAGCCTCTTTGAATATATGGCAGCTGCCACATTTTATGAAAATATTTTAATCCTTTAAGTAGTAGTTGAAATTATACATATTCAAAACTCTTCATCTGTACTACTGGTATCAAAATGACAAATAAGACTTCATCCAAGGCAAACATTTCCTTTCCATTTTATGTCTTAGAACTGGCATCAGTTGTGTAGTATTGAACTAGTTGAACCAGCTGTGCTTCTGCTTAAAAGGATAAGGTTCTGGTGGAATTCACCTTAACCTTGCCTAGAATAGAATTAACATGGTAATTGTAACAAAAAGCAATAGCAGAGGACAACCAATGAGCAAACATTTGCTTGAAGATAGGCTGAGACTTCTTAGCCCAGAGTAGAAATAAACAGCTGTTGAGCTTTCTTGAAGGGCTTTAATTCTATCAAAGTAGTACCTGAGCTGCCTGTGGGCATACAGGGTATTCGGAATCTTCTATTCTCCAGTTTTAAGTTCTGGAAGGAAAAGTGGGAGACTAATAGCTTGATTTAGGGTAAACTTATAAACAAGTTTTGGTTTGAAAGAAGGATTGGTGCATAAAACAAACCTGTCCTAATGGGAAATCAGATAAGGTTGGCCCACCATGACACCTTTCAGTTCAGAGACTCACCATGCAGATATCAGAACAATAAGCAAAATAGTTTTCCAAGTGATGAACCTCAAATCAGTCTGAAAGTCAGGTTTAAAAGGAGAAAAGGTACATTTTTCAAGAACAAAACAGAGATCCCAAGGAAGATGAATTTGCTTTTGAGGGGTGTCTCAAGTGCAACAGCCCTTTCACAAACCTATTTAACCACAGAAATGAGAGAGGGGGATCCATAGATGAACAAGTTGAGATTGATGCAAAAAGTACCCTGATAGATGAATAAGGAAAAGCCATCACTGAGTAGCTCACATAAATATTTTAAAAACAGAGGGATAAACACCATACCAGGCTCTCTGTCGGCCAGGCACCACCTAAAAAACCTCATCCACTTGCAAACATAATATTTTCAAGATGTAGATTTTCTTGCTTGTCTAAATATAGTACCTGCTGCACATCCTCATGGAACAAATGCATAAAAGGTATCAAAATAGAATTCTCCAGGCTGTCAGTTGTAAATACTCTTAAGTTGGGTTGCACCATTCACCCATGATTTTGTGAGAGAAGATCTAGTCTGTGGGGAATTGCCCTTGGCCATTTCTATTAAAGGACAGAACCAACTTTGCTTGGGCCAAAAGTGGGGTTACCACAATGATATTTGGTAATTCTTTCTGAATCTTTAGAAATACCTTGAGAATGTTTGGAAAGGGTGGAAATGCATACAAGAATATTCCTAACCATAGGATTGATGGAATCTGTGTCTTCTAAGTATGGCTGCAAGGATGACCTGAACATAATTTTTTTCAGTTGTCTGTCTGGAAAGGAGGCAAATAGATCTACCTGATGTGTTCTCGACGTCTGACTCAAGTCCTGAAAGACACTACATGGAGCTTCCACTGGTCAGGGTCTGTCCAGGATCTGTTTCATCTATCTGCCACTGTGTTTTGCTCTGCAAGAATATATGAGGTTTGAAGAGGCAGAGAATGGTGTAGAGCCAGCTCCCAGGCCATCACTGCCAACAGGCAAAGAGGGTATGAGCTTGTACCCTTTGTTTGTTCAGGTACCACATCATGGTATTGTTGTGTGTGACCACTAGAAGAGGACTTAGAGTCCATAAGTGATGAAGAAATTTTAAGACATGATACCAGCATCTGTTTTACATTTATATACTTTGGCATATCTTGAAGAACTGACAAGCCTTGCACTTGAACTCCAATGAACACTGTTCCCCATAAAAAAATATGAATAGCCCATCTGGACAGATTGGACTGGGGACTGATGAGAGAAAGTGGGTCCTGGAGTCAGAGACTGTTGATCCCTGTTTCACAAATACCAGTATTGGTACGTGGAAATCCAATGGATGAAGGTGCTGAGTACAGCAATTCAAATACCATTCAATTTTTCTCATGTGTAATCTGGCTAGTGGTATCATAAGTATATTTTAATGCTATAAGGCCTAGAATTTTGAGAAACTCTCTTGCTGAGGTCATGTCGAGAAGAGAGAGATCCAAGACTATACCCTGATAAGGCAGAACTTTGTATCCTGGCAGGAAGCCCATCCTTTTTACTGAACCTTTCCAACACCCCAGGAGAGTGTGATGTAGGACTTTTGAAAGCTCAATTAGAAGCCCATGTGAGAAGGAAGGGATGCAACCTTGTCTAAAGACTCCAAGCACCTGGACACAGAATCTGAACAAATCAACAAGTCATCTAAATAAGGAAAAATGTGGATGCTAAGGGTTCTGCAATAGGCAACTACTGTGGTGAGACAAACTGTAAGCACTCAAGTTGCAGTAGAAAGTCCAAAGGCTAATGCAAAAAACTGATAATGTAAGCTAGACACAACAAATCATCAAAAAATTCCTGAAAGTGGGAGAAATAGGAATATGATGATAAGAGTAGTTGAGATCTGGAGTCACCATGAAACACTGGTCTGTAAGTTATGCTAGGACCGACTGTAGGGTGAGCATTTTGAATTTCGGAACATTTACAAAGGTGTTTAGAACGGAGAAATATAAGGAGGGTCTCCAAGAATGCTCCTTTTTTAGTATCAAAAAGGTCCTGAAGTAAGATCCTTTGCCTTTGGGTTATAGTGGGCATTGGTGCTATGCCTCTTCTTCTACCATGTGATGGAGCACTGAAGGAAACAGCTCTGTCTGGTCTAGTGGGTGTAGGGGAATTACCCTGAAAGGGGGAGGATTTTCTAGCCACTGCCAAATGTATCCTTTCTGAATTATTCTCTGGACGAATTTGTCTGGGACTATCTGCAGCCAGGCTACAGGATTGAGAGAGAGCTTGGGGGAAGGAGAAAAGGAAGGGAAGAAGGGGGTAGGAGTGCTCTGACTGTGCAGAGTCATTCCATTGCAGGGAGTTGATCCTTCTTCAGAAAGGAATCACTCTAGTTTGGTTTAGAAGAATTATCCTCCTGCTATTTCCTTTTGGATCCATGACTTTTGTTTGGCTGGGATTTTTGTTTCTGATGGCCCTTGAAGGAAAATGCTTTGTTTGAGGAGAACTTGGGTGCATAAAACATCCAAGATACTCCATGTATTAGCTTGCCTCCATCATCCCACTGTTTGCGAAACTGCGAAACAAAAAGCCTAAACACGATTTCAGAACTTAAAGGTGCACTCGAAATTCTGGCTTCTAGATCATCAGAAAAGTTCTGATTACATAACCAAGTATATAGTCTTAATACAACAGGAGAAGCAGCATTTATCAAGACAGTGTCTGCACACAGTATCTGCACATTCAAGCATACCCCTCAAAGCATGTTCCAAAGTCTAAGTCAAATTAGAAACACTTTCATTATATAAGATTTTGCTCTGCAGATAAGGTTGCAGCAAAATCATGCAAACAGTATGCACACTGTAAAATGTCCTCATATAGCCTTGACAATTTAACATTCTAAAGGTTATAGTAATAGAAAGGGACATACTTTCACCCTGAAGAGGAAACCATTGTCCTCTTTATCGGGGAATGCTGGGTTAGATGAAGCCAGACTTTTTATTTCAGCAGACAGCTGGGGAGATCGCAACTGGGTCATCAGTCAAATGAGAAAAGAGACCTGTCATACTCAAGGGGACCTTGTATGTTCTCTGAGCTTTTGTGGTGACTGCTAGAAGAGATAGTGGTGTCAGGTAGCTTTATAAACATCTCCCAAGGCTGGTAAGGCAGGGTGGGGGATGATAGTCACATAATTGGATGTTTTGTCTGTTTTGTCCTCTATAATGTTATATACTATGCCTAGCTCTGCTATAGTTGCAGACAACTTGCAAGCAAAAGCATCCCTAAATTTAGCAATCATCTGAGGGAAAAGTGAACACTTGCTTGAACTTAAGATCAGGTTCACCTTGTGAAGAATCAGAGCGATTGGACTTATTGTCAAATAGAAAATCACCAGTTTCTTCATCGGATTCCTCATCGTTCTCCAAAACAACTGAAAGGTCTCTAGAATTAGCACCATAGCCATTAATGGGAACAGAACTACCAGACTTTAACTGTCTGCAGAACACACTTAGCCAGGGAAACAATATCAGCCTTATAAGCAGCAATAATCTGATTCTCAACTGTTCTTGTGAACTTCACTACTGTATAAAATATCTGGGGACAGAGTATTATTATGTCTGGGAAGGAGTCTCTTACCCTGGACTATTCTTGCAACTAAATTTGCACCAGGTGCTGGAACCCCTGTTCCCTAGTGGTCAGTAAAGCCACACTAGAGGGAGACAGGGCAAAAGATAAGTGCTCTTGCCTGAGCAGTGGCCCCAACAGAATCACTGCCATAGGCTGTTGCATATATTTTTTTTCTTTTTAGGTGTAACTTGAATTCATGGGGGGTACCATAGTTAGGATCCATCAAGTCAGGGGAGAGAACACCAGCCAGAATAATAAATTAACAGTACTGGATATTGTATCACAATGATCACTTAAGATTTTTAGTAATACGTATGCCCCATACAATTAAACTTTGCCAAACTGTGCTGTTATCAGAAAAAAAAGTTAGAAATCTAGAAATGTGTTCAGAATTATTTTACAACTGACAGAAGTTAATTTCAAGCACCAGTGTGCCAAGCCAGTGTTAAAAATAGCTCCACACACTTTAACCATGTTAAACTGTCATTAAAGTTTAATAGCAGTTACAACTACATTTTCTTGTCATAGGGAGATAAATCTCCAGAGTACTTTCAAACAATGTCATTTGCAATAAAATCATGATCCAGTGTTAAAACACACTGCGCACTGTTATACATATAGTAAATAATGTATAAATGCTGAAAAATCCAAGTTCTGCAATATTTTCCCACCAAAAGATAAAAATAAAGCAAAATAACAACAGTAAAGACTGACCACCTGTATCTAACTGCACATGTTCACACTGCATGTCTGAGAGAAATGCTGAAGTTTCTCAGAAACAGTAAAAACAAGCATCTGTCAAAAATAGAAGCCAAACGAACATTGCTACAAGCAGAAATTTACACAGGAATTACTGTAACACTAATGGAATACACTAATAAAATATTTGTTTTTTAAATAAACAAAAATAGAAAGAGAGTAATAAATATATTAATTAAATGAGAGGAAGGGGGTTTCCAAATCTGGCTTACCTGAGCAATATGAGAGAAAATCAGCACTGGATCCTGTGAAGAGTTGGAGGACTTTCTTCACTGGATGGCTGAAAAAGACTTAACACTCACTTCCTCTGACAACTGTAGGCTTCTTCTCAGGGTATGCTCAGCCAATCAGTTGTCACACAAAGAAAGGGTGTAAGCGGAGTCTTACCTTTTGAAAGCTGGACAACTATGTTACCTTGGCAGATAGCCCAAATGATGAACATCTTTACTCCAATAACTACATTTCTCACACATTGCCAATTTGTTTAAGTAGTAGGAGGTTCTCAGTAAACATGAGATAATTGTTACATTGTCTCTGGATGCCCATTTCAACGTGAAAAGTGCAAATCCATGGCTCCAGATGCTTACTATTGTTGGCTAAAGTTGGGGGATTGGGTCTTTGAGGTTTGGAGTTGCTTTAGGTTTGGAGTTGCTTTACTGGAATGTTAACTTTCTAAAAGAGCAATGTAAGTCTACACATGAATAGCAATGTGCCTCACTAGCTGCTAAGGGAAGCATTTACACATGAAGTTACAGTTTTGCTTTTGCATATACTAGTGTGCGGATATGACATGCAACAATGTACTGCTGTTTCTCTGCTATTTATGTAGCTAAAAGTGGGATTTGGAGTTGGCTATGGTTCATAAAAGAGAATTTGAAAATGAAAGTTAATGTGTCTGTCAAGAATGGCACTGTTTGGCATTGCTACATGGAGCAAAGACACCCACTATTAAGCTAAGTGTAAAAGTCGAAGAACCAATAAGAAAGTTGAACTCCAGGCAATAATGTCTACCCTTCTAAAACAGTAGCAAGTTATTTCCTGCCACCAAATAAGCACCACTGCTCTCAGCAAGTTTACAATCTTGCTTGAGGAAAACAATGAAAACTGTACTTTAATGTAAGATTAAGCTGTAAAAGTAGGAAAAAAGTGGAAAGTCACAGGGAAAATGCACTTAGTTACATGGAGATGCTATCTAATGAATTAACAAAGGAAAATACTCCACGTAACAAAATGGAAGATCATTTAGCTACTTAAAGAACCATGTAATTAAGAAATGTGTGATATCGGCTACTTTAACTGAGCTACAGTTCAATGTAGGAATAAAAAGGAAAATAACTGTAAAAAAATACCAACTCTGAGATCGCTCAATACTGGGGAAGGACATATTCCCAAACCCTGACATGTCAGTCTGTGACTAATATCGACATCTTTCCTGTCAACCAAACAAAACTGAGAGGAAACTGTTGACTAAAGCTACATTGATTTAATATTGCCTAATGCCTAATATCACTATATATATATATATATATATATATATATATATATATATATCTATATATATATATATAGATATATATATATAGATATATATATATTTGTAAAATATGCTAATTCAGATTTGACAACAAGTAGGAGGATGGAAACCATCAGTAAAAGACCTGGAGAAACCCTACTTTAGTGGAAAGAGAAAAAAAATATTTGTAAAAGGGACAAATGGAACATCCATACCTGGAAAGGGAGTCAGAAACTGCAGCAAGTGCTTTGGAGGAATATTAACACCAAAAAAATAGCTTGTGGCCCTTTCATAGATATATATGTGTACAATAAAGTGTTACAAAAAAGACTTGGAAAGACAGTTCCTTTTCAGTGTGCTACTGATTATACAGAAGGACTTGGCTGCCTGAGAAGGTGAATAACTGAGGTACCAGATGTGGCAATGAAATTTAAGTGCCTGTGGAGCAACCTGTGTGTAGATCTGAGCATGTGTATGTATCTTTAAGAATCATTTCCAGATGTAGCACGTGTATATAACTACTGAGCACATGCAGACAGCAGTGCCATTTTGAGAGAACAGCCAGAGTGTTACCATGTATAAGTGTGGTAGTCAGTCTGTTTATACGTTTTTTTTTAAGTTTAAATTACAGACCCTCATTTCTGGTGTGTCTGTGTGTAATAAAGCTGCTTGAGCTGAACCCACGAATGTTCATCTGTTTTATCCTGACCGGACGAGTGACATGGTGTCAGAACTGGGATCAGAAGAACAACTTCTTCAAGCCATGAAGTGCAGAGTTGAAGGTGAAGGCAGACCAATGGCAGAGCCAGAAACAAGCTAAAGGAAAGAAAAGTAAAGAAAGCTGCACAAATGATTTATTTAACAAAGTAAATGAAATGGCACATTTATAAGGCACAAAATGCATTATTAATTAAACGAGCAGCACAAAAACTTATTATTAAGCAAACAAGAGGCACAAACCACATTATTAATTAAATAAAATGTTCAAAACCATGATATTTGATATAACTAGCAAAGTTATTCATATGGGACTCAGAATTACCTATAGTTTGCATAACGAGCATGTTTAAAGTAAAATGGGCACAATAAAGTATAATGAGCATAATAAGGGATTAAAAGGGCATAATTAGTACAATAAAAGGGCAAATTCAGCTTAAAGAGCAAGGCAACTGCATGTTTCTTAGTAAAAGACCATGTCTGGGCACAAACTACTATTTTGCATTGACCAAAGCCATTCAAAGCATAACTAGAGTCTGAAGTATCTCAAGAGTGTGCAAAGTGTTCGCAGAGTGTGTGCTTTATTACGGTGCAATTATTTCAAAGAATTTGCTGTGTGAAAAGTACAGTTATATTGTAAAGTGCAGTCAAAGTACAGCCATTTCAAAAAGTTTCTTGTGCTGTGTGAATTTATTCGCAGAGTGTCGCCATTTCAGAGTGTTTCTTGCACTGTGCAGTTATTTCACAAAGTATAGCCATTTTGAAATGTTCTTGTGACATGTACAGTTTATTTGCAAGGTGCATTCATCTTGAAGTGTTTCTTACTCTGAGCTTCTTCCACTGTGTACAGTTTATTCACAAAGTAGTCATTTCAAAGTATTTCTTGCACTGATAATGAGTGGTTTCATAAAGTACAGTGATTTTAAAGTGTTCTTGTGCTATGGAGACTTATTTGGCAAAGTGCAGTTATTTCAAAAAGATTGTTGTGCTATTGGGCATAATTACAACTACTGGCAGAAAGTTCTGGCATATATTTATGTGTGTATGTTCGTACATGATTTCAAGCACCTTCACCACTGTGTGTTGATATGGCAGAGGCATTTTGCAGACCCAGTCCACTTGTGTTTGATCATAATATAGCATAAAATTGGAGAGTATTCAAGCAGGAATACAATATTTTCATACAAGCAGCTTTTTCTGACAAAGATGCATGTACAAGGGCATGCATTTTGCTTAACTTAGTTGGGTCAGAAGCCATTGAAAGAGAGCATTCATTTTTGTATGCATCAGAAATATATGCAGGAGATGGGGAAAACCATCATAGTGTGGTACTGGCTGAATTAAGGGAGGACCCTGAGTGCTTAAAACATAAATTTAGAGAACTGTGCAATCCCAGACAATGTTACATTAGAGAAGCACTTATTTTATACAAGAGACCAAAAGCCAGGTGAAACTTTTGCAGCTTATATCACTGACTTGATAAACAAGGCTAAAATGTGCCAATTTGGTGACTTAAATGATGAGTTAATAAAGGACAGGCTTGTGTTTGGTGTTAATAGTGCTGCAGTGAGAAGGATTTTGCTTCATCACAATGATTTAATGTTAAGCAAAGCCATTGAGATTTGTCAAATCCATGAGCTCACAGAAAGGCACACAAGTATGCTTACAAGTGATAAAAGCATGGTTTCAACAGCCTCTATAGCAAATGTAGACAGCATGCAACACGTGGCAAGCAGAAACAGGCCTAAGCACATGGCAGCAGCAACCCCTGTGTATGTGGGAGGGAGAACCTGTAGCTTTCTCGCAAGTTCCAAGACTAGCTCAGTAAAAAGGGCATGCTTAGTACAGTATAAGAGTGAGTCAGCAAAACCTGAATCAAGTCTTATTGTTAACTGTTGTAATTGTGGTGCCAACCATGAGTGTAAAAGAGAGTAGTGCTTAGATTTTGGTCAGCAATGCCAAAAGTGTAAAAAATGGAACCATTTTCAAATGTTTTGTAAATCAAGCATGCCTCATTCTGTTATTAAGAAAAGTCTCTCAAAAAAGCAAGTTGATCATATAGAGAGCTGTAACCCTACTTTCTATGTAGATGATGTATCAATGGTCAGTGAAAAGGTTAATGCAATAGATTTGTTGTCAAAGAATGAAGTATTTGCACTCGTTCAAGGCACTCCTAAAAATGGAGAACATTGATATCTGTGCAGTAACTGAGACTTGGTTCAAGGCTCCCAAGAGCACCCCTGCAATACCAGGCTACAACTCTTACCACACTTTTTGGCCACCAAACCAGGACCAAAACACTAAAGTTGGAGGAGTGTCCGTATTCAACAAGGATATTCACACCACCAGGCTAGTTGCCCAGCACAATGCGTCTGAAATTCTCCAGGTGCAACTAACACTAGGTAAGACTGCAATCCAAATTGTAGCTTTCTACAGATCCCCCGTCATGCCCCAAGATTCTCACTACACCTTTCTAAACATACTGGAAAAATATTAAGATATAACCTAACACCTTAATACTGGGTGATTTCAACTACCCTGCCATTAACTGGGAAAACTACTCATGTACCAACACCTTTGCTTAACAGTTCATGGAATTCATAAATTCCAATGCCCTAGATCAGCTAATCCATAGTCCTACCAGGGGGCTCCAATATCCTAGACCTGGTCATTACCAACATGGGAAATCAATGCTTCACACCTATGGTCATCCCCTCATTGGTCAGGTATGACCATAAGCTAATCACCCTGGACATCCACATCCCTCCCCCACCCCCCAGTAAGGAAACCTCCATAAAATACTTCTCCAAAGACAATTTCATGCTACTCAAGTCAGAAGTGACAAGCTTCATGACTCCCATGCAGACAGGAACTGAAAGATCGACTGCTGAATCCTACACTAAGGCACTGTACGAGCACATCCACTCATGCATGAATCGTGCCATCCCAAATAGAACCAAGATGCTCTCCTCCAAAAAAAGGAAGCCAATCTGGTGGGCCCCTGCCATAAGCAAACTTTACAACAAAAGGAAGAAACTGTTGCAGAAAAGAGGAAAATCCCAGGATGCAAAAACTCCCTTACCAGCCACAGTAAGAAGCTGAGATCCCTCATAAAATCCTCCAAAGGTAGTTATGAAAATAAAATTGCCAAAGATTCCAAAGACAATCACAAGGCATTCTATAGCTATATCAAGAATCTAAATGGCAATGCTCAGATCTGCTCTGAGCTACAAATAATGGCATTAAATATACTGATCCCAAGGATATTGCCAATATCCTGACAGATCGATTCAGTGACAACTTCACCCCCCTCTCACCCACTAAAGGACCCATCTCAAAACCGAAAGATTGCCAAATTCCAGTAATAATGGCCACACAGGTAAAAAATGCACTCTCCAAAGCTAATAATACAGCATCCATGGGACCAGACAATATCCCGGGCTGTGTACTACATGAACTACAAAATAAACTGGCACCTCACCTTAGTGTCATGTTTAATCATAGCCTCACCTAAGGGTTTGTGCTCACTGAGTGGCGCACAGCTACAGTCATCCCACTCCACAAGGGGGGATCCACCTTGGATCCTGGGAACTACCGCCCCATCAGTCTGACGAGCCTGATCTGCAAGGCCATGGAATGTATTATCATGGAACTTATAAACAAAGACATTGGTAACCTTTAAACACTGGACCCCACCAGTTGGGTCCGTGAAGGACCAGTCTTGTCTCCTGAACCTGATTGACTTCTTAGAATCAGTCTCTAGAGCTGTGGACAAGGGTGAGACAGTCCACACAGCCTATCTAAACTTCGCCAAAGCCTTCGACACCATCCCCCACTCTGAAATCATAGATAAACTTACTAAGCTGGGCATTAATCCCTGCGTCACTCAATGGGTTGCCAACTGGCTTACTGACAAAACCCATACTGTAAAAGTAAATGACTCCAAATCCATCTCCAGACAAGTGACAATTGGAGTACCTCAGGGTTCAGTCCTGGGGCCGCTCTTGCTTGGCATCTACTTCTCTGAAGTACAGACCAACACTAAGGGACTCTGGCTAACAAAGTTTGCAGATGACTGCAAACTGGGAGCCATTATTGAATCCCCCAAATGATGTGGATATTCTACAAAATGGCCTTACAGAAACAGATGCTTGGTGCCAGAGCCACGGGCTCAAGCTCAATGCCAAGAAATGTATAGTTATCCCCTTTGGGAAAAAATATGTACCCGTGAATTACCACCCATGAATTACCACATAGGTGGCAGTACACTAAACACTAAAAGTATGATAAGAGACTTAAGGACAGAGGTGGGCAGTGGTCTCACCTTCGATAACCACATCGGCACAACAGTCAGGAAGTCCTTCTATGTGGCACACCTCATCCCTAAGGGCTTTTCATCCAGAAAAAAGGAAGTCATTGTCCCACTGTACTCATCCCTCATTAGACCCATTATAAAATACAATGCCCCATTTGGTATGTACCTCTCAAGACATCTGCAACAACTGGAAAGGCCACAGAAATACCTCACTAAAAATCACAGGCATAAAGCAGATGCCCTATGCTGATCATCTAAAAAAAACTCCAGCTGTATTCTGTCACATATCGTCTACTCAGTGGTGATCTCTGCTTAACATACAAGGCAGTGTCAAACCCAGAGCTGTTGGACATGCTACACTTAAAGAAATCCCAATCCTTCAGAGCCACATGCTCCAGGGATCTAAACCTTGTCATCACAATGAACAAAACATGCTGAGGGATAGGTTCCTGACCCAGAGACTCCCCAAACTCTGGAATAGTCTGCCCATACATGTCAAGCAGAGTGCATCCTTGGCCATCTTCAAAAGGAACCTTGACGATTGGATGGGAGATAGGAAATTCACCCCAGGGGATCACATCAGTCACCCTGCTAGACAGGAGTCCAGGGAAGTAAGTATTTTGGGAAGAAATAGCCAGGAACTTGTTATGGCTAGGCTTGTATAGGCCCTAGGGCCGATAGCCTAGTACCACTATATGAACCTATTTTGTACTGTCCTGATCAATGGCAAGCCCATGGAGCTCAAACTAGATACTGGTTCAAATTGTAATGTAATGTCAGCAGAAACATCTGTTAAAGTGAGGGTTGAGCAACTTAATTTGGGCAATTGTGTGAAGCTTTTTGCTTATGGAGGTGAAGAGCTTCAAACTGAAGGTTCAGTAGTACTTTTATGCTATTCAGCTGGGAACATTTATAGCTTGCAATTGTATGTAGTTCAAAGACCTGTGCAGTCATTATTAATTCTCAGAGACAGTTTAAGAATGAAACTGCTTTCTTTTACCAAAAAAGTACATCAAGTTAGCACATGTCCCAGTTCTAGCTTTACTGCTGCTATTTTCTCAGAATATGCTGATGTGTTCCATGACAAGCTAGGAAACTCCAGCTGTGTACTCCATGAAAGTATACCCAGAGGTCAGTCCAGTGGTTAGACCTGCAAGAAGACTTCCAACAGCTGTGCAGGACAAAGTTAAGGTCCAGTAAGACAAAATGGTGCAGCAAGGGGTGATTTGTCCAGTCACAGAACCAAGTGAGTGGTTGTCTTCTATGGTAGCTGCTCATAAAAAAAATTCAGATGAAATCAGAATACGCATTGACCCAAGAGACTTGAACAAGGCATTAAAAATACTGCATCATCCTATGTGTAAAGTTGAGGAAATTGCAACCCTCATGCCAAATACCACTGTTTTTTCTGTCTTATATGCAAAGAGTTAATTTTGGCAAGTAATGCTTGATCACAAATCTTCATTACTGACTACATTCAGTATCCCATTTGGTAGATACAGATTCCCCAGGATGCCTTTTGGAATAAATTATGCCAGTGAAATCTTTCATGGTGCAATAGAGCAAATTTTTCCAGGCTACCTGTGTGCAATAATAGTTGATGATTTACTGGCTGGAGGTAATGGTGAAGCAAAGCATGACAGAAACCTCAGGAAAGTTCTGGACAGAGCACATGAAGTGAATTTAAAGCTCAGTCCTCTGAAGTACAAATTCAGACTACCAGAAGTTACTTATATAGGCTTATGACCAGTTCCTTCTAAACAAGCAGCCATTCTTGAGATGCCAGCTCCAGACATTGTCCAAGCTCTACAGCATTTTCTTGGTAAGGTTAACTATTTGGGCAAATTTATCCCTGACTTTAATGAGTTATCAGTGCTTTGAGAGAGCTAACACACAAAAATGTTGCATGGTCATGGTTAGAGCAGTACCAGAGAACATTTGATAACCTCAAACAGCAAATTGCCAACCCGTCTACATTAAGATACTATGACATCCACAAACTAGTAGTTCTTTCCTGTGATGCTTCAAAGTTCAAGGGGGAAACATCTTTATCTGGCCAGATCACCCAGAAATACCACAGAACAGCTTGATGCAGAGAATTTTGACTTTGATGTCATGGAAGTGCATAATTCTTTAGCCACAAGACATGATGAGCTAAGAGATCATACAAAGACTGATCCAATTTTGTAAAAGCTCAACCACTTCATCAATGTAGGATGGCCATCAAAGCAATCATGTGTGCCGCCAGAAGTATAGCCTTACTTTCCATATAGAGATGAGATGCTGATGGAAGATGGTATCATTTTCAAATGTCCAAAAGTTGTTGTCCCTACTTTCTTACAATGTGAATACATTCAGATTTTACATCGTGGCCACCCAAGGTACAGATTCTACCAAAAGAAGGGCGAGAGGACTAGTATTTTGGCCTTCTCTAGCAAAAGACATTGCTAAAGTGCTTTCTTCTTGTTCAGTGTGGAGCAGTACTAAGCCACATTTACAGAAAGAGCCATTTCAGCTAAGCCAAATTCCTGAACTACCTTGGTCAACAGTAGCAACTGACATATTTGAGTGGAACAGTCATCATTACTTAGTGTTGGTAGACTCTTATTCAAGCTAGTTTTCAATCAGTTTGCTACCTAACCTAACATCCAGTGATGTTATTGCTAAGACAAAATGTCATTTCTCAGTCCGTGGTAGTCCACACACAGTTATTTCTGACAATGTTTTCTCAGTTTAACGGTCATTTGTTGATCCTACTTAGTGAAATATTATTGCACAGAATACAGGGGAAACCACAAACATTGTTCTGTATCAGAAATTATATTTCAGGATCGTACCTGTGATACAGACTCTAGATCTCAGAGCAACCCTATCAATGTTCGTACCAAAGAACATGTTGCAGTGTCCAGTCCTGTTCCTGATGATGCCCCAGATGTCCCCAGAGTTGAACATACCTTGAAGATAGTCCTTGTTGCTAGATCCAATTCTGACTTTTATGTTATATGATCAGGTGATATTTCCAGACGTAGTGTAAAATATACAGCAACCTGGATGTAATTGCTTTATATGCGTCTAATTTTCTATAATTGCATGTCAAATAATTAGTTTTGTGTAATTACAGGTCAAAAGAGCATTTCTGTAAATTGCATGTCATTGAATACTGTCATTTCATATATGGACTATTTCTCAAGGAGAGAGGATGTAGATCAGAGCATGTGTATGTATTATTAAGAAGCATTTCCAGATGTAGCATGTGCAGGCAGCAGTGCCATTTTGAGAGAACAGCCAGAGTGTTAGCCTGTACGAGTGCTGTAGTAAGTCTGTTTATAAGTTTATTTAAATTTAAGTTACAAAGCCTCATTTCTGATGTGTTTATGTGTAATAAAGCTGCTTGAACTGAACCCATGAATGTTCGTCTGTTTTATCCTGATCAGACAAGTGACACTATGGATTTGTTTTTTGATTGAGCTGGAGTTTATTTGTTGGTGTTTTGTGATAGCCTGGGAAAATTTCAGGTGTAAAGCTGTCTTAGTGACAGCCAGTATTATTCCTGTAGATTTTATAGGGATTCACAATTATTTAACAAATGCTGTTATCTGACAGGCAAAATAGAAAGAAAACAAAATTGGTGAAAGCCACTTTCAGTGAACAGAAACTAATGCTTTTTGCAGTGGGGAGGGGGTTGCCCACTCTGCAATCTATCTGTGAGAGCCCTCCACAACACCCTTAATTTAAATATATGTACCAACTCCATGGTCGCACAATAGGACAACTCCACATATTCTCTGAAAGTGATTTTCAGTGATAAAGCCATCAAGCTGTTGTCAGTCAGGTAAACAGCACTTGCTGAAAATACACATTCCTATTTTATGGTTACACGTGAATTTTCATTATGTGCCAGTGCCAGGAATAAATGAATATTACAAAATTGTTCTGTTGCTTTACTACTCTTTATGGATTCAATTTCCTTGTTACTTATTGTTTTAACTAGCTACAGTAAAATCTTGGTTAACTGGAACTCGAGCAACCAGCATTCTCAAGAAACCAGAAAAAAACCTAAGAAATACAGTACAGTATTTCATGCGTTGCACTTTTCTGTTTTCCCCCAGCAGAAACATACCTTACCATTTTTAGAGTTTTAAAAAGGAAGATAGGAAAAAATTCCCCTCTCTCCCCAACAGTGTTGATAGTATGGTATAGTATAGAGTACAGAGTTGGTCAGGCCTGCTTTCAATAGTAACTCTCAAGCAATCGGAAACTACAGTTATCCAGCATCTGCCAATCCCCATGGGTGCTGGTTAACTGAGAGTTTACTGTATGTGTTCACTACACTGCTGATGTTTTGCTTATGGCATGCTTTTTCTTTTTCCATATGTTTCTGCTCTGTTTCAGGTAATGAGAAGTAATGTGGTTAAGCACAGACATGCATTTTGTAGCAAGTATTTATGTTATTTGAACAGATTGCAAGCATACTTTAAGGTCAGACATTCATATCAGTATGATTGCTATAATACAACTTCAGCAATGATGGTTAATCTTTATTATTATGTTACAGCCAATATCTAAAGGACAGGCTTATGAGATATTTACTATTTCAGAGTCACAGGGGAGAAGGAGCATAACCCACAGACAGTAGGTGCAAGGTTATAAACTAATCCTTAACTGGTTATGAATCTTTTGTAGGATACAGACTCACAATGACATGTACACCTATGGGCAAGTAGGAGGTTTACCACTTCACTTATGGTACGAGGAAACTAGAACACCTGGCAAAAAAAATCCATGCTAATACAGAATATGTGCAGACCCTGCAGAGAAGGCTTACCAACTGAGAAATGAACAGGCAAAAAAAAAAACACAGTGGGAGAGCAAAAATAACTGCTGTGCTTTGTGCCATCCATTCTACTGTTTATCTTCTGTAATCTGCTTCATTTAATGTGAATTCATTGTAGGAAAAAAGGTAGATGGAGCTGTTGGACCTATTACCAGGCTGCAGAAGGTGCAAGCAGTGCATAACTTGATAATCCCTCTGAGTGTTTTTTGAGACTGGAGATCCCTGCCTCATGCCACCAATCTGATAAGCAAGCCACTTTGTCCCTCACTGTCATGCAAGAATGAAAGAGTTGCTAGGTAACAAGCTAGGCTGGCATGAAGGCAATAATCCTGGTCCTTGGCAGGTTACGCAAATACCGTCACCATACCTGTCAAGCATTTTGTTAGGATGTATATCCTTGCCGTTATGCCGCCTTAGAGCTGCATACTCTCATTTCATTTTTTCTTTTATTTTGGTGCTTGTTACAATGTGCATACATGAAAATTAATGTGCAGTTTTCCTACAATAAGAAAGGATTTGTTATCATCCATTTGACTTATTATGTAACTGCCCACAGGATCCCTGATTTTGAAAGTATTTTCTTCTCATTTATTTCTTATTCTCTGTAACTGCTATTTAAAGTATCTTTAGGTTGTTGGTACTAGCTGGAATTTTAGTTCTCAGTAGTGGTGATATTAACTGGCTAAAAGATCTACAATGTTGATAGTTTTTATGTTATCGGTTTGTGTTAGTAACCACACTGGGCACTAAAGGCATCTATCAGCATAAAATCAGCAACGACAGAGCAGACTTTGTGAGGAAATGAATTCATGTCAATCCATACTGAAAAGAAAAATGTGATTTTATCTAAGTTGTGTCTATTGTAATAATATACACCTCATATTTTAGCATTAAAATGAGCTGAGGAAAGTGTAAAATTATGCATTAGTCAAAGCAAAGAATGCATGCATCTGAGCATGCAGTTGAAAAATGTGGTTGTAAGGTGGTGGAAAGCACATCACAGGATCTTTGGACTTGTCCTTCCTGGTTCTACCACCCTGTGTCTTTTGGCAGTTACAAAATATTTGAAAAAAAATGCATTTTTGCACACCTGGGAATGGAAGAAGAGATACATCTCTCAACCTCTTAGCACATGAAATCTGGACAAAGCATTGAATTATGGGGAGACAAAAGTCCCAAAATAGGGACAGATTTTAAATATTGCTATTATAAACTTAGAAAGTTTCTACAGTAACATGCTTTGTGTCAGCACACATTTTCCAAAGGGTATGAAGTCTGAAACTCAAATGTATTTCATTATTTAATTACTTCAATCCTCATTGATTTGCCAGAAAACTATAAATTTTATGAGGAACAGACTAAAAATATGAGACAAAAATGTGGGCATTCTGCAAATATCAGTGCAATTGAGAGATATGACAAGAGACCCATGAGTCAAGTGTAGTGATGCCTAACTATAGAAACATTTGTGTGTGTTTGAGTGTATATTAAATCTCTTTTGCTGGAAAGTGTAGTACAGAATGTCACAGCTCTACTCAGGATTGAAGTCCCCATGCACATAAATCATAGATCTAGTCAGAGAAGAACAGTTCAGATTTGTCAGCATTATCTTAAGTGTGTGATCTATCCTACCACCTACAAAGATTATCATAGCTCCAACCAGAAAAGTACCACAATACCAAATGTTGCTTGCCATGGGAAGGCGGAGACTTGAAGCTGGGCTTGTTGTGGGTAGGGCCAGGAAGGGTCTGGAAATGCAAACCAGATGAGTCATCTTGGATGCCAAGCAACCTAGTTACACCTCTGAATTCCATTTACTGCTCTGATAGTACTTTTGCCACTATTAGTTCAGAAATAAACTTACAATAGTAAGAGTACAACAGTTGCTTACAGCCTTCTAATAACTACATAATTCACATTTACTCTTTGCACTTAGCTTTTAATTTATTTTCTGTTCTATGCAGACAATATTGTTTACTAAAAACTAATCTGCAATGAGAAACATTGACTTTTATTTGGAACCGGCAACATTCGCTTCATAAAGTGAGAGGAAAAACAAATGTGCCACAAAGAGAATGTCACAAGTAATGTTCAGGTAGGTAGATAAAACTCTGTTCATGTGTGTTAATTATGCAGTCATAGAAAGCTTAATGACCAACACATTGTTTTTCTGTTAATGTACTCTGCTGTTTCATTCTCCTTAAATATCAATTGCCACTACTTGGACTATTATTAATAACCGTGCAATTTTGACTCCTAGCAAATATTTATTTGCAGAGAATAAGTCGTTTATAAATTAAGCTTGGAATTTGTGCTCAGCTTCATCTATAGTACACAACTTTGATAAAGCATGAATATGAAAACCTGTTTATATTATTTTACTTTCTCAGGCTCCTTAAAGATGCAGTCTAACCATCTGCTAATATCATTTGCAAACCTCTGAAGAGCTCTGATATACCTGTATAGCATGGCTTATCTACTACTCATCAGATGCATACTGGACAAGAAACCAACTTGCCAAGGGCAACATAGCAAAGTTAAACTCCCCAGCTGCTGCTTTGCATAGGACATCATTTATATTGCAGTTTCAATGTGTTCTTTTGGAGTGATTCCTTCCTTATGAGAGATTTCTCCCTTTTGTGTTTGCACAACCAGACAGTTGGCATAAAAGTTTGGAGGTGTAAAGAAGTTGCCCCCCTCATATGGTACTGTATGGATTTTGCCCCATGAAAAAATACTTGGTTATTTTTTCATTGTGTTGATTTCCTGGCCAGTTGTGTTCAGTGAGTTGGTTCTTTGCTGAGTCGTAAGTTGTGAGTCATAGTGGAAGTAGGTGATATAGCATGTCTCATTTTATTCTCATGTCTGGTTTACTATGCTTCACTGAATCAGTATTCTGCTAAGAATGGTAGCATTATTTCTGAATGCCTTTTCAATTATATAAAAGATAGTACCTCTACAGTCTGTCAGTTAGTGCAGAGATTATGGCTATGAGATGTTAATGAGCTAATTGATGTTGGTAGGGTTTGATTCCCTCAGCCTCCATTTACCAGCTGTGTGACCCTGTGTGAGAAAATTGCTTAACAGCACAGTGCTCTAGCAGAATTGTGAGATCTGCCTCATAACAATCTATGAGCTGCTAAGACTGAGACATATCTTCACATTTTGATAAAGGTATAAAGTCCTTACCATTCACACAGAAAGTTCTCTGCTCTATTCATGTATACCATTCCACTAATAGCATTAAATGGAATTCATGTGTCACTACTGATGGCAGCAAATACCCGTAATCAAAAAAAAGAAAAAAAAATTAAAAAGTATTTTAATTGTCTCATAGACATTTTTACAATCATCTTGATGGTTTGGTTTTGACTGATGCTTTTATTTTACTTTCGTCTATGCTTTACTTAACATAGATAACTGTTTTTAAACATAGCATTATGATTTGCAACAACTATGTATTTTTTTTAATTTATGACTTACCCCTTAGTATCTCCCCTCCTCCATGTTTGCCTGATACATCTGAGAGCTACACCCCACTATCGACCATGCATCCCCACAGGAGACACCTAGAAGAACACCAAAGAAGTTGACAAATATACAGTAAATACAATATCAGCATTTCCACACTATCAGCACCTGCCTGATCACACCCTTTGACAGCTTGTGACCAGGGTCGGGACACTGACCCCCACTGCCATACCTCTCAACTGTTCAGATTTTATCAGAATGTCTAGATTTTTGCCTCTTATTTTTGGTCTTTGCTTCGTTAAATTTGTTGTTTTCTGGCAAATAAATGAAGACATACATTTGACTTTCAGACTTCATATCCTTTAGAAAATGCATGCTAACATAAATCTTGTTATTCGTGCAACTTTTTGAGTTGATAAGAGTAATATTTAAAACCTCTCCCTATTTTTGGGCAGTCATCTACCTCTTATCTTAGCCTTTGTCTAGATTTCTTGCTGTAAGAAGTTGAGAGGTATGCCCATCGCCCAACTCTAGTTACGGCTCTGACGTTTCAGAGCACATTAAGCTTTTAAGCATGGATTTACCATGAATAATTGTGTCTCATAGGCCACGGCGGTGCAGTGGTTAGCGTTGTTGCCTCACAACAAGAGGTTCTCTCGTTCGATTCTCAGCTGGAGCACCTTCTGTGTGGAGTCTGCATGTCCTCCCCATGCTCAAGTGATGTTAAAGACATGCAGGTAGGTGCGTGCGTGAATGGGTGTACCTTCTTTGATGGTTGGGCGTTGGGCTGGCAACTCGACACTGTAAAAATCCACTGCCAGTCATTAGCAGATTGGAGTTCTGCTGTGGCGACCCCTAACTGGGAAAAGCCGAACGACACAAATTTGTGTCTCATTTAATTAACATTTGATTAAGCAAACCTAAAAGTTTGGGAAGTCACAACTCAAAATAGTGTCGCTCCCAAGATTGCAAAATGCACGAAAACATTTTTTCTGGAAGTTAGGTTAAGCTCCTTGAACTATGTATATAAAAACTCCAAGGTCACACAAACTTAGAGGAAAGGGGAAACATGAGAAAGAAACAAAATACTCATCATCTCACTCTTCTTCAATTCTAAATTTGATTAAACTAACTTGGCAACCTTCCAGTTAATCTGTTCTAGCTGTTGTTTAACTGAAGGTCAGCAAATAGTAGGTTCTCTTTAGGTATTTATGGTTCTCCTTTAACTATTATGTAGCAAACAGTGCATGAAACTGGTGAATGTGACAGACTGATTACACTGCTTGACTATTTTCTTAGTGGTTTGCAGGTGCAGTTTAATTTTAACGTTGCTTTTGTTTTCCCCAGTTTCAAAATACTGCTACTGTCTCCGTTCAACACAGCTTGACTGCTGCAGTTGCCTTATCTTCCATACTGTAGTTCATGGAATATAAAGTTCATTAACTACAGTAACATTTCTTATCACATAACCAATTAAGGAAAATATTTCCAGTACTAAACAGTTCTTTACTTTGTGGGGAACATCCAGTATATTTCTACCAGACTCGTACATTTTTCACAATTCACATTTACATTCTTTTCTCATCTACACAAGCAATCTTAAAGAAATACCTCTACTCTGAGAAGAAGTTAACTTCACAAACCAACAGAAAACAAGATAAAACATTAAAATAATTTCACAAGCACCCATTTCAGGTAAGCCGATACAATGCTACTGATATGAACTGATTGTTATACTATAGCTAGATAAATTAGTTATCAGAGTACTCCATTACTATTTGTTACCAGTGTTTCCTTCTCCTTAAACAACAATGGTGTATATTCTGACAAACCACACTACTATAATTGTTAAAAAAAAAATCTTCTCATTAAACAACTCGCATGCACAGATTAAGCATAATAGTTGTGCTTGCTATTTTTAAGCTCTGGATCCACTTCATCATGTTAACTATCACTTTATTTTCCTGATATTTACTGAAAGTTCAGATACTGCTGCTGATTTGTATATAACATATTTTGACTGCTTCTGTTTTCTTATGTCCATACTCTGGTTCAGTGACTATATATTTGATTAACTACTATGGCAGTAATTCTCACATGGCTCACCATCTTTTAATTGAAAGAAAAAAGAAGCAGTACCAATGAACACTGTGTATCACTTTAGTTTCTGTGGGAAAAAAAAGCAAAGATCCTTCTCATTCCCAAACATTTCCTTTGCTTTGTTTGTTTACATATGCCATTGTGTGATTACTAGCATGGCAATAAAATAGTTACTCTATCAGTATCCATTTCAAATGTTGAGGCTGTGCTAGAGTGCACAGAGACTGAATGGTCGAAAAACAGACTTACATATACTAAGTCTAAGATTTCCATTTCATATAATTTTCCTTTTTCCTAAGGAATGGTGATCTCACAGTTTGGTATATATGTTTAAAAGAGGAGGATGTTTGAGATTCGTTCTTCCCCTAAATTTTTGATCTTTTCTTTTGTTCTGATAGCATGTGATGTTATGGGTGTGAAAATTTCAGTAGAGAACCTACTCTATTAGTACTGATAGCAGATTGCAGACAGAGCTCACTGCCTCTTAATATTGTTTGTACTATCCACAGCTTCATTATACTGTTGATGGTTGTGAAAAATCAAAATGCTGCCAGCCTAGCTAGCTGGTATTTTTTAAATAATTATATGTCACTTGAAAATATTAATATGATTTATATAGAAATGTGACATTGCCAGCCCAGCTATCTGGAGTTTTGTAAATAATCATATGTCATTTGTGAATATTCATATGATTCATACTCTTGTCTTACAAATGTAAGATAACTATATGTTATGTGTATATAAAGCTGCTGGTGCAGAAGTGTGTGTTGAACTGCATGTTATGTACTGAGCTTCAACAATGTAACCACTGTGTACCCTACTGGAAAAGAATAGAATTGTATATAAACTATATTGTTAGTAGAAGTTGGAACATACAGAGTTAACTTGCAAACTCTAAGAAAATAAGTTAAAAGTGTTTTCCGATGTGTTATAAAAGTTAGTTTCAAGGCAGCAAGTAGACAGGATGTCTAGAGCTAGGAGTTTATTTTTATTGTCTTGCAACAGAAATAATTACTAGGTTTAAAATGTAAAAGTGTTTAACTGTTTTACAACTTTCAGTTCTAGGCAAACTTCTGAGAGATATGTACTTCTCACACAGAGATGCTAAGAATTCTGTTGGTATCTGTTAGCTTGGGAACTGAAGGCAGGTGACAAATAATGATGTCATCCAACTGACCCAACAGTAATGTTTTGATATTAATCTGGAAACTCTCTTAGAGACTGTAAATTTTGTATTTGTCTTTGGACCTGGAAATATCCATCTTCAGCACTTCTGTCTTGCTAATAGTGAGTAACTAGGTTACAGTGATTTCTCTTAGATATAGATAGGAATATAGTGAAGATTAGTTTAGATGTTTTCTGTGTTTATTTGAGACTGTCTTGCAATGTTGTTTTAAAATATTTCCTGTGATTCTGAACTCTGTAGTCACTGTGCTGAGTTATTGAATATTGTCTTGTTCTTTTATTATTTATTATTAAATATATTTAAAACTTTTAATTGTGGTTGGTTTGTTTAGAGATATTTAAGCTCTTAGAGTACTTGCATATGTATTTGGTGACATTGTATAAGCCACTCCTAAATAGCCTTGGTCACATGTACCATTTGGATAATAGTAACATTACACAGTAAGATTGGACACCATTTGGGAAGGGCCTTAAAGTGGCTTATAAGGAGTACTGGTGGTAGTGATAACTACCTTATGGTCTGGCCAGAAGGGGGCATAGCTAGTAAACCTGTGCCAGCCTTTCCCAGGTGTATGTTTGTGTATAAATCAAATCTCAAAGTGTGTGTGTGTGTGTGTGTGTGTGTGTGTGTGTGTGTGTGAGCTACTTGGGCAGGGACACAAAGCACTGGTTAGACAGAGAGAATGCTGGGAGGACTTTGCTTGGAACCCTGGCTAAGGACTCAATTCTGTAGCTGTGCCAGTGGGGAGTCTTATTGGGGATTTGGAGAAAGAGGGAGAAAACAGCCTCAGACTGACTGTGATCTCTGTGTGCTCATAAGGGAAATTGTACTTTACTGTGTGTGTACTCGTCATCCTCCCAGTGTGTGTGTCCCTCACTGGTGCTAGTGGTGAGGATTGAGGCTCCTTGATTACTGAGCCAGTTCAGGGGCATCACGTATTATAATTGGTCACAGTGGTGGGATAGCCACATCACATATTAATTGGCTTGTAGTGGTATGGATATTAAATTCCTATAGCCTGTGTACAGTGGTCACTGAAGGTGTTTGTGCTCTCAGTCAGCCATGCATTCAGAGTTTATATCACAATTGTTTTATTATTTTTTGTTAGCTTAGTTAGTCAGGGAGAGCAGGCAAGCATGCCAGCAGAGGAGCAGAGCAAGCTGACAAGGAGCCAGTTGGCTGAGATGTGCCAGGCTAAAGGACTACTGCATGCCAGCCTGACTAAAGCATACATGATTGCAGCTTTAGTCACAGCTGCATTACAGAATAGCAACCAGGAGAACAATAAGACTGGCCATAGAGATGTACAACTGTCAGAAAATGGACAGCTCAACCTTTCCACAGAGGACTTAAAAATCCATCTGGAGTTAGCGACTTGAGTTGGAGGCCAAGCATTTGGAAACAGAAGCAGCAGAGAGACTGAGACATCTGGAGGCTGGGGAAATGAGAAACTGTAACATCTGCAGGCTGAGGAGAATGAGAGGCAGAGGCAACATGAAAAGGAGATGCTGACTCTTCGACAGAGTCATGGAGGTAAGGGGGAAGGGAGTAACTGAACCCCAGAAGCAACAAAGGTCAGTAAATATCTTCCACAATTTACAGAGTGTAATAATTTTGATAGTTTCAGTCATATATTTGAGAGGGTATGTAAACAGCATAATGTTGACCAAGGTCTCTGGCTATGGTTCCTGACCACCTTACTCCATGGTAAAGCTGTAACTGTTCTTTCCAAAGTGTCTGATACTAACTGTTTAAATTATAATGTTGTAAAGAACTGTTTGCTAGAATTTTTTAAGTTAACACCTGTAGCTTATAGAAAAAAGTTTTGTGAGAATAGACTCAGGGCAGATGAAAGTGTGTGTGCATATCTTGCTGAACTAAGCACTTATTTTCAGAGGTGGGTGAGTGGATGTCAGGTTACCACTTTTGAAGGACTGGCAGACCATTTGGTGAGGGAACATGCCCTTAGCAGTTTGCCTGAGGGCAGAAAAATATGGTTAGCTAATAGACAATGCAATACTGCAAATGAGTTGGGGGAAAAGAGAGCCCTATACCTAGCAAGCAGGGCATCACTGCACAGGAAAGGGACACTCCAGTGCTGCTCATGGGTCTAAAGAAACCCATGGTGGGCAGCCCAGACTGCCCCAAAGAGTTCACCAATAGCAGGGGAAGCCACTATTCCAGGTACACGTCCAGGACCTAGGGTTAAATGTTTTAAATGCAACCGGTGGGGCCTTGTAGCATATATATGTCCATGGAGACAAGGTGGGGAACAAAAGTGGGTGAGCCAGTAATTAGGAATGACAAAATGCCAACAGTAGGCTGTCTTGGGACAACAAGTGTACCCAACTACCCCAAGAGGTTATATCCTATCTTAGTGAATGGAAAGAGGCCATGCCTAAGAGAGACACAGCCTCTGACCTAACCATTTTGAAGCCTGTAGTGGTTACAGAGGAGCACTACTTACCTGGGCAGTCTACTCCAGTCAGAGCTTTAGGAGGGACCCCATTCCAAATACCTTTGGCTAGGGCTCACCTTGACTGGGAGGGTGGAAAAGAAAGCCAGCAAGTAGGTGTGTTTGAGGATATCCCTGCAGATGTCCTGATAGGGAATGATTATATTGCAGCACCCTGTGTGCATGCAGTTACATGCAGTCAGGCTTGGAGACAAGCAGGTGGATCTGGTAGCTTGGGGAAGACCCAGGCAGACCACACACTTGCAGCCAGGACTGGTGAGGTGGTTACTTCAGGGAGGGAGCTACTCTGTAGCATTGAGACTGAAGGTGAGCCACAGCTGCTTTTGGGTACTGATGTTCCCTTGGACAGAGTGACTGCAAGGGCAGAGGTAAGTAGTAGTATCCAGACTGACAGTGAGGCACTGCTGTCAGAGGATACCAGACTTCCTGTGGAAGGGAAGCAGGGACGGGTTACAAAGAGAGAGTTGAGACAGGGTCAGCTCTCTGACTCTACATTACAAGGCCTGAGAGAGGTAGTTAATGAGGCACCTGATTCTCAAGGGAAGGGAGAATCTGTATACTGGGACAAAGGGTTACTGTACAGAGAGTGGACCCCTGAGGGAGGGCTAGAGGGTGAGAGAATACAGCAGTTGGTAGTGGCCAGAGCCTACTGTCTACCACTTCTAGCCATAGCCCATGATATTCCCTTTGCAGATTATATGGGCATAAAATGTACAAAGAGACATATTATGCAAAACTTCTATTAGCCTGGGATTTCTAGAGATGTAACAGGGTACTGCAGGACCTGTGAGCAGTGCCAAAAAGTAGGCAAGGCCAGAGACAAGGTGAAATCTCCTTTGATGCCTTTGCCTATGATTGAGGAGCCATTTCAAAGGTTAGCTAGGGGTATTGCGGGGCCTCTGAGACCCCCAATTTCCACAGTGAAAAAGTATATCCTAGTGGTAGTAGATTATGCTATCAGATACCCATAGACAGTGGCTCTGTCCTCCATTGAGGAAGAAAAGGTGACAAATGCTTTGTTAGAGATTTTCAGCAGGGTAGGTTTCCCAAAAGAAATACTGACTGACAGAGATGCCAATTTCATGTCAGACCTTCTGGCTTGTCTGTGGAAGTACTGTGGGGTGAAACACATAAAGACCACCCACTACCATCCCAGACTAATGGTCTTGTTGAGAGGTTAAACTCTACACTCAAGATGATGTTATGGGCATTTGCAGACTAGTTTAAGAGGGAGTGGGACAAATATTTGCCCCATCTGTTGTTTGCTTACAGTGGGGTTCCCCAGGAATCCACAGGATTTTCACCATTTGAGTTGCTGTATGGGCATAGGGTGAGGGGGCCTCAAGATTTAATTTGAGATGAGTTGGAGGGTGAGTGTGACTCCCACAAGGAGTCTGTTGTGGCATATGTCCTAAACCTCAGGACAAGGCTCAGGGAACTCATGGGCTTGGCTAAGGAGAATCTGCCAGAAGCCCAACAGCAGAAAAAGATCTGGTATGAGAGGAATGCTTGAGCTAGAGAGTATGCTGTAGGGCAGCAGGTAAAGGTTCTCATTCCTGTCAGACACAACAACTGCAGGCAGCCTGGGAGGGACCCTCCAAGGTGGTAAGGAAGGTCAGTGATGTTAACTACATGGTAGAACTGCTAGGCAGGGGCACAAACTGTACCATGTTAACATGATGAAACCTTACCATGATAAGGAGGCCCTTGTGCTAAGTATTGGCAGTAGGAGGCAGGAGGAGTCTAAGGGGATCTTTGGCTACGGGGAGCCAGCCAGGAAAATCCCTAATTACTATGGTGGAGCCTAGGGTTGCATGGCATATGATGGGACAGTGCAGCATAGTACTGGGATTAGCAATGCCAAGGCAGCTGGAATCTCAAGACAGGGAATGGGATAAGGTATTCCCAGATAGGCCCAACCCTGTCAAGCAACGTTTTTCAAGGGTCACTTGAAAAACTAGCTTGAGTTCTTGTGGGAGGGAGAAGTGTGACAAACTGAAATGCTGCCAGCCCAGCTAGCTGGAATTTTGTAAATAATTATATGTCACTTGAAAATATCAATATGATTTATATAGAAATGTGACACCGCCATCCCAGCTATCTGGAATTTTGTAAATAATCATATGTCATTTGTGAATATTAATATGATTCATAAGCTTGTCTTACAAATCTAAGAGAAAAAGAAGTTATGTACTCACCATAACATTCCATCTGAGTAGTTGTACTTCATTTGTCTTCAAACTGTGGGAATACAGATCCATATCAGATCTGAGCCAGCAAAAATTACTAGAATCAGCTTCGAGCACCAGACTCCTCCCCTTACCCATAATACACCTCCACGGCCTTCCATCCCCAGATCGAGTTTGCAAGAACCCGACCTGATAACATGCTTGTGACCTATACTACAGTCCATGGGCTGAACATGCGGCAAGGTCCTGGGAGAAGAAGTGAGGGAAGGTTGAAGACAAATGAAGTACAACTACTCAGATGGAAGGTTATGGTGAGTACATAACTTCTTTATCTGAAGTAGTTTACTTCATTTGGTCTTCAACCTATGGGACAAAGTTCCCATCTACTAATCTCCTGGGAGGCCATCATGGAAGGATATTCCGGAGCACCATGGAACCAGAGGATGCTCTCCTTCTAGATGTCAAATGCAATTTGTAATGGGAAATAAACATATGAGATGAGGACCAAGTAGCTGCTGAGCAAATGTCATCCAAAGACACAATAGACCAGAAAGCTGCAGACGTAGCCATGGACCTAGTGGAATGAGCTTTAACCTGACCTGGAGGAGGGTCTATATCATATATTTGAAATTCCAAAATGTCGAACACCATATGTTCGAACTTGGAATTTCAAATATTGAAAACATTGAACGCTCAGAATAGCGAATGTTTTCCCAGGAAAAAAAATTGCTGTTCCAAGAAACATACACCCAACACAAGCACACCAAAATAAATAAACCACACACATACATTTAACAAAACCCAACCCCATACTAAACCGCACATACATTACTAAGTATCCACTTACCTTAACCCACACCCTAACCCTAAGGTCCGTAACTATCGCACACGTACCCTACAAATCTATACACAAACTAATTAATACACACACATACAGTTAACAAAACAGAACCCTACACTACACCATCCATACATTACTAACTGTCCACTTACCTTAACTCGCATCCTAACCCTAAGGTCCGTAACTCTCGCACCACAGTGGAGGAAATAGTGAAGCCATGGAACGGCCCACCGAAATCTTGCCCTAGGTAAGATTTCGATGTTCCGGGGCTTCGCTATTTTCACCATTCGATATTTTGGGTTTGATGTTTTCACATTCGTCAATGTACCTCTTCGGAATTTTGATATAGACCCTGGAGGAGACATGCCTTTGTCCTTACAGACCTGCAGGATGCATGAAGAACTCCATCTAGCTATAGTGACCTTGGAAATAGCTTTGCCCAAAAAGGGTCTATAGAATGAAACAAACAATTGATCAGATTTACGAAAAATTTTTGTCCTGTGTAAATAGAATCATAACTGTCTATGAACATCCAATATGTGTAGTTTGTATTCCACCCTATTTTTAAAATTGGGAAAGAACACAGGCAAATTTATAGTTTGATTGATATTGACTGGTGACGCCACCTTAGGAAGAAAAGATGGTTTGGTTTGAAGGGAAACTCTATCTTTATGAAAAATCATGTACAGGAATTTTATGGATAAGGCCTGTAGTTCCGAAACCCTTCTAGCAGAGGTAATCACCACTAGAAAAGTTGTTTTCCACGATAGAAATTTTAGGTCTGCAGTAGTAGCAGGCTCGAAAGGTGGAGCGACCAGAGCTTGGAGAACCATAGAAAGGTCCCACGGGGGGACAGGATCTTTGACTGGGGGGCGTAGCAAAAAGTGCCTTTAATAAAGGCTTTATACAGTCTAGAAGATGCCAAGGATGCAGAATTCTCACCCACATAAAAATGAGAAATGGCAGCCAGCTGAACTTTGACAGTAGAAGAACTAGCTCCGTGCTGGAAAATATCAGCTAGAAAATCAAGAATGGATATCTCTTTCAACTTTCTGATTTGAAAGCCTGCATTTGCACTTGTTTCTGTCCTGTAACTCATCTAGTGCAGATACAGATTCTTAGTTTTAGCACTTAAATTTGCTTATTCATGCTTAGTACTTGTTCAGAGCTTGTAAGAACTAAATAAGCTACTAATTACTATAGCACTCAACCTTCCTCATTACCTAGAAGAAAACAGTTTTTGTACTTACTTTTCTCACTTGCTTAGAGAAAAACAGCTCTTGTACTCACTCTCCTCACTTATCTAGAGGAAAATAGTGTTTTATTCAGGCATGTCCAAGGGTCAGCTCCCAGTGTTCTGTCTTGTCTGTCTGATGAATCTGGGCATCTTGAGGCAATGTAGAAATTGCCTCATGTACACAGACAACCCTCTCCTCCTACCACCCAACACTACAAACTGTGAGAGATGCACTTATCTAGCCAGACTGGAGGTAAAGCTCTCTCCAACCAAGACAGAACTTGACAGTCAAGAGGAGAAGGTAAACATTTGCACCACACCACACTCATCACATAGTCTCACTAAATCTACACCACCAAAATCTACACATAGTAACACAAAAACATTCGCGGGGGCTCTCAATAATAATCTGTCTAAGCAACAGAGACCTCCAAAGCAGAAATGCAAGCAACCTCCATCCCCCAACACAACCCAAATGACACATAGCCTACAGACTCAGTGTGCCGCTCAACCACAGCCAATAAGGCAAAACAATGTACCCAGCACACTAGTCATAGGTGACTCTATAGTCAGGCACATTGATGTCCCACTCACCAGGCTAAATAAGGAGAAGGTTACTGTCAGCTGCCTGTCAGGTGCCAGGATCCGCCACATAACCCATGCACTCAGGTAACTCCACAACAAGTACAAATATGACTCTGTCATTGTCCATGTTGGTGTGAATGACTTGAGATGTACCTCCCTCGACTACATGAAAAAAGACATGGAAGAGCTCTCCAATCTTGTAGCCCAGGCAGGTATGACCTTAGCTCTGAGTAGCATTCTGCCATCGCCCAGAATGATACCGCAGTACAAGGACAAAATGATTGACTTCAACAATTGGCTAAGCTTCTGGTGTCATTCTAAGGGGATCCAGTATCTGTCTGCTTGGGATGACATGGTTGACAGACCATGATGCTTTGCCAGAGATGGCCTTCACCTGTCGCTCCTGGGATTCCGGATACTGGCTAAGGCTCTTGCCGCCCCTATGGTGCATTTTTTAGGAAAGGTTGAAATGACAAATTCACCACCATAACAGGAACGAGCAAGCAAAAACTGAGGGTAATGCTATTCAGTGCTAGAAGTCTAAATCTCAAAATGCACTCACTCGAGGCACTCCTTAAAATGGAGAACATCGATATCTGTGCAGTGACTGAGACCTGGTTCAAGGCTCCAGAGAGCACCCCTGCACTACCAGGCTATAACTCATACCACACTTTTCGGCTATGTAACCTGAACCGAAACACCAAAGGCGGAGGTGTGTCCATATTCATTAAGGATATCCACACCTCCAGGTTAGTTGCTCAGCATAATGCATTCGAGGTTATCCAAGTGCAACTAACTCTGGGCAAAACTCCAATCCAAATTGTAGCTTGCTACAGATCCCCCACCATGCCCTAGGATTCCCACTCCTCTTTTCTTGATGTACTGGAAAATATTAGGGTTCAACCAAACACCCTAATAATGGGTGACTCCAACTACCCCACCATTAACTGGGAAAACTACACGTGTACCAACTCCTTAGCTCAATGCTTTCTGGAATTCATAAACTCCAATGCCCTGGATCAACTTATCCACAACCTCACCAGGGGCAACAATATCCTAGACCTAGTCATTATCAACATGAGTGACCGGTGTTCCACACCTGAAGTCAACTACTCTTTGGTCCGATCCGACCATAAGCTAATCACTCTTGATATCCACATCCCGCCCCCACCCCCCATTAAGGAAACCATGGTAAAAAAATTTCTCCAAATCCAACTTCATGCTTCTTAAGACAGAAGTGGTGAACTTCATGACACCCATGCAGATGGACAATACAGTTACAACTGCTGAATCCTACACAAATGCACTGTATAAGCACTTACACGAGTACATGGATCGTGCTATCCCAAACAGAACCAAGATGCTATCCTCCAAATAAAGGAAGCCAATCTGCTGGTCCCCTGCCATAAGCAAACTGTATGACAGAAGGAAGAAACTGTTGCAAAAGAGAGTAAAATCCCTTGAGTGGTGGAGCTCCCAGGTCAGCCTCAGTAAGAAGCTGAGATCCCTTATAAGATCCTCCAAAGCTAGCTACGAAAACAAAACCGCCACTAATTCTAAAGACAACCACAAAATATTCTATAGCTATGTCAAGAATCTCGATGGCAACACCCAGATCTGCATTGAGTTACAGCACAACGGCACAAAAATTACAGAACCAACTAATATTGCCAACATCCTGGCAGATAGGTTCAGTACCAACTTTACCCCCCACCCCCTAAAGGGCCCATATCTATACAGGAAGAATGCAGAGTCCCTGTAATCACAACTATGCAGGTAAAAGCTGCACTCTCTAAAGCCAAAAACACAGCATCCATGGGACCGGATAACATCCCAGGCTGCATTTTACACGAACTTCAGTACGAACTGGCTCCCCACCTAAGCATCATCTTCAATAATAGCCTCACATCAGGCTTTGTGCCCACTGAATGGCACATAGCAACAGTTATCCCACTCCACAAAGGGGGAGCCACCACTGATCCCGGGAAATAATGGCCTATTAGCCTGACGAGCGTGGTCTGCAAGGGCATGCAATGTATCATCATGGAACTCATAAACAAAGACATTGGTAACCTCCAAACTCTGGATCCCACCCAGTTCGGGTTTGTGAAAGGCAGATCATGCCTCCTGAACCTGATCGACTTCTTTGAGGCAGTCACCAAAGCCGTAGATGAGAGTAAGGTTGTTCACACAGCCTATCTTGACCTCGCCAAGGCTTTTGACACCATTCCCTATTCTGGAATTATAGCTAAACTCACTAAATTAGGTATAAATCCCTACATCACAAGATGGGTTGCCAACTGGCTCACTGACAGAACCCACTCTGTAAAAGTTGCAGACTCCAAATCTGACCTGAAACCAGTGACAAGTGGAGTACCCCAGGGTTCAGTCCTGGGACCATTCCTGTTTGGTATCTGCTTCTCTGAAGTACACGCTAACACAGAAGGCTTCTGGCCAATGAAGTTCGCAGATGACTGCAAACTAGGAACCATAGTCAAGTCCACAAATGATGTGGACATCCTACAAAAGGGCCTCGCTGAGACAGATGCCTGGTGTCAGAGCCATGGGCTCAAGCTCAATGCCAAAAAGTGCAGTGTCATCCCCTTTGGTAAAAACTCTGTACCCATGAACTACCACATAGACAGCAATCTACTCAACACCGAATGTGTGATAAGAGACCTTGGGACCCAGGTGGAGAGTAGTCTCTCCTTTGATAGTCACATCGTCACAGTAGTCAGGAAGTCCTTCTACATGGCACACCTCATCATAAAAGGGTTCTCATCCAGGAAAAAAGAGGTCATTGTTCCCCTCTACTCGACACTCATTATACCCATTATAGAGTACAACGCCCCTTTTGGAATGTACCTCACAAGACAATTATAGCAACTGGAAAGGCCACAGAAGTACCTCACAAAGAGGATTGCTGGCCTCAAACAAATGCCCTACACTGACCATCTCAAAAAACTCCAGCTTTACTCTGTAGCATATTGCCTACTCCGAGGTGATCTCTGCCTAACATATAAAGCTATGTCAAACCCAGATCTGTTGGACATGCTACACCTAAAGAAATCCCAATCTCTCTGAGCTACATACTCTAGGGACCTAAACCTTGTCACCACAATAAACAGGACATGCTGGAGGGATAGATTCCTGTCCCAGAGACTTCCCATACTCTGGAACAGGCTACCCATCTGTGTCAAGCAAAGTTCCTCATTAGCACTCTTCAAGAAAAATCTTGATGAGTGGATGAGAAATAGGCAATACACCCTGGGGATCACTTCTGTGTCTCTGCTCAACAGTGGCACAGGAAAATAACTTTCTTGGGTGGCAAGAAATAATAAACAGGACATGCTGGAGGGATAGATTCCTGTCCCAGAGACTTCCCATACTCTGGAACAGGCTACCCATCTGTGTCAAGCAAAGTTCCTCATTAGCACTCTTCAAGAAAAATCTTGATGAGTGGATGGGAAATAGGCAATACACCCTGGGGATCACTTCTGTGTCTCTGCTCAACAGTGGCACAGGAAAATATCTTTCTTGGGTGGCGTAAGCCAGAAAACCTTGTTGGTTAGGCTTACATAGGCCCTTGGACTGATGGCCTAGTACCTACCTATGAACCTATGAAATAGGAGCCGTAAAAGTATCTAAACCCCTCTGAGAGGCCCAGAAAGAAAAACATTTCCATTTGCTGTGATAAACCTTTCTGGTAGAAGACTTATGAGCAGCTACCAAAACAGACTTAATTGAGAAGGAAAGTCTGGGAGTCCCAGCAATCATGGGAACTGGAGCAGCCAAGCCATGAGCTTCAGGCTGTTCAGACTCAGATGAGGCACCCCCGATGGGTGTGAAATCAGATCATGAATGGGATCTAGGATCCAAGGTGGAGCCAGAAGGTGAGACCAAAGGAAGGGAAACCATACGTGACAAGGCCAGAATTGGGCAATGAGGATCACCTTGCTCCCCAATCAACAAGCTTTCTGCAGAAACCTTAGGATGAGAGGAACTGGTGGGTAAGCATACAGAAGACCAGGAGGTCAAGCATGAACTAGAGCATCTCTGTAGGACTCCCCCGGCGGGGGGTTCAGAGCAAAAAACCTGCTGCACTCCGCGTTGGAAGGAGATGCGAAGAGATGGCAGCAATGTTGACCGCACTTGCTGAAGATCTGTTCCGCTACTGATAGATTCAGAGACCACTCATAAGGCATCAGAATGGTCTGACATAGCCTGTCCGCTAGAATGTTGGACCGTCCCGGAATGAGTGTTGTGATGAGAAAGCGACCGGTGGAGATTGCCTATTCACACACTCTCATGGCCTTGTGACAAAGGGGATAAGATCTGGTCCCTTCCTGTTTGTTGATATACCAGACTACTGACATGTTGTCTGATTGAATGGCAATTCTCCCCAGAGGAAGAAAGGCATGAAAGACCTGCAACACTAGAAAGACCGCCCTTATCTCTAGGACATTGATATGCAAGCTGGTCTCTAAGGGGGACCACAGGCCTTGGACTGTCCTGCCCTAACAATGCCCCCCCACCCAAGTTGGGAGGCATCCATGGTCACTGTGGTTTGGGCTGGAATAAAGGATCATCCTCCAAAATGTCCAGAGAGCTCACCACCATATGAGGGACGACTGACACACTTGATTCAGGTGGATAGGATTGGTTAGTGGTAAATCCAACAGGGACCACTGAACCGCTAGAGTCCATTGAAGTATCCGCATGTGTAGCCGAGCACATGGAAGGAGAGTAATGGTCATCACCATCGAGCCTAGGGCCCTCAACACTGATTCCATTGTTGGGAGGTGAGAACGGTAAATTAGGGAGACATGCAGCCTGAGGTTTTGAACTCTCTCTGAGGTCAGGAACATTTTGCACTGTAGTTTGTCTATCCTGGCACCAATGTAATCTGTCAGCTGTACAGGCTCTAGTAGAGACTTGACTGTGTTGATTGTGATACCCAAACTCAGGGCAAGTGTCTGAAAGTGATCCCTGGTTTGGGAAAGTAGACACATGGTGGGAGCAGTGAGGAGTCAATGGTAGAGGTACGGATAGACCTGAATCCCCTGAAGCCTCAGGAGAGCCTCTACAACTGCCATCACTTTGGTAAACACCCTGGGGGCTGTGGTGAGACCAAAGGGTAGGTCTCAAAATTGATAATGATTGGCCCCTAGTTGGAAGCGGAGGAACCTCCTGGAGCTTCTGTGCATTTTTATGTAATAGTAAGCATCCTGGAGATCTAACTAGCACATCCAGTCACTCTCTTCCAGGTACGGCACGATGGACTGTAATGTGACCATCCAGAACTTTTCTTTGGCAACTGACAGGTTCAGGGTAGAGAGGTCCAGGATGGGCCTTAAGTCCCCCATTTTCTTTGGCACCAAAAAGAACCTGGAGTAGAAGCCCAATCTGGACTGATCTGGGGGGATGGTTTGGATGGCTCATTTTCCTAGCAGCTTGGAAATTTCCTGTGCTGCTGCCTCCCTTTGCATGGGTGGAATATTCAGGAGGTGTTTTGGAGGTATGGGGGAACCCATGAAGGGGATAGAATATCCTCTGGATATGATTTGAAGCACCTAGCGGTCCATTGTTATGGACTCCCATGCCACTGGGTGCAAGGACAATTGCCCCCCGACTGCCTCCAGAGTAGAACAGCCAGGCAACACCTCAGGGTTGCTGCCTGCGTCTATCTGAGAATGGTTCTCAAGACCTGAAGTTTCGTGGACCCCCTTGGCCTTTGGGTTGGCATCCATTTTGTCCTCCTCTGCCTCTAAGGGAAGAAGAGCCCTGAGTGTCCCAGGAATACTGAGACTTCCGGAACCACATCTTCTTTTCCCACTCTGGTTCTGGGAAAAGGACCTTTGAGGGTTAGAGAAGTAGGTCCTGATGGCAGACAATGTCTTCCCATCCTTCTCACTCTGGACTAGTGTCTCCTTGATGGTCTTACCGAAGAGTCGAGCTGTCATAAGAGGCATTGGCAAAACCTGCATGCATTTACACAAATCATATCCACCCCTACCAGGATAGGTAAACCCAACCAAAAAGAAAGTATACTTGACTGGGTACTCATAAACAGTCACCCCCAACTGTACACCTCTAGTACCCTCCTTAATGGCCTAAGCGATCACCTTCTCACATATGTAATTAAGCACAAAACCATTAATTCCCAACAACCCTTACTCAGAAAGGTTAGAAACAATAAAAACTTTGACCCTGCCAAATTCCAACAAGAACTAAACTCATGTAATTGGTCTATTCTAAAACACCTCCCCTTAGAGGAAGCAGTAGCATACTTTAACAACAAATTCCTTGAGATCCTTGATTTGCATGCACCTGTTCGTTCAAAGTGAACCAAGGCAAAAACTGCACCATGGCTTTCTATAGAGTCTAAACTCAAAATTACCCTTAGAAACAAAGCATGGGCTTTATGGCGTTCTTCTAAAGACCCTCAAGATCACATTAAATACAGGCAATCCAGGAACGAAACCAAAAAATCAATTTTACAAGACAAAAAAACAATACTACTGTAATTTACAGACAGTAAATCAAAATAACCCTCAGAAGTTTTGGGGAGGTTTAAATAATCTACTACATCCTGGACAAACTTCAACCCCAATCCCTTCTGCTACTATTGATAAAACCCCTGAAGATGTTTCTGATAGTTTTAACCAATTCTTTACTGAGACAATTCAAGTCCTAGCTAGCCAACTACCTCCTAGCTCCCCTGGTCCTGAAAGTAGCACCCCTAGAAACCTACTTGCATTCAGCTTCCAACCAGTTGCTACTTCACTTATCCGTACCTTGATCAAAAAATTAAAACCCACTACACTTTCTGCTGATCAACTCCCTGCCGAGTACCTACAAAAATCAGCTGATGCTATTGCTTACCCCGTCTCAATACTAATCAATCGAACCATAGTAGAAGCTAAAATTCCCACCATCTGGAAAATATCCTATGTAATCCCACTTCACAAAGGAGGCAGCTCTACTGAATTCTCCAATTATAGACCAATAGCTATACTCTCTCCACTTGCAAAGATTATGGAAAAATGTATTCATAGACAACTCATGCACCACCTAATCCAAAATCGCCTTATGGGAGACACTCAGCATGGCTTCCGTCCTCATCACAGCACTACTTCAGCCCTCCTAGCCTTTACTAACACTATAAACCATAATCGCAACAATAATTATATATCCTCAGCCCTCTTTTTGGATCTTTCCAAGGCATTCAATATGGTTGATCACCAACTTTTAATCCACACCCTGCAAACATTCTGTCTAGATACTGGAGCGCTCCAATGGTTTCAATCCTACCTGAATGGTCGACAGCAGGCTGTCCTCTGGCAGAACAAACTCTCTAACCTTCTACCTAACACCCTTGGAGTACCACAAGGCTCTATACTAGGGCCCTTGCTGTTCTCCATCTTCATTAACGACCTTTATACAGTCATCCCAAAAGTCAGCTGTATCCAATATGCTGATGACTCTACTCTGATTTGCTCAGCCACATCTCCAGTAGAGTTATGGTCAGCTACCCAGACCACCTTTAATACAATAGAAAACTGGCTTTCTGAACATCGTCTGATCCTAAATCCCTAAAAAACAAGAATGCTGTTATTTTCACCAACACGTAGGTCTACCGCTTTCACCTTTACCATAAAATCAAATGATGGCACAATAATCTCCCCTGACCCATCTACAAAACTATTAGGTGTCATAATAGACAATAATCTCAAATTTGACCTACATGTTAACCATACTATCAAAACCATCAATAAAAAACTAGGGTCACTTTACAGAATAAAAGCCTTCCTAACCCCTCCAGCTAAAATTGCCATAGCTCGCTCTCACCTTCTTTCAACCCTTCTGTATGCATCCCCTCTACTCTCGAATTTGAACAAGACTGTCCTTAACAAACTCTCAATTTGCTACAACCACATTGCCAGGTTTGCCACTGGGCTGCCTTTTAGGACACATCATTGCATCAATCTAAATCAGCTTGGTTGGCTTGAACTACCTAGCCTAATCCAGTATAACCAACTGATTATGGCCTATAAAATCCTCTATAATCAGGACAATACTCCTGCACTTAAAAATATTATCATCCCCTATAACAATCCTAGACCGCTTGATCCTCTAACAAACTACTAATTCAGACTAGCAAAATTAATAACACAGCCGGTGATTCTCTCTTTGCAAACTCTGTAAGTAGATCCTGGAACTCTCTTCCAGCTGATATTACCTTACTTTCCACCTTAGGTCAATTTAAAACTAGACTCAAACAACATTTGTCACTTAACTGGCTATGTCAATGTATCAAGCCTGGCTAGCTCGAATGTGTAAAAATCTGTTAACCAGTTTACTGTGTAATTTAATTTAATCCTGACTTGTGCTCAGGACTAACTGTAACCAGTGGAACTTGTTTAACTTGCTTACTTATGTAATCTCTGTAAGTAGTCTGTTTGTAATATGTAATGCTGGTATTATGTAATGCTGTATCTGCTTACCCTTGGAGCTTTTCTCCCCGGGCCTCTGCTGAAAATGGACATGCATCCAGTCGGACTATCCCGGTCAACAAATGTAAAATAAAAAGAAATAAATAAATAAACCTGAGCTAGGCATTACACCTCATGGACACGCCGGACCCAGCCACCCTAGTCGCTCCTTCTGTAGCATGGGAGAGGAATTGCATGGACGTATTTGATACTCCTCTCAGAGTGGCCATTTTCATGGAGAACAGAGCCTTGTCCTCCTGCAACATGGACTTGGGTGGAGACTCCTCCAGCTCCTTCACTAGGTCACATTGGAGTCTCATGACATGGGCCAAGTAGTTCATCTCTCTTATAGAAAAGGTAGCTGAAGCATACACCTGCTTCCCTAGGTGGTCCATCATTTGTGACTCTCGGTCAGGAGAGTGGACCAAGGAACTTTTCTGAGATAGTTCCTTCTTCGTGGCTGCTGCTACCACAATGGCGTCCACTGGGGAGACCATGTTCCTGGAAGGCCTGTCAATAGGGGGACTCAGAACTTTATTGGGGCACTTGGGGATCAGCTCAATGGTATCTGGTTCCTTCCACACCCACGAGGTGATCAAATCCACTAAAGGATCTGCAGGAGGGGACACCCAAGACATAGATGGGCCTGTGCCAAAAGCCTCCAGAAACACAGACTCATCAGAGGAGGGCTTGGGGGCAGACCAACCTCCCTGCTGGTGAAGGATCTCCATGATGTCTCCAAAGGAGACATCATTGGGAGGTGATCTTGGGAAGCCACCCCCATCATCTAAATCTGTGTCCTCAGTTAGGGACTCAGGGGAGTCCAAATGCCTCCTCTTGCACATATGCTTGTGAGGCACATCTCCCGTGGGGCTCTCCGGGGAGCACTTGCAAGCCATCTGTTCCTCTGGGGAAACTGTCTGGGGCTCTTTGGGCACAGGCTGTCCCTCTGGTAAGACAATGGGGACTGTAGACAGAGCTGAGGGGGTCTGGGCGGAGTCTGAGGGGGCAGTCAGGGGCCTCAATCCGATGGAGAGGGCCCTTTCTACCACCCGAAAGCCAAAAGAGAGTGGACCTCCTGAGAAGCTAATAAAGAGGCCTGTCTCCCTGGATCTGACACAAGACTCGGAGCCGGACCCTAAGTGGATGGAGCTCCAAGGGAGGGAACCTGGCCCGGCAATGTCAGAGCTGATGGAAAAGATTTCACTCCCTCAGAACCGACACCCAGGCTCCGGCTCTGAGAGCAGCTTGGATCTGAGATGTTCCAGGCAGCTGTCGGCTTCAAGGATGCAAGGGCCATTGGCACTGACCTCCTGACCAAGGCCAACCTCAGATCCGAGAACTCTGAAGCTGAAGGTTGGATCGTGGAAGGAGAAAAGGGCTGAAAAAGGAAGCGAGCTCCCCCCTCCTGAGGTAGGGGGCTGGCAAGACCCCCATCTGGATCTGTGTACTATAAAGCACTTCATCATCTTATCCAGATCCATGTCCGATAAAGAACGGGTCGACCGATGAGATGAGGCCCGGGAGATTGAACGTGCCTTCACCAGCTCTGGAGAGAACCTTGGAGACCAGAGCCAAGGGGAGTTATGGGTCCGTGCAGACTTGCTCAGGGATGAGAAGTCCGGGGACCTCTTCCTCTTTTCCTTCATCTTCGACTCTCTCTCCTGCTATCTACCTCTCCTCTGCTCTGCTACGACAGGCTTAGATGCAGGAGTTTGAGTCCCAGCCTAGCAAGCAGGGGAAGCCAGAGGGAGAGAAGTGATAGAGGCAGCCACAGCAGCTGCTGTGACTGAAGCTAAAGATGGGGAAGGAGGATTAGTGGCAAGCAGAAGACCTCTGAGGCCAACTTGGCCTTTCTATCCTTCAAAGCTTGGGGATTGAACCACGTACAAATGGAGCACTCCACATTAAGGTGGGCCACACCTAAGCACAGCAAAATCAGAGTGGGGCCATCTGCTGGGGAGAGCTTATGGCCACACTCTGTGCAGCACTTAAAGACAAGCTTTTCAAGCATACTATCAAACAAGAAGCCTTAAGAAAGAAAGAGACAGACTAAAAACTTTCTTTCTTTAGACTAATAAAACACCCACTTACCACACTAGACTGACTGGGGGGAGGGGCACCACAGACAAACTACTCTAAACTAACTACAACTACAAACCTACACTAAACACCAAAGCGATGGGTGGGGCGAAAGGGTACCTATGCTAACCTGAAATGGCTAAAAGCAGCAGAAAATTTAGAAAAACTTACAGTCAGAATTACCCTGCTGGACGGAGCTCTAGAGACAAGATGTTTTACAAATCATGGTGTACAAGATCTGGGGATGGAAGGCAGTGGAGGTGTATTATGAGTAAGGGGAGGAGCCTGGAGCTCGGAGCTGATGCTAGTAATTTTTTCCGGCTCGCATCCGATATGGATCTGTATTCCCACAGGTTGAAGACCAAATGAAGTTAACTACTTCAGATCTATATGTTATGTGTATATTAAACTACTGGTGCAGAAGTGTGTATTGAACTGTATGTTTTGTACTGAGCTTCAAGAATGTAACCACAGTGTACCCTATTGGAAAAGAACAGAAATATATATACATTATATTGATAGTAAAAGTTGGAACATACAGAGTTAACTTGCAAACTCTACAAAAATAAGTTGAAAGTGTTTTACAATGTGTTATAAAAGTTAGTTTCAAGGCAGGAAGTAGACAGGATGTCTAGAGCTAGGGGTTTCTTTCTATTGTCTTGAAACAGAAATAATTACTAGGTTTAAAATGTAAAAGTGTTTAACTGTTTTAAGACTTCCAGTTCTAGGCAAACTTCTGAGAGATATGTACTTATCTCACAGAGATGCTAAGAATTCTGTTGGTATCAGTTAGCCTGGGATTTGAAGGCAAGTGACAAATAGTGATGTCATCCAGCTGACCCAGCAGTAATGTTTTGACATCAATCTGGGATCTCTCTCAGAGACTGTGCATTTTGTATTTGTTTTTGGACCTAGAAACATCCATCTTCAGTACTTCTGCTTTGCTAATAGTAAGTAACTAGGGTGCAGTGATTTCTTAGATACAGAAAGGAATATGGTGAAGATTAGTTTAGATGTTTTCTGTGTTTATTTTAGACTGTCCTGCAATGTTGTTGTAAAATATTTCTTGTGATTCTGAACTCTGTAGTCACTGTGCTGAGTTATTGAATATAGCCTTGTTCTTTTATTATTTATTATCAAATATAGTATAAACCTTTTAATTGTGGCTGGTTTGTTTAGAGATATTTAAGCTCTTAGAGTATTTGCATATGTATTTGGTGACATTGTATAGGCCACTCCTAAATAGCCTTGGCCTTGGTCACACTTACCATTTGGATAATAGTAACATTATACAGTAAGATAGGTCACCCATTGGGAAGGGCCTTAAAGTGGCTTATAAGAGGTTCTGGTGGCAGTGACAGCTACCTTGTGGTCTGGGCAGAAGGGGGCACAGCTAATAAACCTGTGCCAGCCTTTCCCAGGTGTGTGTTTGTGTATAAATCAAATCTCAAAGTATGTGTGTGTGTGTCAGCTACTTAGGCAGGGACATGAAGCACTGGCCAGACAAAGAGAGTGTTGGGAGGACTTGTCTTGGAACCTTGGCTAAGGACTCAACTCTATAGCTGTGCCAGTGGGGAGTTTTATTGGGGATCTGGAGAAAGAGGGGGAAACCAGCCCCAGATTTACTGTGATCTCTGTGTTCTCTTAAGGGAAATTGTATTTTACTGTGTGTGTACTTCTCATCCTCCCAATGTGTACGTCCCTTACTGGTGCTAGTGGTGAGGAATAAGTCTCCTTGATTTCTGGGCCAGTGCAGGGGCATCACAATAGTTATGGGCCAAAGATTATAAAGACCATTAGGAAGCACAAAGCTATCAGTTTTGAAAACACCACACCATTCTCTTTAATCAACCACAAAAAAGTCTGCAAACAAGTCGTAGTCAGAGGCACTCATAAATTGGTCCAATCTCCAATACCAACATTACAAGCAAAGGCCCATTTTGAACAGTGAAATTTCTCATTAAATTCCCTTGTCTTTTCTTCCCAGCATCCCCCATGCTGTCTCCATGACTCCTCACCACCAGAATGTACTCTTTTATACTTCATTATACTCCATTATTCTACTGTGGGCTTGCTATAGAAAACAAACTGAGCCATTATAAACAAAAATCCTGGTGATGGACGACTTGACACAGACAAGTTACATTCTTTGTTGTCAGCATTTAACAACCTTTCTGTATGCGACAGTACATTTACTACAATATGGAAGAAGAACAATTAGTAAGTTCCAAAGATGCCCAGTCCCAGCTTCTCCTCTAATTTTCAGGCCAATATCATTAAAGTGCTAGAAAATCTTACATTCACCTGGCAGGTTACACAAAAAAACAAGAACTGTGCTCCAGAAAGCAGCATGAATTTTGGTCTGACAGTAGACTATAAAAAATGGCATCTTAATGAGAATGGACAGTGGTCAACTTACAGAACCAATATTTACATCCTGATGAGAATGGATGATGGTCAACTTGCTGAGCAGTATTTACTAATGTCACTATTTTCTTTGACCTGGTGGACTATTAAGTCCTCCAAATATTCCTATTGTTTATTTTATTTATTTGTTTATTTGTTTATTTATTGTGCTTGTTAACCAGGTAAGTAAGCTGGTCCACGGACCCCAATGAACCATGATAGGGGCCACTGTTGCAAATACAATGCCTCCAGAAGGACATAAACCATATACAAGAAATAAGCTAGCCTATGTTAAGTCCAAACAGTGCACATTTTTAACAATGAGGAAAAGACTCACACCACATAATGTATAGCAAACATATAGAGATATTCATAGTCTAAACATATGAAATCAAGCAAATTAAACGTAGATACATTAAACAAAAGAATACACATTATGAGGAGTGTTTACATTAAGTTCAGAAAGCATTTTGTTGACAAGATCGTTACGTTTAGGAAAGAAGAAAGATTACAAAGAAAAAAAAAACAACATGCATAAAATTCCAAATGTGCATATGATAATTAAAGTAATATAGATTATTTATTTATTTATTTATTTATTTGAGGTTGTTTAAAGCTGTGGTTGCTTATCCTGTATCTTTAAAACAGAAGCATTTGTTTTGTTAAAATTCAGTCAGGTGCTGATTTCTCAGATATTCTGAGGAATTCTACTCCAGGATATAACTATGGAGAATGTTTTTTTTTTTCTGTAGCTGACAGAATGAAAGGTGAGCATATGAGTGGAATAGGGGATCTGTCCCTTAGAGAATATGTTTAGGTTTTGAATGTCTGTTTTTTAATGGTGAATAGTAAAGTAATTGGTGAGAAGGTTTACAATTTTAAATATGGAAGAGTTAAGTAGAAACGTGATTCTGATTGTAACATGTAGCAAATGTTTTTTTTTTTTCTCTAAAGTATGACGGTGACAACCATGCAAAGGACCAAGGTGCCTAAATCATAATACTTTATATTCAACCATTTAGATAGATTGTGTTTTTGGATAAAAGGAAATAAATTAATAGTAGACTGTATTTAGGCCTTCAGAGTAACATCTATGGCAACTGCTTTTTTGGCCTCTGGTATAAGGATGGAAGAGAATCTGTAACACTTTTCAGTGAATTTAATACTCTGTCCACTTGAGTCTCAATGTAAGTTGGGAAGGTTAAATCTTCATCTAGTAGTAGTCAACAGTATCTATGTTTTATATTGGGTAACTGATCTTTACAATCTGGTATTAGTAGGCGATAACTGGAATTTAGCTTTTATTGTCACTAGTTTTAACTATTAATGAATATTACAAGTTTCATTCAAGATTCCTACACAGCTATCTTCTTTACTGACTGAAATACTGTATTCTTGACTGAAATGCTGTATTCCACTACAATGTCCCCCACAATAACTCTGTAGTTAGTGATAGTTTTATAGTCAGTGTAAGATTAAAGCAAGTGGCTTGAAGAAGATATTTCTGCCAAACTGAAGGATGTTATAGAGTGAATAATATAACCATTTTGATTGGGTCTCCAATCTTAAGCAGCTTATAATGTGTTTGAGACACTGATGCCAAGAAATTCTCCCTGAGAATGGAGCAAAAGAAGATCAAGATGTGAGTGCTGGCATCCATGCAGAGAGCACATAGTACGAGTTATGATCAGAGAGACGCAGTGGCAGTACCAGGAGCTTTATATTTTCTGTCTATTACCAAGTGCAGCAGTAGAGGTGCAGGAGGTTAGCAGCATTAAGTATTTTAATGCTTTGAAACCTGTAAAGCACTTACTGCTGACACACAGATAGCAGTCAGAAGTAAAGTGCTCTTCTGAGGACCTAGCAGCTTTAAAAGTTACCTCACTTTGACCTGCCACACTTTTTGCTTTGAAGTGTGACAAAGTGATGTATCTAACAGCTTTTAAAGTTCTTCTAGCTTCTGCTGCTGTTTTGTGATGGCTAACACTGGCTGTGGGCATGCTTTAGTATGAGACTAGACCTTAACAGTAATTAGAGGTATTTAATTAATAAAATATTTTAAGTACTTTCTGACATCAGCAAGTTGCTTAACAAACCTACCTTTTCCCCCAATTTCCAACCATAATTATGGTGCTCTATGCACTACCTATTTATTAGGGTTATATGACTGTCATTTTTGTCTAACGATTCCTGTACCTGAGCAGTAGCAAAGATTTTGAAGTTGAATATGGGGTAGTCTAGAATATTATGGAGAGGAGCCAAGAGACTGTGGGTAGTGACATTTGAGAACATAATTGTACTGGAGAGTTTCTAAGAATCATTGTTTTATTTAATATCTTGTACTAATGTTAGGTTTACATTTTCTTTAAAATAGGTTTTGTTGAATAATGTATATGGTCCTAGTAGTTTTATAATTTGTCAGAAATGTTTTGGTTGCCCAGGGTTAGGCAGTTTGTTTTTGTTTAATGAAATTGATATTAGAGGAATTTACTGATAGTCTAATGCACCATTTTAAATTTGTCTGTTTTGGTAATATATTGATTTGCTTTCTATTTAACAAGTAAGAGGTAAGCCTGGGAGCAGCATAGACATTAATTAATCATTTAGTTAAAAAAATAGTTTGTTTTGAATGGGGATAATTAGATTGGAGAATGATTGATTATGCAGTTATTGTGGGGACATTGCAGTAGAATACAGTGATCTAGTCAATAATATTTGAACTTAATAAGTAAGGTGGCCTTGTAGGAATCTTGAATGGACCTTCTATAGATAAGTTTTGGTGATATATTTAGATGCATGAAAAACAAAAAGATGCTGTGGGGCAACAATCACTCATTCTGCAAGAAGTGTAGACATAAGTTATCATTGTCATGTTTGACGCCAGATTTATATTAGTGCGAAGGTTTGTTCTTGTGCCATCTTTAACCATTTGTGCTATGTTGTATAATGCATTCTCTCATGGAATACACAGTGACTACTGACAGTGGTTTTACAACTTCCTTAATAGCTGCACATTTTCTGTGAAAACAGGCACTGTCACTTCTCCCTTAGCACCCTACTTAAAGGTGTCTTCCAAGAATCTGCACTCTTTCTCATCACTTTTCTCCATCTATATTAACAGGATTCAAACAGAACATCCATTAATTCTAATCATACTTTATACAGATGACATGGTTATACAGAAATCTAGCCCCTCAAAAACTGCTTTAAAGTCCCAATAGCAGCAGTATCGCTTAACTATCACAAACTGCCTAAGTACAAGGAAACCAGTTCTATGTATGCCACTGTAACAAAACCAAAGACATTCTCCACAGATCCCATTAGAAACTAGGAAAGTGCAGTTGGGTGACTAAAGTTACCATAACAGTAGATGCAGACCTGGATCATGCTCCAATGGAGCTCTAGGCAGGGTAATGGATCAGCCCCCCCGGGCAGGACCCCCTTAGCCATTCCAGTGTCCCTCTACTTGGCTATTTTTCTCTAGTTACCATAAACACTGTTCAAACCTGTCAGTGTCATACTGTTTTCTTCATTTGTACAACAGTTTGAGATATTTAAAACTTTTATTTCAAAATTTTTAGCACAGACACTGATAGCCATTTGCCAAACAAAACAGTATGGTCTCACAATGAAAACAGCCTTAACATAAACAGTAAGCTTATCTGCCCTTGAAATGGCAGTGAAACCACATTCAGAGCATGCATCCAGCCAATGGTAGATTGTTTACCTTTGGGCTGTTTTCAAACCATACACCCTTTGCAATCATTTTTAGGACCATGCATACATACATGTGTTATTTGATTCACCTTTCTGATTGTATTAAATTATATTTCTTGCATAATACAGCACCACTTGTTAATAAATTTGTATGTTTTATTTTTTCTAAGTATTTTCCAGTAAGCAATGAAACAAAACATATGAACCAATAATGACAAACCTACCTATTTAACATTTCAACCACAAAAGAACACTCAATTTCTGTCATTACAGTCCACCAAAATCAGTAAATATACACAATCTCTGCAGAAGTACAAGTCATCTGAATAATTTCATATTAAAGAGCTCTATAACTAATGAAGACATTGCTGCTGGCAAACAACTTTAATTCACTGCCTGCTGCCCTTGAAGAATAAATTGCCCATGTTATATTTAAAAAAAATTGGCAAGCTGGTAATAGGGAATGGCTGTGAAAACAGCTACAGGTTCATAGTTTCTAGGCATCTCATCCAAAGGAAGACAAAGGAGTGCAGCATCCCCAACATCAGCGCACCGTCTACATGGTGTGGGAGTAGAACCCACAGCATTCTGCACTAAAGGCAAGTATGCTACCTGTTGTACTACTAACAGCGCTTTCAAATTTTATACACAAACACTGATGATGGCCATCTGATAAACAAAACAGTTACACATTGAAAACAGGACTTTCCACGAGCAACAGTAAACCTTTCTTCCCTTGTAACTCAACATTGAATAACAGAAATTACACTGTTGTACATATACTTATAAGAGAGGTACACATATTAGAGAATTTTATCAGGCTTTGAGGAATATGTCTAGAACAGATGTAAGTAGAATGAATGAAACTAAATGGCGTACTTTTTGTGGAAACTGCACTTATTGTAAGGTGGTGTCTAAAACTAAATCCTTCACCTCTATCAATACCACTAAAGTATTTGATATTCGATTTTCAATTACCTGCAATACTGAATGGGTGATTTATATGGCAGTGTGCCAATATGGTGTGTTTTATGTTGGCCAGACATCACACCCATTTAAACATATAAGTGATGTGAATTGTAAATGCACCAGAAGTGCTCTTTTTAAACATATGATGGAACATGTGGGGGCACATTTTATTTTTGTGGGTATTGATATAGTGAAGGGTGATGGCCTTTCTTTGATACAAAAACACAAAATCTTGGATAATAAAGAAAGAATGTGGATTATTAATTTGGGGGTGGTATATAAACCAGGTTTAAATGAAAGTTATTAAAGAAGTTTTGTATTCTCTTGAATTGTATTGCACTGTTTTGAGGATTTATGCTATAGAAAGTTTTACTTTTATAGATAACTATATTATGGTTCCTTTTTTCATTTGATATTGTGGAATGTTTAGGTAGGTAGGGGGCACTTTTTTACCTTTAAATTTTCTTTAGTTTGGTCATTTCTTGTATGCACTGAAGACGTCAGGGGGAGAAACTGGTCTGGAATCCTAGTTGTTGGCTGATGGTAACTGTTGTATTTGGCCTTGTTTGGATTTACTGGATATAATGACTGCTATTGTGCTATTGTGGATAACAAAGTTGTTTTTCTACTACTAAGAACATTTTGGTCCCATTTGGAATTTAAGGAGTGCTGGTATTGTATGTTGAGCTATATATATATATATATATTTAGTTTTCTGTTTTTTGACAAGAAAAATGAAGCCAACACTGTTATTAATGGTGGCAGCAGCTTTCCCAGGTATGGGTACAACATTCCGACAAAACAGGGCAGTCTACCCTGTTCTCTCTCCTAGGACCAATAATAGTGGCTCTGCCTTGCCTTCTGAGGGGACAATAACAGCTGGAGAGTAAGTGGCTAACCTCCAGTCTATGATGGCTGTAGGTGCTACACTAGAGGAATTCGGGGTAAAAGATGAGTGGTCTGAGGTACAGCTAATGGCCACAGCAGAGTCACCCACCTATGGCTGAGGCAAATTGCTAGCCTGGTGTGATGGCAAAGGCTGATTGCTTAACTTTTTTTTCTTTTTGTGGCTGTAAGAATGAGCGACAGCAGGACTGAGAGTTTGCTCCATGGTGAAGCCAAAAAGTGGTGCCTCTATCCTGTAGAAAACAAGCAAAAGACAATAAAATATTAGTCTTTAAAAGTCACTTTTTCACAGAAAACCACAATAAATGCACTTTAAAATAGTTTTTCAGTCCCAGAAAAAAAATAAACACAATTTCTACATGAAAAAGTTTTTTAAATACTTTAAACAACTTTCAAACCAGCAGAAAAAAAAGAGTAATCCTGATTAAAGTACAGTAGAGCCTCCTGACAGTCCATTAAAACACAAACTCTGTGCTTTAAAATAACTTTCCTAAACAGGAGAGTGTTATCAGCGAACATTTTTTTTAAATAAGAAGTTTTTTTTTCCTGAAAGGAATTTATGTAGCCATCAGAGGAGCAACACAAGCTAACCATTGATCCTCAAAAGCCTCAGAGGTCATATTCTTCACCAGCAGGAAAAGCTCTGAAAGGCTTGGCTCCCAAACTTCTCATTTTAGTCAACTCAGCTTGAGCTGACTAATGATTTGGGAGAGAAGAAAACCCTGAAGCTTTGAAAGCTGGCTGGCTGTTATAGCCCATATAACTTAGGCTACTGCAGCAGTGATCAATATGAAGAACATCTGTACCTAAAAACTGGGTAATCCTCTGCAAACAGCATAATTTAATACCTATATGTGGTTGGACCAAAGTCTTACTCTACAACTCCACATCAAACAAATTAGGGCTAAGACCTACAAACTCCTCTTCTTGGTATGGAATAATTTCACATTTTTTCCTCCAGTAAGCAAAAAAGCAACACATAAAGTAATCCTGTAGGACATACAAGAGTACAGACTAGCAATTATAGCTGCAGTCTAGAAAAAGGACCTGAGCATGTTACAATAAACAAATGAAAACTTAGGAAATCAAATCTTGCATTACGGGAAGCATTCCATTAATAGGCCATAGCTTTACTCATGTACATTAAGTGTCTGACAACCTGTTGTAGACCAACAGAATGCATTTCACAACCAAGTCTTTGCAAAAAATAAGCTACTTTGACATGTATTCACAGTTAGAATATTAACATTAAACTCATGCACTTTATACTGTTTAGCTTATTCACAGACAAATAATAAACACTATCAGCCATTAACAAAACAAGGAAACTAAGGACTGTACCCAAACAGCATGGCCCAAATGATGGTACTTTTTTTTTTTTTTTTTTTTTTTTTTACTAAAATCAAGTTCTTCCTTTACACCATAACTATTATAAAATGTAGGGACACACACACACACACACGCACACACACACACACACACACACACGCACACACGCACACACACACACACACACACACACACACACACACACACACACACACACACACACACACACACACACACACACACACACACACACACACTTAATGCAGTGATGGTACAATACATAATTAACTTGTTTAACATTAGTGAAGACTGCCCTGCCTTTTCTTTGGTCATTTGAATCTGCACTGGTGGTAAACAATAAAGCTACTCAGCTGTCCCGCAAGGGTTAGAACTGTTAACTTTACTTTTCTCATCTGAGCTCACTACAGATTAAGTCTTAATGCCATCCGATTTCCTTGTACCCGGTCTTACCTTCTCACATCACTGATGCCCTCTATTTCAAAATATCCTGTTAGGTGAAAGTTGTTTATCCAGTCCAGACAACTCTAAACAAAAGAATTTAAGGCAAAAAAATCAAAAACTGTAGACAGCTGTACCACAGAAATTAAAAGCAAGGGAGAATGAAAAAAAAAGCACCCAACAGCCATTTTGCAATAACCATAAACATGGAAACTAAATAGCGCATGCAGGATTCCGATCTCATTCCCAGAGCTGCAGAGACACCTCTTCAACTGATTGCTGATAGTACCGTAGAGTTACATGTCTGTACAATTCATGGGGAAGAACTCTAGTTAGTCAAAGGAAAGCTAAGACAGGATGTTTTTTTTCCCCTGAAAATAGTGCATAAGTAGGACTGCAGGCTGGGAGCAGGATTCATAGGTTCATAGCTAGGTACTAGGCTATTGGCCCTGGGGCCTATACAAGCCCAGCCAAAAAGGTACCCTGGCTTTTGCCACCCAAGAAAATTATTTTCCTGTGCCACTGTCGAGCAGAGCCACAGAGGTGATCCCCGGGGTGAATTTTCCATCCAATCATCAAGATTTTTCTTGAAGAGTGCTAATGAGGAGCTTTGTTTGATATAGATAGGTAGTTTATTCCAGAGTATGGGAAGTCTCTGGGACAGGAATCTATCCCTCTAGCATGTTCTGTTTATTGTGGTGACAAGGTTTAGGTCCCTAGAGCGTGTAACTCGGAGGGATTGGGATTTCTTTAAGTGGAGCATGTCCAACAGCTCTGGGTTTGACATAGCTTTATATGTTAGGCAGAGATCACCTCTGAGTAGGTGATATGCAACGGAGTAAAGCTGGAGTTTTTTGAGATGGTCTGTGTAGGTTATCTGTTTGAGGCCAGTAATCCTCTTTGTGAGGTATTTCTGCGGCCTTTCCAGTTGTTGTAGATATCTTGTGAGGTACATACTAAAAGGGGCGTTGTACTTTATAATGAGTCTAATGAGTGATAAGTAGAGGGGAACAATGACCTCTTTTTTTCCGGATGAGAAACCTTTTGTGATGAGGTGTGCCACGTAGAAGGATTTCCTGACTACTGTGGTGATGTGATTATCAAAGGAGAGACTACTGTCCACCTGTGTCTCAAGGTCTCTTATCACACTTTCAGTGTTAAGTATACTACCGCCTGTGTTGTAGTTCATGGGTACAGAGTTTTTACCAAAGGGGATGACAATGCACTTTTTGGCGTTGTGCTTGAGGCCATGGCTTTGACACCAGGCATCTGTCTCAGTGAGGCCTTTTTGTAGGATGTCCAGATCGTTAGGAGTTTCGATTATGGCTCCTAGTTTGCAGTCATCTGTGAACTTCATTAACCAAAGACCTTCTGTGTTAGCCTGTACTTCAGAGAAGTCGATACCAAACAGGAGAGGACCCTGGACTGAACCCTGTGGTACTCCACTTGTCACTGGTCTGAAGTTGGATTTGGAGTCTGCTACCTTCACAGTTTGGGTTCTGTCAGTGAGCCAGTTGGCAACCCATCTTGTGACATAGGGATTTATACCTAGTTTAGTGAGTTTATGTATAATTCCAGAGTGGGGGGATGGTGTCAAAAGCCTTGGCAAGATCTAGATAGGCTGTGTGAACCACCTTACCATTGTCTACGGCTTTGGTGACTGCTTCAAAGAAGTCTATCAGGTTTAGGAGACATGCCTTTTACAAACCCGAACTGGGTGGGGTCCAGAGTTTGGTGATTACCAATGTCTTTGTTTATAAGTTCCATGATGATATGTTCCATGGCCTTGCAGACCAGGCTCTTCAGGCTAATGGGGCGGTAGTTCCCGGGGTCCATGGTGGTTCCCCCCTTGTGGAGTGGGATAACCGTCACTGTGCGCCATTCAGCAGGCAAAAAGCCTGAGGTGAGGCTATGATTGAACATGGTACTTAGGTGGGGTGCCAGTTCATTCTGTAGTCTGTGTAGAATGCAGCCTGGAATGTTGTCTGGTCCCATGGATGCTGTGTTCTTGGCTTTGGAGAGTGTGGTTTTTACCTGTGCAGCCATGATTACAGGAACTTTGCATTCTTCTGGTATAGAGATGGGCTCTTTAGGGGGTGAGAGGGGGGTAAAGTTAGCACTGAACCTATCTGCCAGGATGTTGGCAATATCAGTTGGGTCTATATACTTAGTGCCATTGTGCTGTAACTCAGAGCAGATCTGAGTGTTGCCACTGAGATTCTTGACATAGCTGTAGAATGCTGCGTGGTTGTCTTTAGAATCAGTGGCAATTTTGTTTTCGTAACTAGCTTTGGAGGATTTTATCAGGGATTGCAGCTTCTTACTGAGGCTGACCAGGGAGCTCCTCCACTCGTGGGATTTTACTCTCTTTTGCAACAATTTCTTCCTTCTGTTGTACAGTTTGTTTATGGCAGGGGACCACCAGATTGGCTTCATTTTTTTGGAGGATAGTGTCTTGGTTCTGTCTGGGATAGAACGATCCATGCACTCATGTAAGTGCTTATAAAGTGCAATTGTGTAGGATTCAGTAGTCGTAACTGTATTGTCCATCTGAATGGGTGTCATGAAGTTCACCACTTCTGTCTTAAGCAGCATGAAGTTGGCTTTGGAGAAATGTTTTACTATAGTTTCAGGATATGGATATCTAGGGTAATTAGCTTATGGTCAGATCGGACCAGTGAGGAGTTGACTTCAGGTGTAGAACACCAGTCACTCATGTTGGTAATGACTAGATCTAGGATATTGTTGCCCCTGGTGGGGGTGTGGATAAGTTGATCCAGGGCATTGGAGTTTATGAATTCCACTAAGCGTTGAACGAAGGAGTTGGTACATGAGTAGTTTTCCCAGTTAATGTTGGGGTAGTTGAAATCACCCATTATTATGGTGTTTGGTTGAACCCTAATATTTTTCAGTACATCAAGAAAAGAGGAGTGGGAATCCTGGGGCATGGTGGGTGATCTGTAGCAAGCTACAGTTTGGATTGCATTTTTGTCCAGAGTTAGTTGCACTTGGATAACCTTGGCTGCATTATGCTGAGCAACTAGCCTGGAGGTGTGGATATCCTTAATGAATATGGACACACCTCCGCCTTTGGTGTTCCGGTCCTGGTTACATGGCTGAAAAGTGTGGTATGAGTTATAGCCCTCCTACTATTCTTCCCTACTGACCTGCTTCTAATTACCCAAACTTTGATTTTTGTCATGAAAATGGCCCAGAAGAAAGGACTAAAGACTAACAATACTTCTTTCAAACTTCTTTCTGGAAGCAGTAAAGGGAAGCCAGGTATCATAACAGCATTACAGTTGCATATGGTACATGTACAAACCATGCTTTAGGCAAATTGTCACTGTACCATTTAAAAGCCTTTTTTATTATTAAAAATGGCTAAACAATTAATTTAGTGACTGTAACATTCAGTATGTCTGCTACCTTAAATGTGATAGCAGTGATCAACATTTACTATTGCTATACTGCAGCTGCTAGCACACACACAGTCTAACTTTAGGTTTGCCATCTTTTCAAATGCCCAAAGTGGGACTTTTTTTTGTAGAAACATGAGATTTTGCAGGACAAAACATGACAAAACATACCCATGGCCAGTCCAAAGGGCAGAACTTCACTTTTTTGCCAAAATAAAAAGCTTATTTTCATAGCATTTGCATTGCTTATGCTGTTTCATATAATATTTATGTATTTCAGATACAAAATAACCGTTTTATGCAACTATTAAAGAAAACATAAGAAATGTACTTTGACTTAAAATCTCTAGACAATTGCCATTTTTTTATTTTTTTTGCAGGACACAACTGCCCAAAGTGGGACTGTCCCTCGCAAAGAGGGACAGGTGGTAACCCTATCTAACTAAGCAAATCTGCACTCAGCATACCAAATCCACAGTAAACATTGATAACCATTTTTCCAAAAAGACTGCATTACTCTGTTTTGACCAGGAAAAGTTCCAGTTTCTTCTCTTTCATGGCTTCTGTGAAACCGAAGAAATCAGAGGTGTTATCACAAGTCAAAACAGAGCAGTCTAGCAGATTAAGGTAACTGGCGTTAGAAATTTGGGTGGCTTTTTTTTTTTTTTTTTTTTTTATGTTTGAGGGCCTTGTGCTACATCCAGCCCCAGCTCCTCCCATAAGTAAGATTGCCACCCATCCTGTTGGGAGTGGGACAGTCACCGTTCCATATCTTGTCTTGCACTGCCCACATTAACTATGAGTGGGAAAGGAAATGTCCCAATTTGCTAGTGTTACCATAACATAAACATTAAATCAGCAAGCAAAGAGTCATTTCCCCACTTTTTTAGTTAAGACAGGCAAGATTAATTTTGAAGCCTGTACTAATAATGCTGTTAGTAGTTGTTCTGAAATTGAATACTGAAAACAGCTTAGTTGATTTTATGTTTTTTTTTTTTTACTACGTAACTAATATTCTCAGACCTTTTTCACACTATCGGTGTACTGCCAGTTCTCCATTAGCTCTGTTAGTCAAATACAGAACAGTGAAGCCATAAACAGAGCACCAGTATTATATTAGCCAGAGATATCAGACTCTGGAAAATTGATTGCCATTTCTAATTTTTTTCAGCACACATTACCAAAAATCAGGGTAATTTTTTTAGTATTACTCTAATTTACATAACAATTTAATTAATTTAAAAATGCAAAAAAGCATTACAAAATGTCAGCTTATGATAAATGTTGGTAGTAAAGGTGCCATCCTCACTCAGATCTCAACATCCAAGTAATGAATTTGATTTGCATTTGAATTCAACGTCAATTAATTCACTTCTTTTTAACTGGGTATCTGAGTGCTTCATTCATGTTTCTGATGTCTAATTTGACAAAAGAGCTTAACCATGTATGATTCTGTAATTTGGTATTAGCCTTCTGTTTTGTTTTTTTTTAACCAGACCTCGGTCATCTGCTGCAAGAATGCACTACCATTCCATAGGAATGGTAGATCTTGGCAGTGGCTTGTGGTTAGCAAAAGAATGAGAAAGAGAGATCGAAAGACACAGAGTGAGATGCAGAAATAGTAAGAGTAGGAAGGAGAGACAGAGAAAGAAAGAATATGAGAGTGATAGAGAGAGAACAAGTATGAAAGAGAGAAAGTCGGTATGAAAGTGAGCCTGATAGCAAAAGTGAGAGAGAATAAAAGGGAGAGAGAGCGGGAGGCAAAGAGTGAGAGTAGGAATGGGGGAGAGAGCAACAAATATGACAGACAGTAAAGAGAAAGAGCATATGAGAAAATGTGGGGAAGAAAAAGAGACTATGAGATAAGACTGGAAAAGAAAGCGTGAAAGAGATAGGAAGCAAGAGCAACAGGTTTTGTATTAATATGAATTATTCAAAGAATCAGAAGTATGAAACTGTAATATCTGACATTACTGACTGATTGTAATCCTTATTGCTTTATTTACAAAAAAGCAACAACAGTAGATTTTGCTTCAATGTGCTTTTTCCAAAGAACTGTAATCATGAAAACGTTAATGTCTGGCATTGACATTACTGACCAATACATAACATCTTCTGCTCTTTCTTTGTAGTTCACTCTTTCCTCAGTATGACTCATGCTTTCTCAAGTGTTTTTCTTCAGTTCATTGGAAACTGGTTGCACATTGAGTTTTAAACCATGAACACATTTTCTTTCTTCCTTGAAAGAATTTCTTGCCTTAATCATGATTTTTGTTCAGGCCATCACTGGGTCAAACAGTTGGAAATAAAAGCTCTAAATTGCACTACAGAGCATCTAGAACCCCTTGGCTTCTGGGGGTCTGGTGTCACCCAAACCCTGGGCATAATTCACTTATTTCTCACACAGTTATTACAGTAAATTTTAGCCACACCTACTTTGACATCACATGTATGACCACACCCCCTGTGCCTCACTTTGGACATCTGGAAAGGTGGTAACCATACACATAAGCCCATGCAAAGAGAGTGAGTCACCTCAGATCAAGTTTGCCCATACACAGAGTCCCCAGCTACTGTCAGACTTGAGAGGACTCATTGAAGGATATTCCAGAGCATGTCCAACCTAATGGATGCTCTTGACCTTGATTGTAAATCCAACTTGTAGTGAGAAATGAAGGTATGGACATTGGACCAAGTATCTGTATGACAAATGCCATCAAGTGATATTCTGGAGAAGACGGCTGTGGATGTGGCCACAGATTTAGTCAGGTCAGCCTTAAGAAGTTTGGTTAAGGACAAGCCATTCTCTCTGTGAATTTGTGAAATACAATCAGACCACCAGCAAGAAAGAGAGTCACTTAAGATACTTCCCTTTCCCAGTTTTGCTGTGTAAAGGGAAACAAACAACTGCTCAGTATTCCTAATCTTCTTAGCGTGATGCAAGTAAAAATGAGCGGATGATGCACATTCAGCAAGTGCGACATGAATTGCCCTTTATTGGAGAAATTTGGGAAGAAAATGAGAAGAATGATGGACTGATTAAGTGGTGATTCAGAAGCCATCTCTAGGAGAAGAAAAGAATTAGAGTAACTCTGTCCACATGGAAGACCAAATAAGGAGGTTTACTAGACAGGGGGTGTCGCTCCAAAACTGTCCTACCAGACATGATTGCCACCAAAAATACAATCTTCTACACTAAAAATTTTAAGTCAGTCTCAGCTGCAGATTCAAAGGGGATCTAGTTAAATCCTGTAAGAGAATGGTAATATCCCAAGGAGGAATGGGTTCTCTAAATGGAGGTTGCAGAAGGAACATACCCCTAAGGAAAGCTTTAAAAAATCTAAAGGGGGTGATAAATGGCTCTCCCTGATATGAAAACTGGAGATGGCTGCTCTTTGAACCTTTATAGTGGAATAGCTGACTCCACCATGGCCAGTTGTGTTAATTATAATTACTTCTTAAAATTTGATGTAATACTATATCTTTGGCAATAGTAGTTTCCTGGACGGCTTTTTATTTCATGCAGCTAAGCCGTACTTACTTTTAACTTGTAGTAGTGGTGTGGTTTAAGTTCATGTGGAGTGACTAGAAGCAGCAATCACATATTCAGTGGCATTTTTTCCATTATGGTAAGAGCAACAAAGAAATTAGAGGAAATAAATACTTGCATAAGAAAAACTGTTAAAGTTATAGATAATAATTTAAGATCCATAACGCATCAGATCTGAACAAAACATTACCTAGCTGAACAAACACTGGATCCCCTGGAAAATAATGCAACATAGGAAGATAACAAACACAAAGCAGAGGTTAACAAAAGTTATAAAAAAGAAGCCTGGATATTGGGAAAGAAATAAGAAATCTGATATGGTCCAATATTTATGAAGAAAGTTATATTAATCAATATGAAAAAGTGCAACTCCAAAAATATTTGTGCAGAAATGCAGGTAAGTATATATGGATATGGTAAATTACACAACAGGAAAATGATTACAAAAGTGGAATGTAACTTTAAAAAATAAGTTTATTGAAATGGAAAAGAAACAAATAGAAACTGAAGTGATAGACCAACTGTAAAATGAATAATTTAGTGTGTAAAATGATGCAATCAATATTGCAACATCATGGGTTAATGAGGCACAGATGATGTCTTAGAACCTTGTATAAAAGTCCAGTATGAATTGTAAAACAGAGAAAGAGAAAGAGAGCAAAGAGGACTCTCTCAGTGGAGATGAGAATGACCCAAGGGAGGAACTCTGTGATTTAATGGAAATGGACAGACATATTAAGATAGATGAAAACAAGAGATGATAGAAAGTGAATGAGACCCAACATGTGCTCAGCCTGCTAAAACAGCTGAACACAATAACTGGTACTAATAAAAGAGATTCCTGTGATATAACAGATATAAATAGAAGGGTCTATATTAGATCACCGAACGCTTAAAAAATGTGAACAGTGATTAATCAACCCTATGTAAGAGAAAGCTTACAATCTCAAACTGTCAGAACAACGATTTTGTTTTCCTAGGGAAAAAAATTGCTGTTCCAAAGCACATACACACAACACAAGCACACCAAACAAACAGCAATCCACACACATACACCTAAAATGTGACACCTAACCCTACACTAAACTATACACACACCACTAACTATCCACTTGCCTTAACCCAAACCCTAACCCTAAGGTCCGTCACTATCGCACACTCACCTCACCCGTTCCCTAACCCTAACTCACCTAACCCGCCCTAACCCTCATGTCCACACAATCGCACACATACCTAGCCCATGCCCTAACCCTAACTCACCTAACCCGCTCTAACACTCACATCCACACAATTGCACACTTACCTGAACCCGACCCGTAACTTTCCACCACAGCACTGAAAATACCAAAGCTATAGAAACGGATAACCAAATTCTTTCCCTAGGAAAAAAATTGTGTTTCTGTTGCTTCGATATTTTAAGCTTTCGCTTACATAAGGTCAATCAATCAATCACCGTTTGCTTTTTTAAGCGTTCGGTGATCTAATATAGACCCAAATAGAATATACTAGTGTGCAGCTAATCTAATAATAGTGTTGTTACAAATATGGAGAATAACAATGGAAAGGAAGGGGAAAAAGCAGAATGCCACCTTGGAGAACTGAGCAGAGAAAACTGAAAAGCAACTAAGACAAAAAAAGTCTCTACACGAATAACACAGAAAAAGGGAACAGATAATCAAAAACTCTTTAGAAAGATGGATGTGGCAAAAGCCACACACAGCATCAGAACAGATCAGGATTTACTGTCTGCAATAATAAATTAAAATTATAAACACAAGTCAAAAAAAGGAAAAAGTAACATTAATCACTGAAGTAGCTACATATATTATAGTAGTATATCTGTGTTTCATTTCTCCAAGTTTTTTTAAATTTCTAATACCATGATGGGAATGGACCCCCATTTCCAAGTCAAAGTGTGATTAAAGTTCATGAAATTAGTAAAGTTTCAGTCTTTGATGTTAGCTGAAAATGCTCTTTGCAAAACCTGCAATGTGCCAAGAAATGACTCCTCCTGCAATTCATATGGAGTTACATGTATTGTAGCATATCTAAATCTGAATGTAGATTATTTTATATGAGACCCATTGATCCTACTGCTATCAGAACTGTCTGGGTATCTTTCTTCCACATTGTTCTCATTTCTGCCTGCAAATCCTGTTATTTTATAACTTTGTGTCTTTCTGTACATAAGATACTGTAATCACTAGGTATAGCAATTTCAGTGACAAATGCTACTTTCATCTTTTTTCATGGACTACTATATCTGGTTTTCTTATATTTGTTTTTTGAATTGGTGGTAATGGGTGATCCTATGTGATGTACAATTCATCATTCTCTATAATGCTGTGTGGTTCATGTTTCCAATGCTTTTCAGCTACTTCTCTATTGTAATGTTTGCACAATCCCCAGTGCAACTATCTTGCCACGTTATTATTGTGCCTTTCAGTGTACTGGCCCACTGCCATGAGTGTATTGCTTCCAGCAACAAAATGTGCAACTCTTTCCAATTTGTTTTGTACAGAACCTACATTTATCAGTTTCTCTCACTTGTTCAATGGATTTTGTAAGCCAATGTGCATGTAGTCCACTATCCCTGGCTGACATTATCAACCTTTCATCCTTTTGTTTCCTTAGCCATTCCTGCCTGAAGTTGTTCCAGGAGATCTCTATACTTGCCACTATATTTATTGCATGTCTATATTATTTTTTTTCTCATCTGATTCTTCTCCTTATATTATTTCTTTTGTTCAGATGCTGTCTACTTCTGGTTTGATTTCCCCTCCCGCTTGCTGTCTGAATACTTTAGCTAAACTAAGCATAGAGGTCACCTTAGACTTCCTGTCTTCATGTTTTAAAACTTTCACTATACTTGGATCTGATGAGGTCAGCAGATATGTTTGCAATCCCACAACTTCAGCCCTATACATGTAATCAATATCAAGGAGGCCCATACCTCCTTCAGAGTGAGGGATATATAATCTTCACATATACTGATTTCTAAATATCAGTTGATAAACCTGAAGCATTTTTCTTGTTTTTCTGTTCAACTGACCTTTTGGACCAGCCAATCATACTAAAACTTTAAGTTAAAACTGGGATAGCAAATTGTTTTATAACTTAGACTTTATTCCTAGATGCCAGGACTATTTTCAGTATTAGTTTTAGTCTTTTGAAATATTCCTTATTGAGTTTTATTCACATTAGTTCACATTTTATTGTTGATCCTTCATCAATTCCCAAAAATACACTTTTTCCTGGTCAAGTTCATTTAAATCACATTCCTGTCCCAGACTGATATTTTCTTTGTACTGCTACTTTCCTGTTTTAAACATTGCTTTTGCACATTTATCAAGATCAAATGTCATTCTCACATCATCTAAGAGAGAGTTTTAACCATTTGCAGTTTTGCTTTCAACTTCATATAATTTTACATCATCCACAAATAGTAGATAAGAAATCTTTAATCAAGTTTGTTTTCCTGGAGCCAAATTATAACAAAGATCTAATCTGTTAAAAAAACAGTTTATTGAGTTAAGGGAAAGACAAAACAACAGCAGTGACAAAGAATCACTCTGGAATATCCCCCTTTGACTTTTTGTCTGTCATGATTCAATTGCAAAGTGGTCTGCCACTCCTTCATGGTCACTGTAATATAATTTGTAGTTGTAGGATGTATCTTATATATCTGTAAGCATTCCTTTAGCCATGAATGTGGGATGCTGTCAAATGCTTTTTTTGTAATCTATCCTAGGCTTACTTAGATTCTTCTCCTTTTTACAATTCTCCATTTTTACTTTATTTAGCAACAAATGATTCTTTATTCCATTTGACTTTCTTTTTCTACTCTTTTGTTCTCTTGCCATGATTGAGTTTTCTTCTAAATGACTACAAACTCTGTCATCATCTATTCCATTATATAGTTTGTACATCGTCTATAGTTTTTAGGATAGCTTATAGCTTCGCTCTTACTGAGGAGTATCATTTTTCCTTTTTTTTTCCTAAAACATTTTTATTTTGCTTTCCTTATAAACATATGCAAATGTACATATAACAAATACAATAAAACAATAACAAAACTATTTACAAAATTTACATTCATCCATGATAAAAAGTCATTTCATCCATAAGAAGCTGTCAGTATTTGCTCAAAAGGTTTTCCAATTTTTGCCATGCTATTTTTTATGAGTAATGTTATGAGTGCTATAACAAATGGTTTGCAGTTCTTTTTTACAAACGTTTGCTAAATTAATAAATTTTTTAAACATCAAATCTTGTTTACTTTTCCAGTTCAAAGTAACTTTTCTGGCAATGGCAAGAATTGACCAGAGTAACTGAACCTGAGATTTAGGTATTACATTAGGTACAGGAACATTGAATAGGATTAGTGAGTTAGAAATATGGTTAAGCATTAAGCATTAAGACCATAAAGCATTTACAAAATATCTGAAGTCTTTCCAGTACTGAACAACATTTCTACATTCAGTGAACATGTGAACCCAGTTGGCCTCTAGTAATTACTCACATTTCTAACATTTACTTTCACTGCTTTTGAGTATAAGATTTATTTTATGTGGAGTATAGAAACTTCTGTTCATAAATTTCCATGTATACAATCTTCAATATAATGAAGAAGAGGTACCATATTTAGAATTCAACAACAATTTTTCGGATTAATCAGATATTTGTTCTGCATTAATCTTTACATAGTAATTCCAAAAATCTGAGTCAAACTTTAGAGTGTCTTCTCTTAGTATCTTATAGATAGGTGAGATACTTAATTTTTGATTATCTGTCTTTTCAAGACACCTAATAAAAAGCTGAATCAAACCAAGTATACATTCAATCTCTAGGTTGATTGATGCTCTCATTTTGTTTGATATAAACTGCCGTAATGAGTGTATAAACAACCAACTGTCTTGACTATTATCAAAACTACATAAAAGAGAGTTTAGTGGTTTAATACTCTTATTTTTAATAAACTGATGCCAGAATATTAAGTTATTTTCCTTTAATTTTTGCTTCACATTGATGTTGAAAGAATCTAGGCAGTCAGGGGAGTATGCTATAGGGAATATAAGAAACAGAAATCATTTAATGTTGTAATTACAATCAATTATATTTTTAAAGTTATTAAATATTTGATTAATGTCATAAGAAAAATGATTAAACTGCTTATTAAATAAACAAAATTCACATAAAAGCGAATGAACTCTCCTTATTCCATATTGTTCCTTACATTGATTTTCTATAGTCTTGACATCACTTATATGAATCTCATGTATTGTTTTCCAGTCAGATATATAGGTAGGTGTGATCCAGTGTAATATTACATTAATTATAACTGATTTGGAATAAAGATCTAAGCTAGGGAATGCTATCCCATTACTGTTCCAAGCTCTAATGTGCCATTTATATGCAATCCTAGGTTTTAAGGGGAACTATAAAAATTTAAATAGCATGGAATCTAATTTTTTTAATACGTTTTTGGGAGGGGGTAGTATCAGTGGCTGTATATAAAGCAAAATTTTAGGTAAAATTATCAAGTTAATTAAAGAGAGCCTATTCTCCATTGTGCAGAACATTTTATTCTATCTTTTGATTAGTTCACTAATGGTGGTTATTAAATTATTGTAGTTTAGTTTAATAGACTCCTTCCATGTGCTCTTTATACTGACACCCAAATATTCTAATACATCGTTCTCCCAATTAAACAGGCTATTCTCTCTTAGATTTTTGTTGATCTTTTTGTTAATTAGTAATTTTTTTGATTTATTATGATTAAATTTACGCCCTTAAATTCTTTCAAACTTGCTTAAGGTATTTATAACATCATGCAAAGAACCATCAATATCATCCAACGTTAACAACATATCATCAGCAAATAATTGTATCTTAGGACAATAGTCCTTATTAATTTGAAAGCCTTTTATATTTTGCTTGTTTCTGATGTATGTAGCAAAAGGTTCAATTGAAACAGCAAACAATAATGGTGACAAAGGACAACCTTGTCTAATTCCTTTGAGGATTTCTAGTGGTGAGGATAGACATGATCCGATTTTCACATAAGCTTGTGCCACACTATAAATTTTCATTAATAAGTTGACAAAATCTGAACCAGAATTATTTGTAGATAAGACCAACTAATAGAATCAAAAACCTTTTCTATGTCTAGGCTGATAATAGTTAGTTGTTTTTTTGTATTTGCATGCTATGTCTATTAATGATAGTAATTTACTAATGTTATCTTGCATTTTACTATGAAGAATGAACCCTGTCTGATCATTATGTATTAGATTTGTTAATATTTTCATTATCCTATTAGCTAATATTGTCATGAAAATGTTATAATCAGTGTTAAGTAAAGAAATTGGCCTATATGAATCACATGATTTGGGGTCCTTACCTTGTTTTAATATGGGGGAGATAATTATTTCCATGATGGGGGTGTTATACATTTTTGCTTAACCATAGTAAAGGCACTCATTATTTTCTTTATTATATATTCAGGAAAAATCTTATATAGTTCAGGAATTATTCCATCCAGTCCTGGAGCTTTATTATCTTTTAGATGTTTTATTTGCTCTTTCACTTCTGTTAGCGTTGTTTGTTTATTTAGTATGTTATTTTGTTGCATTGACACCTTAGTGGTTATATTTTCTTGAATAAAAGTATTTATTACGTTATCTGTCTCCAAAAGTGGTATGTTATTATTTATATCTTTATAGTAGTTTTTGAACTCTTCTAATATGCCTATTAAGTTAGATGTACTCTTAACTGAACCATCACTTTTATATTTAATCTCATTAATAAGATTTTGATTATTTATTTATTTTTTTGGATCTTGCTATTTTATGCTTACTGCTATTTTATGCAAATGTAAAGCCGTGGTGGTACAGCGGTAGCATTGTTACCTCACAGCAAGAGGTTCTCCTGTTTGATTCTCAGCTGGAGTGCCTTCTGTGTGGAGTCTGTATGTCCTCCCCGTGGTCGAGTGGCTTCCAAAAGACATGCGTGAATGGGCGTGCCTTCGCTGAAGGTTGGGCGTCGGGCTGGCAACTTGGCACCACAAAAAAATTGACTGCCAATCATTAGCGGACTGGAGTTCTGCTGTGGTGACTCCTAACCAGGAAAAAGCTGAAAAGACTGCTATTTTATGCAGATATTTGGATTTACAACATAAGATTACAATTTAAATTTTTCCAGGTTTATGGCTACCTACCTTGTGATTCAGAACTTGTAAGTATTTTTGATTTAACTTAGTAATTTCATTGTGTGCTACTTTGTTATTTGGTTTTGCATCCATTTTTATCTTGTCTATGTTTTTATGTAAGTCTAAAAGTTCTTTGTCCCACTCTCTCCTTTTTTTAAGGTACCAAGATTTTATTCTACCATACATATAAACTTTAAAGGTGTCCCATAGTATAGTATCAGTCACTTCACCATTACCATTTGTTTCCATAAATATGTCTATTTCTTTCATTATCCATTCCCTAAAGTCATTTAACTTAGTTATGTAAGCAGGAATTCTCTGTAGAAATCCTAAATCAACTGTATGTGTAGTTAATGTAAAGTTTATAGCATTATGGTCTGAAAGTGGACAAGTCATTATAGATACAGCACTTATTTTAGAGTATATATTATTTGATACAAAAACTTTCAGTGTTTGTTTGTGTACCAAACCAATATGAATAGTGAGTATAGAATAAGGAATAGTGTTCTCTTAGACCATGTATATATTTAAGGTTCATCTGGTTTGTAAAGCCATTTAACTTCTTGGCTTAAGATTTTAGTTTTATTTTACCATTTTTAGAAGTATCATTGCCTGATACTAGGCAGTTAAAATCACCTGTTGCTATAATTTCACCTTTTACATTTAAAGTATTCTGGTCCAGATATTTGTCAACATGTTTAGTACTCAGTCCTAGTATCTAGTACATATTAATCAAAGTATAATACTTCCTGTTGATTTCCAAAATAACCATGCTTAGCATCCCATCTTTATCTGAAAGTATATCTATAATTCTTGGCATAGTATAAGTTAATAATTATGATAAACATTTATAAGCCATTGACTGTGTTGACTTGAAATCTACTGAAAACTTACTTATCATGGGTGCATAACATGTATTAAGCACTACTTTCAAAAACCCAAAACTATTTACAAACACATACATGAAACATAAAGTTTAAAGTATATTATACCATGACCCCCCCAAAACGTGCACGCTGATTGGCCAGCATGCACATTGTAAATCGAGTTATACTAATGGAAAAAGGTCCGGTCGCCCGGACTTTTTTCCATTAGTATAACTCTACTTTTAAAACTCTGTCTCGCTATGTTAAATGGGTTTAACATAGCGAGACAGCTTTAAAATAAGCAACGGAGATCTCCGTTGCTTATTTTAAAGCTGTCTCACTATGCTAAACCCATTTAACATAGCGAGACAGGTTTTTAAAAAAAAGCAACGGAGAAAGCAAGATCTCCGTTGCTTTTTTTACTGTTTCACTATGTTAAATAGGTTTAACATAGCGAGACAGTTTTAAAATAAGCAACGGACATCTCCGTTGCTTATTTTAAAGCTGTCTCGCTATGTTAAACCCATTTAACATAGCGAAACAGTAAAAAAAGCAACGGAGATCTTGCTTTCTCCGTTGCTTTTATACAACTCTGATGTACTGCGCAGGTGCGCAGTACATCAGAACTGCCATGATGTCAGACATCTGCGGAAGGGCAGTAAACAGGCATTATACTATGCCATTATTTAAGAAAAGTAATAGTTTCTTTTCTTAAATAATGTCATGGTATAATAGCAATAACCCACTTCTGGGTGTGGGTAATGCTGTATTTACCCACGGTTGGCGTGGTTTGGTCCCGAGGGTGAAGCATTACCCACACCCAGGCGTGGGTTATTGCTATAATACTTCCTATTGATATCTAAAATAACCATGCTTAGCATCCCATCTTTATCTGAAATTGTATCTATAATTCTTGGCACAGTATAAGTATTTTTCCATAGAATAAGAGTGCCCCTTCTCTTAGTCTTAAAACATAATTCAGCCAGAATGATATAGCCATTAAATAAGTATTTTTGTAGATCTTTTTTTAATAGATGGGTTTCCTGTATAAAGATGATCTGGGCTTTATGCATTTTGATATATTTAACCAAACCAGCTCTTTTTGCATTATTGTTGAAACCTAATATTTAATGATAAACATTTATAGGCCATTGACTATAATGTATTACTAACTGAAAGACCTTTCTTCCATGTTGGCTTGAAATCTACTGAAAACTTACTTATCATGGATGCATAACTTGTATTAAGCACTACTTTCAAAAACCTATAACTGTTTACAAACACATACACGAAACACAAAGTTTCTGGTTTAGTTAAAAACTTAACTAAACCATCCATCCACCACCTCTCCAGTACTAAATAACACAAATTATCTATCTCTGCTTAGAATATAGCATAAAAACAAAACCAAAAAGCATTATGAAAACAACTAAAGAAATCTGAATCCACGAAATATACATTAGAATGAGAGTGTCCAATATATCTGAAGCTATATGAATATGTCACATATGATAATAGCACCTCTAATACATAGATATGCCAGAAATACACATCAGATCAAAGTATGTATAAACATTAGAAGCTGAAGATTAAGAAGATTGTCATTATTTCCAAGACTTTTCAAGAAACATCAGATAATTTAACCATTTTGTCAGTCATCTATCTAACATTTTTCATGTAAGGATCTGTTGAATACATATATATATATATATATATATATATATATATATATATATATATATATATAAAATACTTATTACAACATAAATATTATATTTTGCAATTATACACATATTACTCATATGTATTAACAATATCTATGTTGACATCTTTCATCAGGAAGGGGAGAGAGAGAGAAAGGAAAAAAAGGGGGCCTCACAACCCTCTGTTTGGTTACTAAAGGTTTAGTTATATAACATAAGTCTGATATTAATATGCATAATGAGTTTTCTAATGCAGCTCCTAGTTCACTTGATGTCATTGAGTTACTAATAGTGTCATTGAATCTGCAGAATGTATGCATCTATAAGAGAACGTAGGCATTTTCAAAGGAATTTTATCAGAACTAATTATTTACCATTTAAAGTATCTAATTAAGGATAACAGAATTTCAAGAGGAAAGAATTCTAAGTACAACCATTAAATAGGTTCAAGCACAATAAAGGTTGTCTCTAGTGAAGAAAAAAATATTTTCGGTAGGAAATTCAGTTCTTGAAGCTTTTAGAGTTTACAGAAAGCAAAACAAACAAACAAACAAAAAAAAACACTCAAGCTGCCTTGTCAGTGCATGCCATGAATCTCCACAATAAGAACAATCACACAGACCACCAATTTCCTCACAAAACATCAATGTCATGAAAAAAATTAAAATGTTCATATAAAAAACAGCTATTTGGAAGTAACAAGAGCTTCATCAAATCAGAAATCATATTATAACATTTCAATCATATACCCACCAGTTAACCAGGCCAGAGAGACAGAGAAAAAAAGGAACCTAGTATATATATATATATATATATATATATATATATATATATATATATATATGGGTCTACTTTCATAGACCGAACGTACGGATCGCCGACACACATCTTCCCGACCCCAAACAACCGAAAACACACCACACCAAAAACTAAACATACCGAACACCACAACACCGACACAAAAAACGCAAACTACATATTGCACACAACAACATATCCACTAACCGTAACCTAAACAGTAACCCTAACGCCGACACTACGCACACTTACCCAACCCGCACCTAACCCTAACTCACTTAAACACACCTAAACCCCAACACCGTCACTATCGCACACTCACCCTACCTGCACCCTAACCCTAACTCACTTAACCCACCCCTACACCTCAACACCGTCACTACCGCACACTCACCCTACCTGCACCCTAACCCTAACTCACTTATCCCACCCTAAAACATGCAGCCCGTCACTATCGCACACTCACTCAACCCGCATTCTAACCCTGACACACTTAACACTACCCTACACTGCTCTACGTCACTTCCACACACTTACCTCACCGGAACCCTTAGTCCGACACCACCGCACACTCACCTTTCCCACACCCTATCCTAAAATCCCTCGCTATCGTACACTTACCTGTCTGCTCCCCAATACTACATCTTTCACTTTTGTACACTTACCGTATGGCGCTCACACGCTGCCGTTGTCGGTCTCTCAGCCGTCGGGATATCGCGTTGTCGGTTACCTACCTCTTCGGTCGTTCCGTCTCGGTCTTCCGGGTGTCGGTGACGTGGCGCTTCGGTCTATGAAAGTAGACCCATATATATATATATATATATATATATATATATATATATATATATATATATATATAACTTATATTTAGCTATCTGTAAAACACCATTAATGTACTGTATTAATGTTTAAATATTTTTAAACAAAGAGTCTAAAACATTTAGTTAGAAACACTGATCAGAAACACCTTGTTACCCCACCACTGACTCACTAGAAAAAATGCAGTTTGGTATTATGTCAAATTATACTATTACTGAAAAATTAGAAGACATATATCATTTGTAGTTATTTAAAAGGGAAAAGTATGTAAAATGCTTAGAATGGGGAAAAGATAGAAAAGGAACATTGGTACCAAAAAAGAATAGGAAGAAAGAATACAGAGAGAGAGAGAATGTTATTTAAATACTTAGTACTATATGTAATCAGAAGAAGTAGATATAGAAAGGAAAAGAGAAAGTTAATAATAAAAATGATTAACATTACCTTACAGCATAGAAAATTTCCAGAATCAAATATATTATGATTCATAAAACAAAGCATTTAAAATTAGAAGGAATTTATTCATTTGTCCTTTAGTTTCTTAGTTTTATTTGCTCCTTCCTTCACAGACCATTCATTTTTTGTTGCCTGTCTCTTCAAACTCTGGAATGACCATTCCATTTCTTCTATGTATGACAGTATTTTCTTCTTTTGGATAAATTCTACTGCTTCTTGTAAGGAATCAAAGATCTTCACTCCTTCTGGCAAGGTGATTCTTATTCTTGCAGGAAAAATAATTTGAGCTTTAATATTGGCTTTTTTCAAGGACTTAATTAGAGGAACACACTCCTTTCTTCTGGATATGACTGTAGAGGTGTAGTCATTGTCAAAACTAATAACTTTTTCACCCATCTTGATAGGGGAATTAGTCTGAGCTGATTTCATCACTAAGTCCTTGTCTTGCAAGGAATGAAATCTAACTATTGTAAACCTGGGGTTAGATGAACTCAGAGATGAAGCTGGATTAGCCAGGGACTGATGAGCCCTCTCAATTCTAAAAGAGAGAGATTCAGGCATGTTTAGTGCTGATGAAACCACTTATTGAGGAAATGAATCATGTTAGCACCCTCTTCTTTCTCAGGAATTCCATATATTCTTATGTTATTCCTCCTTGATCTACTTTCAAGGTCTTCCAGTTTCTTGATCAGCCTGGTGTTTTGTTTCAGAAGAAATTCATTGTGATGTTCATTTTCTGTTACACTAGTATCTAGGTCAGTTACTGTTTCCTCTAAGGCAAGAATCTGTTCAGATTGTTTTTTTACTATTCCATTTAGAAGTTCCAGTTGTTTACTGCATTCTTGTTTGATAATATCCATTTTGTTTTTGAATTTGTCCATTTTTAGTGACAGTTCTTGGATGTTTGTTATTATAAGATGTAGTTCTTTCTTCACTGCACTCTCCTGGTGTGGGTTCTTCACGTTGCTCATGTTTTTAGTGACAGTTCTTGGATGTTTGTTGTTATAAGATGTAGTTCTTTCTTCACTGCACTCTCCTGGTGTGGGTTCTTCACGTTGCTCATGTTTTTAGTGACAGTTCTTGGATGTTTGTTATTGTAAGATGTAGTTCTTTCTTCACTGCACTCTCCTGGTGTGGGTTCTTCACGTTGCTCATGTTTTTAGTGACAGTTCTTGGATGTTTGTTATTATAAGATGTAGTTCTTTCTTCACTGCACTCTCCTGGTGTGGGTTCTTCACGTTGCTCATGTTTTTAGTGACAGTTCTTGGATGTTTGTTATTGTAAGATGTAGTTCTTTCTTCACTGCACTCTCCTGGTGTGGGTTCTTCACGTTGCTCATGTTTTTAGTGACAGTTCTTGGATGTTTGTTATTATAAGATGTAGTTCTTTCTTCACTGCACTCTCCTGGTGTGGGTTCTTCACGTTGCTCATGTTTTTAGTGACAGTTCTTGGATGTTTGTTATTATAAGATGTAGTTCTTTCTTCACTGCACTCTCCTGGTGTGGGTTCTTCACGTTGCTCATGCTTTAGTGACAGTTCTTGGATGTTTGTTATCATAAGATGTAGTTCTTTCTTCACTGCACTCTCCTGGTGTGGGTTCTTCACGTTGCTCATGTTTTTAGTGACAGTTCTTGGATGTTTGTTATTGTAAGATGTAGTTCTTTCTTCACTGCACTCTCCTGGTGTGGGTTCTTCACGTTGCTCATGTTTTTAGTGACAGTTCTTGGATGTTTGTTATTATAAGATGTAGTTCTTTCTTCACTGCACTCTCCTGGTGTGGGTTCTTCACGTTGCTCATGCTTTAGTGACAGTTCTTGGATGTTTGTTATTGTAAGATGTAGTTCTTTCTTCACTGCACTCTCCTGGTGTGGGTTCTTCACGTTGCTCATGTTTTAGTGACAGTTCTTGGATGTTTGTTATTATAAGATGTAGTTCTTTCTTCACTGCACTCTCCTGGTGTGGGTTCTTCACGTTGCTCATGCTTTAGTGACAGTTCTTGGATGTTTGTTGTTATAAGATGTAGTTCTTTCTTCACTGCACTCTCCTGGTGTGGGTTCTTCACGTTGCTCATGTTTTTAGTGACAGTTCTTGGATGTTTGTTATTGTAAGATGTAGTTCTTTCTTCACTGCACTCTCCTGGTGTGGGTTCTTCACGTTGCTCATGTTTTTAGTGACAGTTCTTGGATGTTTGTTATTGTAAGATGTAGTTCTTTCTTCACTGCACTCTCCTGGTGTGGGTTCTTCACGTTGCTCATGCTTTAGTGACAGTTCTTGGATGTTTGTTATTATAAGATGTAGTTCTTTCTTCACTGCACTCTCCTGGTGTGGGTTCTTCACGTTGCTCATGTTTTTAGTGACAGTTCTTGGATGTTTGTTATTGTAAGATGTAGTTCTTTCTTCACTGCACTCTCCTGGTGTGGGTTCTTCACGTTGCTCATGTTTTTAGTGACAGTTCTTGGATGTTTGTTATTGTAAGATGTAGTTCTTTCTTCACTGCACTCTCCTGGTGTGGGTTCTTCACGTTGCTCATGTTTTTAGTGACAGTTCTTGGATGTTTGTTATTGTAAGATGTAGTTCTTTCTTCACTGCACTCTCCTGGTGTGGGTTCTTCACGTTGCTCATGTTTTAGTGACAGTTCTTGGATGTTTGTTATTATAAGATGTAGTTCTTTCTTCACTGCACTCTCCTGGTGTGGGTTCTTCACGTTGCTCATGTTTTTAGTGACAGTTCTTGGATGTTTGTTATTATAAGATGTAGTTCTTTCTTCACTGCACTCTCCTGGTGTGGGTTCTTCACGTTGCTCATGCTTTAATGACAGTTCTTGGATGTTTGTTATTATAAGATGTAGTTCTTTCTTCACTGCACTCTCCTGGTGTGGGTTCTTCACGTTGCTCATGTTTTTAGTGACAGTTCTTGGATGTTTGTTATTATAAGATGTAGTTCTTTCTTCACTGCACTCTCCTGGTGTGGGTTCTTCACGTTGCTCATGTTTTTAGTGACAGTTCTTGGATGTTTGTTATTATAAGATGTAGTTCTTTCTTCACTGCACTCTCCTGGTGTGGGTTCTTCACGTTGCTCATGTTTTTAGTGACAGTTCTTGGATGTTTGTTATTATAAGATGTAGTTCTTTCTTCACTGCACTCTCCTGGTGTGGGTTCTTCACGTTGCTCATGTTTTTAGTGACAGTTCTTGGATGTTTGTTATTGTAAGATGTAGTTCTTTCTTCACTGCACTCTCCTGGTGTGGGTTCTTTAAGTTGCTCATCTTCAGATCTCCAGCAGAAAACTTCTTGACAGGAATAATTAAAAAATTATCTTGACTATATATTAATTTTTAGAAAATAATAGAGTCTGTGTTAATCTAACTTTTAGTATACTTTTGGTTAAATTTTTCTAAAAATTAAAGTATATTTCCTGTCAGGATATTAAAGTCTAACCAGAGCTATGGATTTCTGCTGCTACCAGACTGGCATCTTGGGCACACCCCCCCCTCCCCGAGTATCATTTTTCCTGTTGTTAATCAGGTTGATTTCTATTCAGGATACACACACACATAGTTCTTACTGAAGGGTAAATTTTCATGTAAAGATGTTAATACTTTTAGTCAGAAGTTAGGTACTTCATCTGGTCCTGGTGTTTTCCAATTAGGAGCTTTTCTTAATTTTGTTTCAATTTTTCTTGCTGTTAGTTCATCCCATTTCATATCCTCTACACTGAACCTCTTACTGTTTCTTTTACTTCTTCTATCCATTCAGCATCTTTATGTTTCACAAGGTCTTCATAAATATTTCTCCAAAATGTAACTATTTCTTCTTTTTTTTGTGGTGATTTTATTCCTTTTGCTTTACTTCCCAATTCTCTATAAAGCTTTTTTGGGTAAACAATGAATTTATTATTTTGTCCTTTTCCTTTATATTTATCTGTATAGTTTCTAAGTTTTTTCTGCCTGTACTGATATCTTTAGTTTATTATTTGCAATAGTGCACATTAAATTCCGGTCTGTTTTGATACTGCACATTGCTTTTATTAGGTCTAAGTATTTTTTGTTGTTCTAGTCCCCCTTCTATACTGTTGTAACAATGGCACTTCTAGTCTTATTTTTTATAGTTTTCTCTATTCATTGCTTCCATGATGGTATTTTATTTTCCTTTCTTTCCCTTACCATAAGACTTTGTTATTAATTTAGCTGCACAGTAATATATCCTATTTACTTATGTTATATGACATGCATTTCTGTTATTAGTCTTGATTATTGTTTTCATCTGTTCTATCAGACTTCTAACATTTTGGGTGTTATTTACTTTCTGTAATCTATCAATTTCATCGATCTTAATATGTTTATCCATGTCTGTTAAACCCAGAAACTCTTCTCTTAGATCATTTTCTTCTAAACTGAGGGCATATTCTTTGCTCTCTGCTTCCTGTGGACATTCAACAGAAAGTTACAGACTGCCTTCCTATGACATATTTTCTTCAGCTGCATCCTTCATCATCCATTGCTCTTTCATATGTGAACTCATTAGCCTATCACTCCACAATGTTGACTACATTAGAGTTGCCACTGTTTCCTTCTTCCCTTGCTGTGCAAATGCAACTGAACTTTTTATGGTTTTCTACTGAAGGCTCCAGGTCATCTTCATGTGGCAAGTGAACAGATGCTTCCCATTCCACTTGTTTGTCCTAATTTGGGGAGTCATTGTTCCATCATGCTGTGACATTACCCAAGTTGGATTTTTTTACACTAAATCCTTCACTATACAGGTAATTCATAACTTCAGTTTCTGTTTCTTTAATTTCCCCATTACTAATCCTCTTTTCTACTTTCTCCTTTCTTTTCTTATTTTTTGCATTGTGAGATTTTCCATATCCAGATGTTTTGCCTGTTTTTCTCTTCAAATATATTTGGTGCTGTTTTTCTGTGTTGATTAATTTTGCATTCTCCTTTGCATAAGTATTACACCATATTAAATCTGTTTTTCTTTCTCTTGTCCATATTTCTTCTTCAGATGTCTAATACTCCATCTGTTTCTCCTTAATTTGAGGACTCGCTGTTCATTCATGCTGTGACATAACCTGTTAGACTTTCTGCACTAAATGCTTTACTTTGCAGGTGTTACATAACTTCAGCTTCTATTTGTTTAATTTTCTACTTTACTAATCTTTTGTTCTGTGTTCCCCCTTTGTGATCTCAGTTTTTGTACTATGAAATTTTCCATATCTGGGAGCCTTTCCCTATATTTCTCTTCAAATATCTTTGGAGCTGCATTTTTTTGTATTGATTAGTTTGGCGTTCTCCTTTGAATAAATATCTCACTGTATCAGATTTCTTTTTCTTTCTCGTGTCCATGTTTCTTTTTTATACCTTTCAAAAATCTCAGAGTTTTGTACTTTATATTTTTGCACTTCCTCTGTCATTTCTTTTTCCAAGTAGCCCAACGTTTCTTTGTCTATGTAATGTTTTTCATGGATCTGTTTTACGAACCCAAATTTGTATTTCAGGTTTTTGACAGTTTTTTTTGTACAAGTATTTTTCTTTTCTCTAATTTCTTCATTAATATTTTTGAATAGCTTCTATCTAGAAATTCTGGGCTTCTTGTACGATAGTAACAATACATAATTTTTTCCTTATCCTCAGTAGTTCGCTCTATCATATTTATTGCTCCTTTTTTGGCCTGTCACATTCTGTGTTTTTGTGGACTACTACTACCTTTTATAACAGTAGATAAAAAAAACAGCAGAACAACCACCAAATAAACCACATACATGGTATTACAGTCAGCATGCAATCTGGACTTGGAAATAAAGTGCATCTTTGTATACTCAAAATCTTGTTCTTTTGTAATATAACTACAAATGCTACATCGCCCGAAGGGAAAGGTACCAAGTTTGGCAGTTTTTGTATATATATATATATATATATATATATATATATATATATATATATATAGGTTTATTCCCCACTATTTCTGCTGTTTATGAATCCATAGTGAGACGATGCAAATTCTTATCCATAATTTTCCTTATGGTACTAATGTATTACAAAAGAAAAATATTTTGAGTATACAAAGATGCACTTTATTTTTAAGCCCAGATTTTATGCTGACTGTAATACCATGTATGTGGTTTATTTGGCTACCTTTAACCACTACTCATGTTTTTATATAGACAAAACCATACAAAGACTACAAGACAGGGTAAACAGACACCTCTATTAGATAAGGACTAAGAATATGATTAATGCTTTGGCAAAGCATATTTTAGACTATCCAGGACATAATTTTAGTTTTAGAGTTATGCAATGTTTACAACATAATATGGAGGGGGGGGGGGACCAAAATAATTGGTTGGAACAAATGGAACTAAGGTGGATTTTTAGATTACAGGCTTATAGATTTCCTGGTATTAATGCTAGTGTTAGTATTAAGCCTGTCCTACAAGGACGGAGGCTTAAAACAACATGAATGAAATCTGGTTTAACATACCCTTGCTAATTGCTTACTCTTTTGATAGGTTGTTTTTAGTTATAAATATGTTGCATTTTATATATAGGTTCATAGTTTGGTACTAGGCTGTTGGCCCTAGGGCCTATACAAGCCTAGCCATAACAATTCCCTGGCTATTTCTTCCCAGAATATTTACTTACCTGGTCCCATCTAGTAGGGTGACTGACGTGATCCCTGGGGTGAATTTCCTATCTCCCATCCAATGGTCAAGGTTCCCTTTGAAGAGGGCCAAAGAGGTGCTCAGTCCGACATGTATGGGTAGTCTATTCCAGAGTATGGGGAGTCTCTGGGTTAGGAACCTATCCCTCCAGCAAGTTTTGTTCATTGTGATGACCAGGTTTAGATCCCTGGACCATGTAGCTCTGACGGATTGGGATTTCTTTCTGTCGCGTGCCCAACAGCACTGGGTTTGACATGGCCTTGTATGTTAAACAGAGATCGCCTCTGAGTAGGCGATATGCGACTGAGTATAGCTGGAGGTTTTTTTTAGATGGTAAGCATAGGGCATCTGCTTTAGGCCTGTGATTCTTTTAGTGAGGTATTTCTGTGACCTTTCCAGTTGCTGCAGATGTCTTGTGAGGTACATACCAAACTGGGAGCTGTACTCTATAATGGGTCTAATGAGGGATGAGTACAGTGGGACAATGACCTCCTTTTTCTAGATGAAAAGCCCTTAGTGATGAGGTGTGCCACACAGAAGGATTTCCTGACTGTTGTGGCTATGTGCTTATCGAAGGTGAGACCACTGTCCACCCGTGTCCCTAAGTCCCTTATCACACTTTCAATGTTTAGTGTACTGCCACTTATCAGCAGTATGGTTTCATGCTGGGAAAAAGCACTACAGATGCGATGTTTGCTCTGAGAGTGTTGATGGAGAAGTACAGAGAAGGTCAGAAGGAGTTGCATTGTGTTTTTGTAGACTTAGAGAAAACATATGACAGGGTGCCTAGAGAGGAGTTGTGGTATTGTATGAGGACATCGGGAGTGTCAGAGAAGTATGTAAGAGTGGTACAGGATATGTACAAGGGTAGCGTGACAGCGGTGAAGTCTGCGGTGGGAGTGATGGATGGGTTTAAGGTGGAGGTGGGGTTTCATCAAGGATCATCTCTGAGCCGTTTCTTATTTGCAATGGTGATGGAAAGGTTGACAGATGAGATCAGACAGGAGTCCCCGTGGACTATGATGTTTGCAGATGACATTGTGATCTGTAGTGAGAGTAGGGAACAGGTGGAGGAGACCCTGGAGAGATGAAGATATGCTCTAGAGAGAAGACAAATGACAGTCAGCAGGACTAAGACAGAATATGTGTGTGTGAATGAGAGGGAGGATAGAGGAATGGTGGGGATGCAAGGAGTAGAGGTGGTGAAGGTGGATGAGTTTAAATACTTGGGATCAATAGTTCAGAGTAACAATGAGTGTGGAAGAGAGGTGAAGAAGAGAGTAGAGGCAGGGTGGAGTGGGTGGAGAAGAGTGTCAGGAGTGATTTGTGCCAGATGAGTACCAGTAAGAGTGAAAGGGAAGGTCTACAAGAGGGTAGTGAGACCAGCTATGTTATATGGGTTGAAGACAGTGGCATTGACAAAAAGGCAGGAGTTTGAGCTGGATGTCACAGAGTTAAAGATGTTAAGATTTGCACTGGGTGTGACGTGGGTGGACAGGATTAGGAATAAGTATATTAGAGGGTCAGCCCAGGTTGGAAGGTTTGGAGACAAAGCCAGAGAGGCAAGATTACATTGGTTTGGACATGTGCTGATGAGGGATGCTGAATATATTGGGAAAAGATGCTAAGGATGAAGTTACCAAGTAACAGGAAAAGTGGAAGGCCTAAGATAAGGTTTATGGATGTGGTGAGAGAGGACATGCAGGTGGTTGGTGTGACAGAGCAAGATGCAGAGGACAGGAAGAAATGGAAACAGATGATCTGCTGTGGCGACCCCTAACAGGAACAGCCGAAAGAAGATGAGGAGTGTACTGCCACTTATGTGGTAATTCATTGGTACATGTTTTTTCCCAAAGGGGATAACTATACATTTCTTGGCATTGAGCTTGAGCCCATGGCTCTGGCACCAAGCATCTGTTTCTGTAAGGCCCTTTTGTAGAATATCCACATCATTTGGGGATTCAGTAATAGCTCCTAGTTTGCAGCCATCTGCGAACCCCGTCAGCCAGAGTCCATTAGTGCTGGCATGTACTTCAGAGAAGTAGATGCCAAACAAGAGCGGTCCCAGGACTGAACCCTGAGGTACTCCACTTGTCACTTGTCTGGAGCTGGATTTTGAGTCGGCTACTTTTAAAGTGTGGGTTCTGTCAGCAAGCTAGCTGGCAACCCATCGAGTGACGTAAGGATTTATGCCCAGCTTAGTAAGTTTATTCATGATTTCAGAGTGAGGGAAGGTATCGAAGGCCCTGGCAATGTCTAGATAGGCTGCATGGACTGCCTTACCCTCGTCCACAGCTCTGGAGACTGATTCAAAGAAGTCAATCAGGTTGAGGAGACAAGATCGTCCCTTTACAAAACCAAACTGGGTGATGTCTAGTGTTTGAAGGTTGCCAATGTCTTTGTCTATAAGTTCCATGATAATGTGTTCCATGGCTTTGCATATCAGGCTGGTCAAACTGATGGGACGATAGTTCCCAGGATCCAAGGTGGATCCCCCCTTGTGGAGTGTGATAACTGTAGCTGTGCACCACTCAGTGGGCATGAAGCCTGAGGTGAGGCTTTGATTAAACATGACATTTAGGTTAGGTGAAGTTAATTTTGTAGTTCATGTAGTACACAGCCCGGGATATTGTCTGGTCCCATGGATGCTGTATTTTTAGCTTTGGAGAGTGCATTTTTTACCTGTGTGGCCATGAGTACTGGAATTTGGCAATCTTTTGGTATTGAGACTGGCCCTTTAGGGGGTGAGAGGGGGGGTGAAGTTGGCACTGAATCAATCTGCCAGGATATTGTCAATATCTTTGGGATCAGTATATTTAATGCCATTCTGTTGTAAATCAGAGCAGATCTGAGCATTGCCATTTAGATTATTGACATAACTATAGAATGCTTGTGGTTGTCCTTGGAATCTTTGGCAATTTTATTTTTGTAACTAGCTTTGGAAGATTTTATGAGGGAATCTCAGCTTTTACTGAGGCTGGTAATGGAGTTTTTTGCATCCTGGGATTTTCCTCTTTTCAGCAACAGTTTCTTCCTTCTGTTGTATAGTTTGTTTATGGCAGGGGACCACCAGATTGGGTTCCTTTTTTTCTAGGTGACCGTCTTGGTTCTGTTTGGAATGGCGTGATTCATGCACAAGTGGATTTCCTCGTACAGTACCTTAGTGTAGGATTCAGTATAGTGCTTTCTAAAATTTAAAAAAAATGTGGAATTCACAGCCAAGGGAGCATGACCTTCACAGAGGAGTGCAGGAGTAAAACCTATACTCTTATGAGGCGGTCTATTAGACTACAAAAGGTACACTTGATATTAATATTCTATTACAGTAACCAGTCTCCAGGTGACTGATGTGCTCCTTGTTGGTCTGCATGTTTGGCTTATACTGTTAAATATAATTTTTAGTTGCCTGAGGTTTGGAATTCCAGCAGAGAGAGCGAGGGGGTCAAATGGCATGCATGGCAATGCTCAAAGTCATGGATGTTGGAAACAGCCAGACATCTATGAATAACTGCTACTACTATTTGATATGCTGGTGACTTAAAAAAAAATGTCAAAGTTTATGCAGAGAGTTCTAGTTCTTTTGTTTTCTGGGGAACCCAACTACAACATAATGCTATAGGAAAGGTGCTATCTTAATCTGTAATGGCTGGCAGCAGACCTAAAGAAGGGGTCAGTTTGCAAACACATTACTCCTTATGAAAATAGCAGACCAATGGTGCTTCTTGTCGAAGACATCTGTAATGTGTACACAAAAATAGAGAAGAAAAAAAAATGTGTATACACACACACACACGCACATATATATATATATATATATATATATATATATATATATATATATACATATATATATATATATATATAAATTACACACACGTGTGTGTGTGTGTGTGTGTGTGTGTGTGTGTGTGTGTGTGTGTGTGTGTGTGTGTGTGTGTGTGTGTGTGTGTGTGTGAAAGTGCCAGGATGAAAGCACTTATAAGGAATAGAGCTTGTTGGAGAAGAAACCATGGACTTCTGCTTGTTCTTTTCTGAATACCTTAATAATGTGCTAGTTCAGACAAATACACACACAATATACATACATATACATTCTTGTATATATATATATATATATAAGTTTACTATGGAATACTCAAAGTCACTGCTGTCGAAAGGCAGTTTTCCAATGGACAGAATGCTGACTTAAAATACACTGACTACACTACAGGTTGTGTAGTTTGAGTATCAGAATTCGGCATTGTACACGGATATCGTGGTTCAGTGAGGAACAAGGAATTAATGCATTTCCTCACTGTATTGCAATCTCAGAGTTGGTAAATATAAGGTTGGCAGGGGGCATGTGGGGTGCAGAGTGACTTGCCCCCCTGCAAAACAGTAAAATACACGTACCGTTGACTATGAAATGCCATGGTATGTGAAGGAGCATAGCATGGGTGACTGACATCACCTCCTGTTTGTTGAGTACATCGAACTACAGGTGTCGATGTATTCAATTTTGACCTGGCCAGAGTTTCACTATTCTGGATGCAGGATTTTGGGTCGACCATGTGACCAGTTGACCTATGCAGTTTTCAGGTTTCAATAGTAAACCTTACAATTAGTCAGACACTGTACCAAATCAAACAACGTCCGTGAAACTTTTAATGAAATAAAAATGATATACACTTCACAAAATAAATAAAATGTATAAATGTACACTCCACACAGTTAAGCACTTTCGTCTTCATCAGAAGTAACAAATTCACAACTTCATTATTTAAATATCCCTCCTATATATCCAGTTAACCAATCAGAACACTTCTTATCTAATCATGGTACCCCCATATCAACAATTAAAAGATGCATTTAAATAAAAACAGTCCAACAATCTAACCACCACATGAAGGGATGCATGTCAGAAAGCATTAACAAATCAACATTCACATAAAACAACAGGGTTTATGTTAAATTATCAAACACTTAAAAAAGTAGACAATGATTTACCAAACCCATGTAAGCAAAAGCTTACAATCTGGAACGCTTAGAACAGCAATTTTTTTCCAAGGGAAAAAAATCTCTGTTCCACAAAAAAAAAACAAAAAAAAAAAAAAATTGTAAAATATTACATAAAGTGGGGGCTTCACCCCCCACATCCCCCCTACTTAAATATACCAACTCCGAGATCTCACTGCACTCACAAAAGCTGCAAAGTAATGGAAGCTTGATTTCTTTCCCAGGGAAAGAATTCACTCATATGCCATTTTGCCTTTCTCTGCTTTCAAGTTTGATCAAGACGCATTCAAAAGAATGTGTCTTTGATCATTTAATAGGAACCCAAAACAACACACCCTCTTAAACATTGCTATAAAATTCATTACTATAAAATTCAGTACTAAAACTTAAAACCTTTCAACCCACAAGCATAAAAACATTTAGATGAAAAAAAAAAAAAAAAATATATATATATATATATATATATATATATATATATATATATATATTCAATAAAATATTAGGCGGTGGTGGTGCTGCGGTAGTGTTGTCGCCTCACAGTAAGACGCTGTCTGGTTCGATTCTCAGCTAGAGCGTCTTCTGCGTGGAGACATGCGTGAATGGGCATACCTTCATTGAAGGTTGTGCGTCAGGGCTGGTAACTCGCCACGCAAAAATCAACTACGAATCATTAGTGGACCGGAGTTCTGTTTTAGTTTCTCTCTGAAGTTGCACAGTCTTTAGCAGTTCAAATACTATATGAAATTGCATTCCAAGTTCCATGAATTATTCCACATTATATGGAGCAAAGCAATTACTCTCCAAGATCGTAAGATAATGCTGTTAAGCACTTTCCTGATGCAAGAAATGTGTTTAAAGTTTTGTTAATAAACATTGAACTCTAGTCTCATGCAACATCACTTTCAACATTTTATACTCCTACACGTTATTTTTTCCCCTTCTCCTCACCTCAAAATATATCAAAGCAACTAAAGCTCCATAGAGTATAAAGCACTGTGTATCAGTTATAAGTGTACTGTAGCGTTCAAAGCTGTAAACCACTAACATGTCTACAATTTAATTCTCTACATATAAACCAATACTGCATACAAAGTATTATGACCAAGTCCTCTCCCAACATAATCAATAAGTGATTTGATGTCAAAATGGATGTAGAGTCACCTCTTAAACTTGACTTCATTCTCAAGGTGAATCATTTCTGAAACATGTAACAGTTTGCTTAAGGCTGGAGACCCAACAACAATACACCACATTAAAAGCTATTTTACTTATGTTCAGGCTAAATTTTGTTTTATGAAAAGAAGAGGCTGGTTCATTTGCAGTTCATACTGAGTAAGCCCTTAGGGAAAGTGCTCTAGTGACTGGCAAACAATGACTTTATACAGCAGTTTGCAGGTTAAGTAGATTAGTAACTGTGAGGCCTTGGCTATTACTGGAAGCCAAGTCACTTTAAGTGCTATGCAGTGATGTTCTGCACTTTGTGAAATGAAGACACTAACTGCTGCATGAACATGAAGACTCCCTCCCACCCAAGACACTGGCAAGACTGGTAAACATCCAGCATCCAATACAAGTACTCTAGAAATAAAATGCAGGACCTGAATGCTTTAACATTCCACTTGCATAAAAACAGGTAACTGCTGATCAAACCTCTGCTATGTTTAGGGATATCATGTGGAACAATTCTGATTTCTGGGATGCTGAATATTTTCTGCACATTTCCTAAAAACATCACATCTGTTTGACTGTAGTTAAATAATGCATTATTTTTTCCTGTTAGATCATGACAGCAAAGCCCAAGTGCGTAAATAATGCTCAACCCACACATTTACCATTATTAATAACAAACAAACAAACAAAAAAAAGAAAATTTGGCCAATATATATTCTTTACACTTTTGTCATCTGCAAGAAAGGGGCATAGCAATCATCAAATACACACATTTCTTAAAAGTAATTCCTTAAAAATTAGTTTTATCAGAAAACATTTAATAGTCCCTCCACTAAACTTAAAGTACTGTTGCTGTTCTCTCACCACATTTTTATTCAAGTTTCATGCCCTTTGCACTAGCTTTGTTGAGCACTGTGTAGTGAACTTTCACCCACAAGTGCAATGCTAAAGATAAATGATACGTCCACAAAAAGACATTTAGTTAACAGATTTACACAAAAACCAGCAAGTTGCATATTAAATAGAAATGTTTGCGTACCAAATTATTTCCCATTATTTATTTTATTTATCAGAACGGGGAACTTTAATGGTCAAAATCTCAAAAATTAAAATATCAAAGATAAAAAACAGTATCCTTGGAGTTTTGAGGGAGAACCTTGTGCGTCCACGCACACGCATACAACCAATAATACTATTCTGAAATTGTATACAAATACAGTTGCTGGCTCTGTCCCTGACATCTCTGCTACACTGTTTGTGTCAATATTAAGACAAATGAAGGAAGGAAAAATACAGATTTATAAGAACTTGGTGAACATAATACAATTTACTCTTTCAGATAATTATTGATTACCTCTTTAACACAACAAAAAGGTAAAACCAGATAGGGAAGTAGAAAATCACACCTGCTGCCCAAATCACAGTGATAAAGCATCACCTACTTCATAGGATCATCATATGAAGTTACTAGGCTAGTGGCCCCAAGGCCCTTACAAGCCTAGCCAAGAATTTAGCCCATGTTCTGACAAATTAGCACCTCATGCCCATGTCCAGCAGGGCCACAGGTGGAATCCCAGGGGTGTATTTTCTGTTCCCCATTCAGTTATCCAGGTTGCGCTTAAAATGGGTTAATGAGTTACTCTGCTTGACATGGAATGGGAGTCCATTCCACAGAAGGAGGGAGTCTCTAGGATACAAATCTGTCCCACCAACAAGTCCTATTGATGTCACAGACCAAGTTGAGGTTGCGCATGTGGGGTACTTGAGTGGAGCTTGACTTGCGGACATGCAGCAGTCCCATCAAGGCAGGGTCTGAGACTGCTTTGTATGCCAGATAGAAGTCACTTCTGAGGAGTCTGTATGAGACTGAGTAGAGGGACAGGGCCTTTAGCCTATCTGTGTAGGGTAGATGTTTGAGGCCCTGGATTTTCCCAGTGAAGAACCTCTGTGGTCTCTCCAGCTGCTGCATGTACTTTGTGAGGTACATGCAGAAAGGGGCATTGCACTCAATAATGGGTCTTATAAGGGAAGGATACAGGAATGTTAAGACCTCCTTATCCCTGTATAAGAACAGCCCAACAACATTGTTCAACAACACTAAACCAGGTGACCACTTTAGCTCTTCTCATTATCAGTTCTTACAGCTTGAAGGTATCCATCAACAATTAAAAGTCAGTCAGTAAAACAGCACTCCAAGTACTCTCCTTACCTCCCAGCCAGAGCCTTGTGTTACACCGGTGGCATTCTTGGTCCCCCCCTCTTTCACATTTTACCACCGTCCTCTACACTTTCACACAACAGGCCACCCTAATACAATATGCAGATGATTCCACTCTCGTTTGCACGTCTGACAACATACACCTCCAAAAAAATTACTCAGGAAGCTTAAACAGCCACTGAAACATGGCTTTGTAACTCACCCAAAAAGACCAAACTACTACTTTTTTTGTCTTCCCAAATCCCTCTCTCGTGGAAAAAAAATAAAGTCCTCTCTCTCTTGATAATACAACAAATGAAGTCTCTTCTCATAGCAAACTATTAGAGGTGATACTGGATGATAATCTTACCATTACTTATCACCTCCTCACTCTTCTTCATGGCGCTCCCATCCTCACTAACCTCCAAGCTTCACAAAAATTAAAACTTGAACAATGCTATAACAAACTTAATAAATTTGCAGCAGATACCACTTTCAGAACCCAGCACTGAATAGCACTAAAAAGTCTAAACTGGTTAGAACTTCCACATCAAAAATATACGCAACTTCTTACCACCTATAAAATTACTCTGCATCCAACTGCCTGTCCTGCACTAAAAAATTCTACACAACTATGTTCCCAGTCAGTCACTGTGATCTAGTGACCAAAAACTCCTGTCTACAAACCTAGCAAATCTGCTGGTCATTGTCTGTACTCGTAGAAGGCTGCCAAGACCTGGAACTCATTACCTGTATCCATTAGGTCTATCACCTCCCTCCCATCTTCCAAACCTACTCTGAAAAACTTCCTAGTTAAAATCTAGCTCTCTTCTTGCTCAAAACCAGGATAACTATATCCCTAAATGTGAACAAGTACCTCTTCACTCTGTCTAGCTCCTTACTCTCCCTTCTTCACCTACTTCCTTTCTAATTCTCTTCGCTGACTTTCTCTCTAAATATACCATATGCCTACTTTTCCCTCACTTCATATTCCAATTCATATTTGTATTAGACTAACTTGCGTTTACTTTCTCTGCAAACTGTCTAAAATTTCTCTAAATATTAAATGATTTTCATATACCGTTATTGATTCTTAACCAATGTTTTAATATTACTTAAACTGGAAAAGTTTTTGTTTTATTGCTGAAGACTACAATATTATTATTTTTAAAATGTTTTGTAGTAATTTGGAGTTTTTCTCCACAGGCTTCCGCTGGAAATTGGCTTCTACTCACTCAGACTTACCCGGTAATCAAATGTCAATAAATAAATGGAACCATGAAAATGACCGTAATTTTTAGCCGATGCAAGGGACCACATTGATTTTTGCTGTCAGATTTTTTTTACTTGCTCCTAAGAAACTCATGATTTCACAGAAAAAAAACTTACACCAGTTTTCAGTTTGCTCAGTATCTTGGTCTTATTTTTAATTTATTTTTGTTCAGAAGGTCATTACAAAAATAAAATTGTGTCTGGGTGGGGGCTGTGGTTGAAATTACTGATATCTGGCATGATTTAGTCTCGAAGGTAGAGCCCAAGGGATGAAACTTCAAAAGTAAAGCATAAATAGGTCCCACAATATACCACAGACTTCACACATCAGCCAATCGTTACCCATGCTTGACTGTAATAATTTTTTTTTAAATCTTCTTTAAAAAAGACAAGCCACAAAACATCAAAACCCGCCTAGCAGGTTACTGATTATACCATGGATTGCAAAAGTTAATCTGGGATTCCTGATTCCCTTCAGTCACTCTAGCTTCAATCTTGGGACCAAACCACACCAAGGGAGTAAATCCCAGCAAAATCCACACCAAAAATGTTACAGTGCTATAATACAATCATAGATCAGTACATGCCAGAGCAACTATACAGACAGGTTGTTTTTGGGTATTGTGCAGGCAGCAGCATGACCCTCTCTCTAAATAAACGAAACAAGCCTCCCACCAATGGACAAGTTTAGTCTAAGCTAGCTACATCAGAGTTCCAGGACAAAACTTCAGATCATTATCCCTTCAAACATTAAAGTTTTCACACACAACCAAAAACAAGCATCAACGTAAAAGGCAATATGAACACCCTGTCCCTGACCTACCAACCTATAAACGTGAAATCAAAGTGGAGGCAGCTGTATAAAGTTAATCTGCAAGTATTTCATAATATTATTTTTTTCTATTTTTAAGCAAAGAACATTTTAAATTTAGAACATTTGGTATAGCGCTTGCAATAAGAAATACTGCAAAAGTGTACTGCATATTTATCAGAAATGTAAGTTATCCTAAGAAAACAGTACACATATCAAAGCAGAAAAGCCAACGAGTTTCATCTTAATACTGATCTCTGAAGTACATACACCAAAACAACAGCTCCACATAACATTAAGCTATACTATGCAAAAATACATCTCACCTCAAAAGTAGCCCAAAATTACATACTCCATAAATAGTTTAATAAGCCAAAACAGTCCTGAACCTCCACAACCTATACTCCACACCCTTTCTGTACCAAAATAATAGAATTTCAACACCATAAAAGTGCCGAACACCTTTTGCTTAGTATTGTGATCTGGTGAAGCATAGTAATATGTGAAAGCGCTCATCCTTTTATGTATTTTAATAAAGAAGCTGCCAACATTGTGGTTGTTCTGCTGGTTTTTTATCTACAGTTTGCTTGGTGTTCCAGTCTGAACATTTGGGAGTATTTGACTGCTTTGTTTCTCCCACCTTCTATAACAGACACAGTGCCATAAAATACTAGGATATTCAAAAACACTAGAGCAACAGAGGATAAAGACACACACCATATAGTTCCATGAGTAGCAGTAGTAGGAACAGGGCAGATGATAAAGGATTTTCAAGAGTACTTAAATATTCTTTTGATAGATGTAACTCTATATAAACTGCAGAAGGAGGTAATTCTGGGTACATTGTGGGTGCTGAGAAAAGTATTACTGGCAACCATCAAATACTGAAGCAATACCAATTTCATGAACTTTAGTCATGTTTTAACTCAAGAATGGTGTCTATTCTTGTCATGGTATTAAAAAAATATTTGGAGAAATTAGAACTGGTAGAAGATACAGTAACTTTTCCTTCTTTAGGATGGGAGGGGATACTCTGTGATAAAGACTGCTTAGGTGACACAGAGATAGATGAAAGAACCCAAAGGTTCACCAGAATATTTTGCAGATGGTGACTGTCCATTTAAATAAAGTGCAAGCATACGTTATCAGTTAGTTAGTTAATAGTATATTTAAGTGGATGGGTGGACTGAATCCAGTATAATCTTCAGTCATGACCTTGGCTCCAAAAGTGCAGAAACTTGTACAAAAATTAAGTAGAAAGCCAGACATTTCATAAAGCAAAAGATTTTACACATAAGCCTCACAACTAGAATACAGAGCATAGAATCAGGAGTAGAATAGAATATAGATAGTCCAGTAAAGGACAACTGGAATATCTGACAAAAGTCAGTATTACTATTTTTTAATAGAAATGAGGTTTGCTAACAAACCAATTTATCCAGGGACATCTTCAGGTGGGGGTTAGGTAGAAATAGTAGTGGGAATTAAGTGGGTAGAGGAAGTAGGGTAGTGGGCTGGGGTCTATAGTAGCACATTGACAGGGCTGTTCATCGAACGTCCTTATGCCGACACATATAAAACAAAATCCCAAAATCGTGAACGGCCACAATAGAGATTTTTTTCCCAGGGAAAAAAATAAATCGCTGGGCCAACAGCAAACAAACCAGACTGACAGACAAAATAAAGTGGGGGGGGGCCTTCACCCCCCCACCCCCCTACTTAAATATTCCAACTCCGAGATCCCACTAGAGTGCAAGAAATGGCAAATTCCCAACAATGGTCCATCGTTTTTTTTCCTCGGAAAAAATCGCTATTGTGGCCGTTCAAAATTTTGGCATTTCATTTTATATGCGTCGACTTAAGGGTATTCGATGAACAGCCCTGTCGACATGCTAATATAGACCCGTGGGGTGGGGATGAAAGGGTTAAATATGAATGTAGGAGGATTGGGAGGAAATGAGGTAAGGGTAGGGAGGGGCTTAATGGGTTTTATGCAAGTGTAACTGGGTAGGCAATCACATTTTGGTGTGAACTTGCTAAGGTAAGTTTGCGCTGGAGATGACCTGTAGGTATTTTTGGCGAACATGTAGGCCTTGGGCAGGAATGGGGCATGGTGGTACTGGCTGAGTGAATTTTATTTATTTATTTATTTTTATTTATTTTTCCAATGACTGGGTATGTTGGGTGTGTGCTTGACCACTTATAGTGGGGTGTGGGATGATTGTAAAATTTATTTGTTAATGGAGGAGTCTGTGAGAGAGTCACGGCTTTTATGAGGCACTGTGTTGATAATGGCCCAGAGTCTGTTTTATTGGGTGTTCATTCAGTGCTTTGTAGATGGGCTGTGTGGCAGCTGTTCGTGTGGTTTTATTTGTTGCTGAATGGCCGTTTTGGGTGGTGTGATGCTGGTAGGGCATGATCGTCGGTCACATTGGTGGTTGTGGTGCAGTGGGGTGTGTCCCCCCCCTCCCTGTCTGTACGGGGATTTCTGGGGCTGTGACATGCTTGAGAGTGATGGCACAGAGTGAGCTCTTGGTCTACTGGCAGGATTTCTGTTGTCCAAATTTCTCAGAGTGTCCAGATTTTGCACTGTCTGTTCCTCAAGAGTTTGTGGTTTTTGGGCATCACTGGAATGAGTTGAGTTGAAGTCATTGCATGATGGGATGCATTTGGTTTGAGTTTCAGACCCAAGTTCAAAAGTAAGTAAATAATAATAAAAAGGTACAGTAACACAAAACCCTGTTGCTTTGGCCTGGTACTCTGCTATAGACTACTGGTATCATGTTGGCATTTTTTGGGGGTTTGTTTGTGTTTTAGTGTTTCACTGGTCATGCCTCTTTCATGGGCTGTGTGGAGCTGGTGTTTGTGCTCAACATTGGGGGGGGGGGGTTGGACACATGCGCAATAGTGGCGAGTATGGCATGGTCACAGTGGTCTGAAACACTGGCATTTTATCATAGCTTTAGAGTAACACAAAACCTCTTAGTCTAGCATCATATCAAGAAATTTGCTTTACATTTGGTTTTCCATTGGTGGTGTGCGGTGGGTAAGAGCATTCTCTAGAGCTGTTCACAGCCTGGGAAGCTCTTCAAGTCACCATTCAGTGTTGCACATGCACACGCTATCAAACTTTTAGTAGTAGGGACCTGTCTCCTCGTCTATCACTTTGTCCTGACTGAGGTTAGAGCCATGCCTCTCGGCTGTCCAAATTTTCGTGGAATGTCCAAATTTTTGGCTTGCATTTTTTGGTCTGTTTCCCTTGGGATGTGTGGTTTTCTAGCAGATCACAGGGATGGTCTGAGGACTGCAATTGCTATATGATGACATGTTTTTGGGTTTTTGGACTTTGAATGCTTCAGACAGTGTGTGGTGGTAACGACCATTGGTAAGGGTAATGCTGGGGTCTGTGAGGTTGTGGTATACCTCGCAACTGTCTAGACTTTCTCAGAAGGTCTAGATGTAATGCAGATGGTTGGACCTATTTTAAGGAAATGGAGATTTTCTGGCAAATTATTGGCAATGCATTGAGGCTGATGCTAGAAATAATGACAGACATTTGAGTTCAGACCTTGTACCCCTCAGAAGATCAATACTGATGCAAACCTGTTATGTGGGGTCGCGGCATACCTTTTGACTGCACTGACTTTTGCAGAATGTCTACCGTTTGCCCATACATCTCAAAGCATACCTCTTAACTGTACAGATTTTAGCAGAATGTCCATATTTTTGCCTCACATTTTGGTCCATTTTCCATAAAATTATGTTTTTTCTGTCAGATTAATGGTAAATCATTAAAGATTCAAGTCTGAAAATAATGACAGACATTTGAGTTTCAGACATTGCATAAATTGTGTTTTCTGGTAAATTAGTTGCAAATAATTTAGGTTTGAAATTTGAGAGTGGCATTCTCTTGGGTGTCAGTCTTCATAGCATTCGGGAAGTTCATGCTAACACCGGACCTGTTATTCTGTCAGCTTTTAAGTTTGCGGGAGACATTTGGGTTGGCAGTCAGTTGGCTTGTGTCCTTATCCGGATTCTTGTTCTAAGAGGTTAAGAGATATGCACCCAAACATCCAGATGTTGTCTCATATTTTGGTTGCCTCTTATTTTGATCCATTTTCATAAAATTGTGGTTATCTGGCAAAATACTGGTAAATCTTTAAAGCCTGTCATTAGGTAGGGATGACAGGAGTTTGTAAGAGCGATATTAAAAAAAAGAAAAAGAGAGAAAACAAAAATTGTCCCTATTTTTGGGCCTTTTTCTTACTTTTGTTTATAGCTTTGTCCATATTTCTTGTTCTTAGAGGTGGAGAGGTAGGGTGGAGGGCAAATCAGGTTATTCTGTCAAATTTATAAGTTTGTAAGAGCAGTATTTAGGGGTTGTCCGGTTACAGTACCGTACAGCTGCGTACTAATCAGCTGTCCGAGATTTTGCAGGGTGTTTGGGATTGTGGTTATGGATCTGTTTCTCCTACTGCTATTGATTTTGGCAAATCATTTGAGCGTTCATACAGATGTTTACTGCTCAGCCATCAGAAAAGTTGTGCCGATGCAGAGTCTTTATTTTGGCACCCAGCTATGTTGGTAAGTGTCTCTGTTTCTACTCCTTTGCTTCCATGTTGTTCCATTTTCATAAAATTGTGTTCTTTCTGGCAATTTAATGGCACATCATTGGGTCTTGAGGTTAGAAAATGACAAAGGGCAATTAGTTTTGGATTTTCTATCCTTCAGAGGACGTATGGTGATGCAACACCGGTTATCTTTAGGCTTTCTAAGTTTATATAGAGCAATTTTTTAGAAATTGTCCCTATATTGGGCCATTGTCCCACTTTTATTTATGACTTTGTCTAGACATTTCCCTTGGTGAGATTGAGAGGTATGGCTGGCACGCATTTTACTTTTGTTTTGCAGTAAGTGGACATTGCTGCCCTGAGGTGGCAGAATGGACAGATTTTAGCTCATAATTTAGGACCATCTTTAAAGTTTGGGGATTTTCTATTTTGAGTTTTCAGATCTGACAGATAACTTAATGTAGACATTAAGGGGGGGTTCATAGTGATAGGTGTTTGCCTCATAGACACAAGGTATAGTGCCTGAGGCTCATCTTTGTTTCAGTTCTCATAAGGGCAAGGTGCTTGATTTGTTTCTGTTTTGCAGATTGTGGAGGTACAGAATTTGAGTGGCATCTGTTGGTGACCTAAAGGAATGGGGCTCAAAATGTGATGGAGGCTGTTTTAGTGGATGTCCCGGTTGCTAGAGTGGTACACAATGAGGTCACAGATGGGGGAGGGCAGAGTGAGCAATGGTCAGTGGCTGGATGGAAATGGATTTGAAAGGTGATAGATTCTGCTGGGGTGGATTTTCTGATTGCTGGAGTGGCACACGATGAGGTTGCAGGTAATCTTATTTTATTCTGTGCTCATTAAGGCACATGAGAGTTGGTACAGTTTGGGGTAGTGTAGGGGCAAGTGAGGTGGAGGTATGTTTGTGACAGGATAATTGAGGGATGGGGATTGTTTATGGGGAGTCTGAGGTTCCCACAGGTGAGGTGGAGTCACAACAATCATAGGATCATAGGAAGCTACTAGGCTAATAGTTCCAGGGCCCTTGCAAGCTAGCCAAGTTCAATTCTTATTTCCACATGCTGCACCTATTGTCCTTCAAGAGAGAGACATGGGTGGAACCTCTGGGGTGAATTTACGGTTACCCATCCAGTTGTTTTCTAGAGGGCTAATGAGGTGTTTTGTTTGATATGAAGTGGGCGTTTGCTCTAAACATTGTATTTTCTGGGAGACAAATCTGTCCCTCAAATGTCATACATCAGGTTAAGGTCTTTAAAGCGAGTAACACACTTACCATTTGACTTCTGCTTTGGACTGGTAGGAGATGTTCAGTATATGTATGACTTTTAAGATTAGATAGGGTTTGATGGAGCATTGTAGGTATGTGGGCATTTTGGGAGATATGTGAGGAATTGGATATTTCTTTGGCTACTCAGAAGTTAGAAGGTTTAAGCAAGGCATTGTTTATGATTCCTTGCAGATGTAAGACATATTTTAATTCCTTACCAGATACAAAGGTAAGACATGGAAAGAAAAGCTCCGAGGGAAAAGCCAATGACAAGCAGCAGATTAAGGATGTTGTTCAGTTTTTTGGGTTACTAAAGTTGCATGTTGGCCAGTTTAATTGGGTATTTTGGTTGGTAGTTAATAAGGTGGTGTATTGTTTTTACCATTGTGGTGCCTTTGGAGCAATTCAGTGGGATGGCCTTTTGGCACATGAATAGGGTTGGTCATCGGGAGGTGTTGGGTTGGGGGCATAATTTGGGGGGTTGTTTGTGGCTTGTTGGACAGCAGGATGGAGGGACAATTGGGAATTGTTGAATATTTGTAGTTTCAATTTAATCTTTCGTAGGAGGCTTAGCGGAAGTTGTTGGGGATTAGGGTTCATTTTCATCTGTTTAATATGACAGTGGTATGGGTTGTGTTAGATAAGGTCTGTCAGGTAGCATTAAGGCTAAAAGCTTGCTGCAGGAGTTTGAGGCACCTTTTATAAGGAAGGCTTATGGAAGGATGTTGTTACCTTGGTTATATCTGTGCTGAAGGAGTTGGAGCACCTTTTATAAGGAAGGCATATGATAGGACATTGCCATATTGGTTAAATTTGTATTACAGCTGCCTGTGGAAAGGAATTTGGTGGGAAAGATTTAGTCATTTGTTAGGCGTGGGAGCAAGGTAAGGCAGTTCAGTTGGTCAAGGAGGATTTAGCTGTGAATACTATAGTTGCATGGATGACAAGGCTAAGTGAACTTACTAAATCTTGGTCAGTGGTTCATTGCTTTGAAGGGTTGGGGTAAGTTTGATAGTGTGAAGACTGACAGACATTGGCTTTTTTCAAGATAGGTTTTATTTCGAGGGTTGGCATTGGAAAATGGAGGTTCATGGGGTTACAGTTCATGTGACATTTATTTTATGGATGTATTTTAGTTATTCAGAAGGTGGTTTGTTGGTCAGCAAATGCTATGATGGTCAGTATATTTCCTTGCTATATTGGATAGTTAGTGTAATGGCAGGATTGCTATTAAATTGATTTTTGGAAAGGGAATCTCATTTTGGTCATTATTGTATACACTGGGTGGTAAAAATAGGGCTGCAGTTAGGCATGATGGTATGCAATTGCCATTGCGTGGTTTCACGTGGCATGAGGTTTAATGTTCTGGTGTTAAATTTGACAGGTAATGACCTGGGAATCATTACAATGTTAATATTGGTAGTTAGGATAAGTGAGAATTTAGTTAATATACAGAGGTTATACAAGGTTCTGGGTATTATTTTAGTATTGGAGATGGATCATTGATTTATTTCAGCCATTAAGGCAATTGGCTTTCGGTATTTATATGATAGGGCTTTGAGAGTTGATGACAGGGATTCACTTTGGTTTAGAGAGGATGGAGTACACAGAATGATGTTTGGCCTAACCCCTTTTTTATGTGTGGCTAGGTTGTTGAAAATTTTGGTAGGAGGGAGGGGTTCAGGCTGGTGAGCAGAGAAGAGGGGCAGGCTTGCCCTCTTCTGTTCCCACTCTGGTGTTGGATGTTCATTTCAATGAGTTGGCAAAGGAAGATGAGCAGTTGGACGCTGCTTGATAAGTAAAATGAATGAGCAGAGGTAAGGACACTACTTATTGAGTCAGGGTGAGCAAAGTCATGCTGCCCTAGTTACCAGGTATATGGATGTATATGCTGTGATTTATATCAGTTATATGGATGTGTATGCTGTGATTTATATCAGTTGTATGGATGTATATGCTGTGATTTATATCAGTTATATGGATGTATATGCTGTGATTTATATCAGTTATATGGATGTGTATGCTGTGATTTATATCAGTTATATGGATGTATATGCTCGTGATTTATATCAGTTATATGGATGTGTATGCTGTGATTTATATCAGTTATATGGATGTATATGCCGTGATTTATATCAGTTATATGGATGTATATGCCGTGATTAATATCACTTATATGGATGTATATGCCGTGATTTATATCAGTTATATGGATGTATATGCTGTGATTTATATCAGTTATATGGATGTATATGCTGTGATTTATATCAGTTATATGGATGTGTATGCTGTGATTTATATCAGTTATATGGATGTATATGCTGTGATTTATATCAGTTATATGGATGTATATGCTGTGATTTATATCAGTTATATGGATGTGTATGCTGTGATTTATATCAGTTATATGGATGTGTATGCTGTGATTTATATCAGTTATATGGATGTATATGCTGTGATTTATATCAGTTATATGGATGTATATGCTGTGATTTATATCAGTTATATGGATGTATATGCTGTGATTTATATCAGTTATATGGATGTATATGCTGTGATTTATATCAGTTGTATGGATGTATATGCTGTGATTTATATCAGTTATATGGATGTATATGCTGTGATTTATATCAGTTATATGGATGTGTATGCTGTGACAAATAATATTGGTTAATAAAGTTATGTTTATGGAAATTTAATAAAGGTTGTCAAACGTCATTCGGTGCGATGTGTGTTTATAGAAGGGGACAGAGAAAATAAGTTATACCACCAAAACGTACAGCTGTTTTAGGCTGTTTTAAAAAGTCCCAACATATTAGAAAATTGTTGCAGCATATATAGGTTTGCAGCCATTCATTGTTCCAGAAGGATTTGCATGAGTATTCTTTAGTAGGTCTTCATAGATTTTAGTTCAAAGAATCTAGTTAGGAATATTGGAGAAGTTAATTGTTGCCTGGCTTCTGTGGGTAGGTTATTCCAGCTTGCAAGACTAAATTTAGAGAACGCTTTTTTAATAATAGTTGTAATGAGTGGAGGCATTTTTAGAATTAGATTGTTTTAGTTTTTTGTGTCATAAGCAATAAGTTGTAAACATTACTATAAGTTTGAGTGATGTGTGTTGTTTGACTTGTTTGTAAAGGAATGTTGAGGGTAGTTGTACAGCCCTACCTGTGTTCGGTAACCAGCTGTTTTTGAAGAAGCAAGCAAGATATACAAATTTACATTATTATTATTATTATTATTTTCAATGATAGTTTGAAGAAGGGCTGCATTTTGTAAAGAATGTAGTGCAGTGATTGGCAATACATACTCAAACTTGGGTAGTAGGATATTTTTATTTAATGGCTTTTTGGCTTCCAGTCACAGGATGCTGGAGAATCTCATAGGTACGTTTAAGTTGCTTTTGATATTTATGTATTACTTTAACAAATGCCTAAGAAATTAGATACTTAAGTGGAGTGGATTCCACTTAGAAATGAACACAGAGCACGTGTTTCCTTATATGTAATGGGGCAGTTAAGCTCAAAATAATGACAAAAGATTTCACCAAGAAAAGTATAGAAAAGGGGGTTGAAATTGGTATGAAAGATAAAGGATACATAAGATCATCACAAACCAAATTATTTATTCTCACAAAATAAGAAATTTCTCTTGGAAAAGGAAACTGTAGCCTGGGATATTTTCCTGTTAACTAGCTAATATTATAGCAAAAATGATCTACTGAGACTTGACAGTGATGTGTATTCTGATTATAGGACAGGTAGTTTATAGCAGCTTGGTTATATTTTGTCTGCAGAGTGTTCCTAATGTCTGTGGCATCAGTTATGCCAGTATAGAAGATGAGCCTGCTATTATCATATGCACATTTATTAGTAACAGTTTCAAACTTAACATTCAGACGTACCTGAAAGGGATGAATCCACACCATTGACATTTCCCCTTACTTTAAATTGCCTTTCCTTGACATCCATACAGCAGCAAGAGACAAATACAATGAAAGAATGTTAAATATGTATAGTTAATAGTCCCCTTTTCACATTTCTGTAGTCAGAGATCATCATTTACATAATCATAGGTAAAAGCTGTACTCCATATCATACTATTTAAATAATCTTACACAGTGTTAACACAGCCTCATTTTTTCTTGAGTCTGTGTAATCATTGACTAAATATAAAGGAATCTCAGTATCAAGCTTTTATTTTCAACTATGTAAAAAATGACCTCCTGATCATTGACTGCATGTATGGAACCCTCTGATTCTGCTAAGCATCTTTTTGCTATTTTTGGAGTTCTGTGAAATCTCACATTAATCTTTTTGATATGCATCGCATCAGCTTTGGCTTTATAAGTTTGCTTTTTTGCTGAAGTCATATAGTAGGGAGAGAGCAGGAAGAGAAGTAACTACATCTAAGCCATGTTTCCTACATAGATCACTAATTCAACTACAGTGCAAATAAAAGATCTGTTAAGAACTGTCTCATTAAAAGTCTAAGTACAAACTGGTAGTTAAAAATTACCAAATTCTCAGCAGAGCTAGAAACTGTGGTTTGGAACTACAGCTTGAGTTTGACAATATCAGCTAAATCGTCTCCTGTTTCAACCTAGTATTTAGATGCACCTGTGCCTAAGGGATTGTCACTACCAAATATAAAAAGAAGTAATTGGACTGATGCTGTCACTTGGTATGATAGCGAGACAAAATAATAATAAAGAAATGGAGATCAGTGTAGTCACAGTATAGAGAGTTAGGCCTACATTAAATTTTCCCCTCAAGCCGATGCACTTTGTGTGCTTATTTATTTATTTTTTTTGCAACCATTTTTACCCCTGCTGCCTGCCAATCATTAGCCCCCACCTAGCCAAAGGACTATTCATTCCCCATCATTAGGGCAAGAGTCAGCTGGAAGAAGACCATTATTTAAGTAGACATCAGGGATAGTTCATCTTCTTGTTGGTGACTTATCTCCCTGCATGCACTTGGCAAGTGCTAGGGAAGATGGTCAAGAAATGCAATGATTGAGGAAGCCATCTTCTCACATCTGCAAGGACTGTTCCCTCCAAGCAGCCCTGCCCTTCCCCCGGAAACATGAGTGGTGGTCTCCCCACTGATGCCTTGTGCCTCCAAGCATACATGACCCACCCCATCCCTCAGGAGATTTGAATAGGCAATGCCCCTTTACTCCTCCCCCTACCTGCACAGTTTCTCCACTTTCAGGTCTACTATATGAACCCAAGTCACCTGGGTGACAGTAAGGGCTCCATCTCTCTGTGGCATATAGCTAGTTCTGTGTGCCCATAAAAATCACCTCATTCAGCAAAAGCCTTGAATGTAAGATGAAAGTATGCTAATATAACTGTACCCATCAGACCATTTCATACTAAATACTTCATCCTTAGATTTTCAGGGTCTACATATTAGTTTCCTCTCAAGTGTTTGACAGTGCTCTGTACAGACTTAGACTCCTTGAGTGACATTTTTCCTGTAAAAGGAATATATAAGGAAACAGCTCCAGTACTTAGTAATAATGACCATCCCTCCTGGCATGTCTAAAGGTCAGTTCCCTGTGCTTTCTCCTATTAATCTGGTGAACTTGGGCATTCTGAGGCAGTGTAGCAACTGCCTCATGTACACAGACAACCCTCTCCTCTTACCTCCCAACACTCAGACTTGTGAGAGATGCACTTATATATCCAAATTGGAAGCCATGCACTCTCAAGCCAAGACCAGAATAGCTGATCAAGAGAAGGTCAACACCTACACCACACCACATGCAACACATAGCCCTCCAGAACACCCACCATCACAGCTCTCACATAAAAACACAAACCACACACCCACCTTCATGGAGGCTCTCAATAGAAATCTACCCAAACAGTAGAGACCTCCAAGGCAGAAATGCACTCCACCACCACAACACAGCACAAAACACAAGACACATAGCTCACCTACACAGTGTGCCCCGCAACCTAAGCCCCTAAGGCAAAACAGCTTGCCAAATACACTAATCATAGGTGACTCTATAGTGAGGCACACTGATGTCCCACTCACTGGGTTGAATAAGGAGAAGGTAACAGTCAGCTGTCTATCAGGTGCCAGAATCCAACACATAACACACACACTCAGGTCACTCCCCAGCAAGTACAAGTATGACTCTTCCACTGTCCATGTGGGTGTGAATGACCTGAGATGCATTTCCCTGGACTACATGGAAAGATACATGGAGGAGCTCTCGGATTATGTGGCCCAGGCAGGTATGACCCTAGCCCTGAGTAGCATCCTACCATCACCCAGAATGATACTGCAGTACAAGCAGAAAATGATTGACCTCAACAATTGGCTATGTTTCTGGTGTCATTCTAAGGGGAATCCAGTATCTGTCTGCTTGAGATGACATGATTAACAGACCTTGATGCTTTGCCAGAGATGGCCTGCATCTGTCACCTCTGGGTTTCCGGATACTAGCTAAGGCTCTTGCCACCCTTATAGTGCCTTTGTTAGGTGATGTTCCAAAGACCAAATTACCACTGTAACAGCTATAAATAAATGCAATCTGAGGGTCATGCTGCTCAGTGCTAAAAGTCTAAATCTCAAGATGCACTTGCTCAAAGCACTCCTCAAAATGGAAAACATTGACATTTGTGCTGTACCAGATACCTGGTTTAAAGCAGCAGAAAGCACCCCTAGGCTACCAGGCTATAACTCAATCCACACCTTTCAGCCCCAGAACATGGACAGAAGCTCCAAAGCCAGTGGTGTTTCCATATTCATAAAGGCTATGCACACCTCCAGACTTGTAGCCTGGCATAAAGCATCTGAGATACTTCAGGTATAACTAACATTGGGTAAGATGGCGATTCAGGTCATAGCCTGCTAAAGGTCCCCAACCATGTCCCAAGACTCACACTCTCATACTAGGTGACTTCAACCACCCCTCCATCAACTGGGAAAACTATTCATGCACCAATACACTGGCCCAACGCTTCCTGGAATTCATCACTTCCAATGCCCTGGTCCAGCTCATTCTTACCCCCACTAGAGAAAGCAACATCCTTGATCTGGTTATTACAAACATAGGCAACTGTTGCTCTACACCAATAGTCAATTCCTCCCTGGTTAGATCTGACCACAAACTAATCACCATGGAAATCCACATCTTAGCCACACCGCCCACATAGGTAACCACCATGAAAAACTTCTCCAAAGCTGACTTTGGCCTCCTAAAAACAGAGGTAGCTAACTTCACGGCACCCATGTCAATGGAAAATAGATGCATGACTGCCGAATCATACACCAATGAACTGTACGAACATGTTCATAAATGCATGGAACTAGCCATACCCAACAGAACCAAGATGCTCTCCTCCAAAAAAAGGAAGCCAATCTGGTGGTCCCCTGCCATTAATAAACTCTACAACAGAAGGAAGAAACTGTTGTAGAAAAAGGTGAAGTCCCAAGACTGGAAAAACTCCCTTATTAGCCTCAACAAAAAGCTAAGATACCTCATCAAAACCTCTAAAGCCAGCTATGAAGGCAGAATTGTGACAGACACTAAAAACAACCACAAAGCCTTCTATAGTTATATCAAGAATCTCCATGGCAATACCCAGGTTTGCTCTACGTTACTGCACAATGGTAACAGCTATACTGAGCTAACAGATATTGCCAACATACTGGCCGACAGATTCAGTGCCAACTTTACCCCCCCCCCCAAAGGACCAATCACAATACTGGAGGAATGCCAAGCACCCAGCATTACTGCAGCACAGGTGAAAGCTGAATTGTCCAACGACAAGAATACAGCTTCCATGGGACCCGACAATATCTCTGGATGTGTTCTACATGAACTACAAAGTGAACTGGCACCACAACTGTGTGCCCTGTTCAATTACAGCCTCACCTCAGGCTTTGTCCATACCGAATGGTGCACTGCTACAGTCATCCCTTTCCATAATGGGAGAGTGACTACAGATCCTGGGATTTTTCATCCCATTAGCCTGACAAGTCTGATATGTAAGGCTATGAAGCACATCATCATGGACTTAATTAACAAGGATCTAGGGAATCTCTAAACTCTAGATCCCACACAATTTGGTTTTGTGAAAGGTAAATCATGCCTGCTCAACCTGGTTGACTTCTTTATTAGTCACCAGATCTGTGGATGAGGACAAGGCAGTTCATACAGCCTACCTCAATCTGGCTAAGGCCTTTGATACCATTCCCCACTCAGGAATTATTGATAAACTCACCAAACTAGGCATCAACCCCTATATCACTAGGTGGGTTGCAAATTGGCTCACAGACAGAACCCACAGTGTGAAAGTACCAGACTCCAAGTCGGAGTGCCGATCAGTCATGAGTGGAGTCCCACAGGGATCGGTCCTGGGTTCTCTCCTGTTTGGCGTCTACTTCTCAGAAGTCTAGGCCAACACAGCGGAACTCTGGCTGACCAGGTTCACAGACGACTGCAAGCTGGGAGCAATTATTAACTCCCCAAGTGATGCAGACATCCTACAGAAAGGCCTCACTGAGACCAATGACTGGTGTCGAAACCATGGCCTTAAGCTTAATGCCAAGAAATACGTTGCCATCCCCTTTAGGAAAAACTCAGTTCCCACTAACTACCACATCGATGGGAGCTCACGGAACACTGATGGCGTTATAAGAGATCTGAAGACACATGTTGACAGCAAACTCTCCTTCAACCACCACTCAGAAAGTCCTTCTATGTGGCACATCTCATTCCAAGGGTTTTGCATCCAGGACGAAAGAGGTCATCATCTCTCTCTACTCTTCCCTCATTAGGCCAACCATTATGTATAATGCCCCATTTTGCATGTACCTCACTAGACATATGCAACAGTTGGAAAGGCCACAAAACTACCCCATGAAGATGATCCTAGGCCTTAAACGCATGTCCTACACGGACAAACTCTAAAAACTCCAGCTATTCTCTGTCTCATATTGTCTACTAAGAGGTGATCTCCTCTTGACTTACAAAGTCATGTCTGACCCAGCTCTGTTAGAAATGCCACATCTAAAGAAATCCCAATCCCTCTGCACCACTTACTCCAGAGACCTCAATCCCATTACCACAATCAACAGAACATGGTAGAGGGACAGATTGATGACCCAGAGACTGCCCATGCTCTGGAATAGACTTCCCATACATGTCAAGCAGAGCACCTCACTGGCCCTCTTCAAGAGAAATCTTGATGAGTGGATGGAAAATAGAAAGTTCACCCCGGAGATCACTCCAGTGGCTCTGCTTGATAGGGGCACTGGGAACTAACGTCAGGCGGCACAATGACAGGGCACTTCTATGGGCTAGGTTTATAAAAATTCCAGGGCCATTGGTCTAGTACACACATATGAACCTATACTTGTAGTATAACAAATGAATTAATAGCAACTTAGAGTGATGGAGGTATAACAGCACTACAGGAAAGGTCAAGGAATAATAAAAATCATACTATGTTTAATGTGGTTGTAAGTGAGACGGAGGTACCACTTCTTTTGTTTCATTTTTAAGAATATCTGTGCCACTGAGACAGCACAGTGAACATTTAATTATGGGTAGATGACACTGCAGTCTGATATCTGTGTGAGTAAGAGATTTTAGGGTCAGAAGCCAGCATCTCCTTCTCCCATAGTGATGCAGTACATTATGCAAACTACACATGGCACTGAAAAAGCATGCTGTTAGTTCACTCCTATTCTTATACTGTGGGAAATACTAATCTGGACCTACCCATCAGAGGAAATATTCAGATGGACATTGCTAAATATTACAACAAGCTAATAAACTAATAAATATGTTAACAAAGCCATAGCCATCTGGCCCCAGATGACCACTTTGTACTTTTTTAGATATAGCCAGATCATTCATTTTATTTTCTGTACTAATTGATGCCTTTGAGAAAATTCTAGAAACTTTAGGAAGCACATAACATTTGTAAGTTATTCTGTATATCCACGGATAATTCAACCAGTTTTGCAGTTCTGGAGTACTTGTGTACAATTTAGCTATTACCACATAACTACAGTTTCTTAATAAAAAGTATGAAATACAGATACTAATGCAGTTTTCTTAAGGAATGTTCAACTGCTTAATAGAAAATGGGTGAATTTTCCTTGTTATGATTAATTTTACTTTAATGTGAATCATATTCTTTATCGCCTGCTGTGTTTTTATGGCTTTGACTTTTTATTACTGATACAGGAAGAATGTCTAATTTATCTGCATTCAGTGTTGCTCTAGATCAGCAGTCTGAAGCAAACACGCATCATACTACTTTCACTATCTGAAAAGCATTTAGCAAAACAAGAACTGCTGCCTGTATGCCTACAGCAATTAGGCTTGCATCCCAAACCACCACTCTACACTGTCTGTACTGGCTGTATGCCAGTGTGTCACTCTGTCCCCCTTAAGACTTCTGAATTATTATCTTTTATCTTGCAACCTTGTCACAGCAGCATTGCAAAAATATTCTTTTGACTAGTCTTTTTTTACTTAGAAAACAAAAACTTGATAACACAGCTCATGCACTGTAGAAGTATATGGCATAAAACCATACAGGCATTAAAGCACCCTGTACTACTGGTAAGCATGTTTTTAAATGAAAGTAATAAGCAATACTGTGTTCCTGTTATAGTGGCAGATGGAAGATTATTTGTGTTACATTCTCGTTTAATTCTGCTGTGGTTACATAAAATTTGTTTAAGCATGGGTGTCTGCTTTCATGTCCGCTGTGGGAATATTGGCAAGAATTAATGTCTTTTCCACAGCCAATCAGTATCTGAGAAGAGGCCAAGTGATTTAAATTCAAAGTTGTTGGCTGTAACAAACACATCTAGTATCTATAATCAGTTGTATGCATTTCTAGCTTTGTGGGTTTTTTTTTTTTTTTTTTATAGTAGGTGGGGGTGTGTGTGTGTGTGTTGAAAAATTAAATTTTGAGCTGGCTTTGCTAGTCCGATTGCACAAAAAAAACTCTTACTTTATTTACTCCCCAGCTATTTTACTTATTTACTTTGTTCCATAGACCAGCCACAAGCCAGGTTGTCTTTTTTTCTCAGCCATAACTTGGGCCAGTAAGTGGTTAAAACATCATTCCAGTTCCAAACAATTAGTGCAGCACCTTAAAGGGCGGCCATGGTGGTGCAGCTGTTAGCGTTGCTCCTCACAGCAAGAGGTTCTCCGGTTCGATCCTCAGCTGGGGTGCCTTCTGTGCGGAGTCTGCATGTCCTCCCTGTGGTCGTGTGGGTTTCCTCCGGGTGCTCTGGTTTCCTCCCACATCCCAAAGACATGCTGTAGGTGGATTGGACACTCCAAATTGGCCCTAGGTGTGAGTATGTGCATGTGTCTGCCTTCTGTGGAAGGTTGGGCACCGGGCTGGCAACTCGACACTGTAAAACTCCACTGCCAATCATGAGCGGACAGATGATCCGCTGTGGCGACCCCTAACCGGGAAAAGACGAAAGAAGAAGAAGAAGAAGAAGAGGAGAGCAGCACCTGAAAGCATTCAGTACGATCATTGGAAGTTTAAATAAATGACACAAAAGTATGGTACTGCAAAACATTTATTATAATAATTTTTAATAAAGGTTTGGTAGGTTTGTAGTTTGTAGTTTATTCTTTTGGTTTCCCTGAGATCACAAGGGCATGATGCAAATTGAATGGAGTCCACTGAGAGGTGGAAAAAATATTTGCAGGACTTGCCGTTCAAACTTACCACAAAATATGCTGACTATGATATATGCCTAGGTAAATTTACATTTTTACAGACACTCGTATACATTTATTAAATATCCTTACAGCAGAAACAAAATTAAGGTGATATTTCCATGATTTGTAAATGCTGCTTTGTGTTATTGGGCTGCTCTTTATCAAAATATGAGCATTTATAATCATTACCAAATATTTTAATGCTGTCCAGATCGAACATCCAATATCCTGACACCAATTAGTCAGAACAAACAGGAGGTTGACAGGTGTGCAAGATCAACAATCTCAAGTAGGGGAATGCCTCCTTTCCCTGGGGATTGTGCAGTCTCAGAGTTAGTATAAATAATTAGCAGGGGGTGTTGGGGTGCAGGGGAATTGCCCCCCCTGCAACAACACTTTCCATTGGTTTAGTCCTTTCCGGGGTAATCCTTGGAGTATGTGCAGAACGTGTTGATCTTGATGTGTTTGCTGTTTTGACATTGATTTACTGTATGCTGGGGTATTGGACATTTGATCCAATGCCCCACACACACACTCTCTCTATACACACACACACACACACACACACACACACACACACACACATATATATATATATATATATATATATATATATACATATACATATACACACACACACACACACACACACACACACACATATATATATATATATATATATATATATATATATATATATATACACACACACACATACACACACACACACACACACACACACACACACACACACACACACACACACACACACACACACATATATATACACACACACACACACACACACACACACACACACACACACACACACACACACACACACACACACACACTCACACTTGCATTTTCCGCTTTTGATCATTAAATACTTACAATGATTCAGAGCTTTGCTTCCAAGGGTGAACACTATGAGGAGTGTTGTAGTTTAAAATGTGTTGCTCTTGCTGGTCTGGGTAGCAGTTTTACCTTTACCTTATAAGATAGTTAAGATTCCTTTATTATCATTGCACAAGTACAATGAAATTTGTAGCAATCCTCCTAAGGCGCATTCTCATATAATGAACATGAATAAATAAGAGGATACAATACAATACCAAACAATACAATATAATGCAATGCAATGCAGTAAACAACTAAGTTATTGCACTTGGATATATTGCACATGAAAGGAATAAAGTAAGATGCACAAAAATGTAAACATATACCTTATAGTGCAAATGGCTATTATCTGTACTCAGTGTGAGTTTTAACATTTTTCAGTTCATGCATGGCCCCGGGATAGAAACTGTCCTTAAGTCTATTTATCCAATAGACCTGAACCATCTGCCAGAAGGTGGCAGCTGAATTTATTTATTTATTGTATTCATTTTTTATTTTATTTAACATTTGTTTACCAGGAAAGTCCAACTTGGAATGAAGCCAATTTTCAGTGGAGACCTGGGGAGAAACATTCCAGACTAAAGCAGGTGATGTCCAGCATGAGAAGGGTTTTTCAAGATGTTGGTTGCCCTGCTGAGAGAATAAGAGCTGTAGAGTTCCTCCAAAGAGGGCAGTGAGCAGCTAGTGATTTTCTGGGCAGAGTTAATGATCCTTTGAAGGGCCTTCCTGTCTGTTGCTGAGCTGTTGGCATAACATGTGGAAATGCAGTATGTCAACTCACTTTCAATAAAGCAGTGGTAAAAAAGACACCAGTAGCTTCTCCTGCAAATTGTTTTTCCTGAGGATCCACAGAAAATGGAGTCTCTGTTATTCCTTCTTGACTGCCTCCATGGTGTTTATGGACCAAGAGAGATCTTCTGCCACATGTACACTTAGAAACTTGAAGGCAAGAATGCTTTCCACACAGTCTCCATTGACATGCATTCAGCTGTGATTTGCTTTGTGCCTCCAGAAATCTATTATGAGTTATTTTATTTTGGCTGAGTTCAGAGCAAAGTTGTTCTCAGTATACCATGCAACCAGTCTTTGAAATTGACCTCGATATGCTGTCTAATCTCCTCCTGAAATAATTCCACCTACTGTGGTGTCATCCACAAACTGAATAATGATATTAGTAGAATGAGAGGGGACACAGTTGTGGGTGTAAAGAGCATACAGAAGTGAGCTCATCACACAGCCTTGTGGGACACCAGTGTTTAGCCTGAGAGTGGAGGAGAGGTATGGGCCTTTTCTAACCATCTGAGGATGGTTAGTCAAACAGTCTTTAATTCAATGGCACATAGGTCCTGAAAGTCCTAGGCCAGAGAGTTTAGTTACCAGTTTATCCAAGATAACTGTGTTAAAACCTGTGCTAAAGTCTACAAAGAGGATTCTTACATAGCTCCTCTGCTGCTCAAGATGACAAAGTGCAGTGTGTAAGGCAGTGGAGATGGCATCTTCCATAGACCTGTTTGCTCTGTAAGCATACTGGTGTGTATCGGAGATAGCTGGGAGGCTGTCCTTGATATGCTGCAGAACCAGTTGTTCAAAAACTTCATGATGACTGGAGTAAGTGCCACTGGACGGTAGTCTGTGAGACTACTGATGACAGGTTTTCTTGGCAGTGGAATGATTGTAGTTGACTTCAAACAAGATGGAATAGTAGACTTAGACAGAGACTGGTTGAAGATGTTTGTGAAGACCCCACAGAGCTGGTCCATACATTCTTTCAGCACCTATCCCATCACTCCATCAAGACCAGCAGCCTTTCTTGGATTAACCGTTTTGAACACACGTCTTACATCATGCTTTTGTACTGTAAAAGTATGGTTGCCAGAGGCTGGTAGAGATGATGTGAGACTGCTGTGGCCTATCTGCTGGTACCTAGGCATGACTGTCTTTGCTGTTTCCACCTGAAAACAGGGGAATAAATAATTAAGTTCCTCTACCATTGAAGCATCGTTGTCAACAACCATATGGTTATTGGTTTTATGATTGGTGATGTTCTGAATACCTTGCCATAGTTGCTGTGGGACTTGTTGGTGTAGTGGTCCTCTATATTCCTTTTATAGGCTGCTTTAGCATCTCTGATGACTTTCTTTAGGTTGGGTCTAGCCACACTGTAATGAACTCTGTTGTCAGACCTGAAGGCTTATTGTGGTGCTTGAGAAGAGATCTGACTTGCTTTGTCATCCAGGGCTTTTGATTAGGGTACACGTGAATGTTCTTGCAGACAGTGACAGTAGTCTTTCAGATCCTCATCCTCAAAAATGTCCCAGTTCTTTCAAAGCAGTCCTGTAGCTGCAAGAGTGCACTTTCCGGACATATTTTAATAATCTTTGTAGTAATCTGGTCTTTTCTCCTAACAATGCAGTGTAGTACAGTAATGAAGTCTGGGACTGCCCTAGCTAAAGGTTGGCAATGTCTGGACTAGCCCTGGTCTCGTAAGTCAGGGATTATGAGTTCAAATGTCATCAGCCTGTTTGACTTATCAGTTGACTTTATTGCCATTGGGTAAAATCTTACTGTTGCCCATATTATTGGTCCTTGTGGCCTCTTTTATTGTTGGTCCATTTTACCATTCTGGACCTTTGACTGAGTAAGATGTAACTTATGGGGTTTATGTATTGTCCTTCTGCACATCAGTTTTTGTCACTGCTACCATTGGTTGAATTGCCGCACATCAGTTTTTGTTACTGCTACCATTGGTTGAATTGCCGCACATCAGTTTTTGTTACTGCTACCATTGGTTGAATTGCTGCACATCAGTTTTTGTTACTGCTACCATTGGTTGAATTTCCGCACATCAGTTTTTGTTACTGCTACCACTGGTTGAATTGCTGCACATCAGTTTTTGTTACTGCTACCATTGGTTGAATTGCTGCACATCAGTTTTTGTCACTGCTACCATTGGTTGAATTGCCGCACATCAGTTTTTGTTACTGCTACCACTGGTTGAATTGCCGCACATCAGTTTTTGTTACTGCTACCATTGGTTGAATTGCTGCACATCAGTTTTTGTTACTGCTACCATTGGTTGAATTGCCAAAGTTGCTGTTCTCATTAGTTATCATATGTATCATCATCATTGCTGATATTACCGCTAGTAGATTTTTAATAGGGTGCATGTACTCCTTATTTGAATATTAGCTTTGATTTGTTATTTTTGAGGGGTGTGTGTTTTTGGAAGCCTATTTTAAGCTTACTGTGTTAGTAGCTAGCGGTTCTGAAGATATCAAATTAATAGAAGAAAGCGCTCAACCGTTTAGCTTTTATTTGGTGGCATTTTTGAAAGGGTTTTACCAAGTTTTCAGTGGAATTAGAGGGACTTGTGTATGTGGACCCCATTTGCCATGTACAGCATATAAGCTACTAAACAACAGATGTAAGTTGATGGGCTGAAAGTAGAAAAAAAGATTGGCAGGATAGAAAAGGCTGATAATGATGAAACACCTCAGTTTTCAGAGGTGTAGTAGAATATCAAATTCTCCAAGTTAGGCAAAGGAAACAAACTGATAAGAGGTCTTGGCTTTTAAACACCTGAGTGAATGTATCAGCTGTGAGTAGGATGGGAGGAATCCTCAGGCTTGTCTTTTGTAGGGTTCTAGGGTGCTGGTTTCCAAACTGGGTGTTGTGACATGTAGGAGTGCCTTGACACAGCATGTGAGGTATCACAAAGAGGTACTCTAGGCAGTTTATAATTATTGTTTCATGCAGGTACTCTAGGCAGTTTTCTGAAAGACATGCTGTTAAGTGTAAGAGACTTAGTTCGATATAAGGCCTATCTATAAACAGGTTTACACTGTGGACAAAATTTACAAAACACCTGCTCTAGCCTGCTCTAAGTGGTCAGTTACACTGAGAGCAAGTCTTTTGGAACCAGGCCCATAGTCTCTTGCTAAAATTAAGGTCTGAAAATCTGCAAAGAGATTAATCAAAGATTAAGGCAGAAATGGTGATGATCTTAATTTCTAATGTTTAAATTTGTATCTTTTCTAGTTAGCTAGATGTATAAATAATTGAAATTATTTTAGCTGAAGATATTGGCTTATACTAGGTATAATTTATAATGGGTAACATTTCCAAATAAGATGTGCAGTAATTGTCACAAATGTCAAACAACCTTAATTATTACCCCAACCCCCCCCCCCCACACACACACACAAACTGAACATACATGTACTGACCACAGGTGTCCTAATATTCACCAAATTTCATTACTGCTCTGTTGCTTCCCTTTGCTGGTTGAACAAATTTTTAGCACCCTCACTTTTCTGTATGTGTGTATGTGTGAGGGGTGGGGCACATCGTTTTTTTTGTTTTGTGTATATGTGCCATGCCTTAAAAAAGTATGTTTTAAGGCATGACACACAAAACACACACACACACACACACACACTCGTGTGTCTGTGTGTGTGTGTGTGTGTGTGTGTGTGTGTGTGTGTGTGTGTGTGTGTGTGTGTGTGTGTTTCTGTGTGTTTATGTGTACGTGTGCATGCACAGTTACCCTTGTACAGAAGCATAACTACTGCTCAGATTCTCTAAATGTTTCAGTTCATTAACTTTGCTGATGTAGTCGCTGCTTCTAATTGATTAGTTTGGTCTGTCTGAACACACGCATCCATATGGAATGACTAACTTGTCATATAGTGACTTTTTTTTTCTTTTTTTGTGAATCATTACGTTTTTTCTGTTGAGATTGTTGCTTGCTGCATGACAGGAATATGCAGTTAGTATTTATTTTTTAAATATTCTACACTCTTCAAATTTTACTGTTACTTGGACTAATTGCTGATAGACTGATGTTATGCACCTCTGCACACAAATGTGTTAGCTTTATGAATAAAGAGGAATTAGCTTGTTTATACATTTTAACAGCAGGCAGTTGCATACTTTAATAACAAATTTCTTGAGATCCTAGATTTGCATGCACCTGCTCGTTCAAAGAAAACAAAAGCAAAAACTGCACCATGGCTTTCTAAAGAGGCTAGACTCAAAATTATCCGTAGAAACAAATTATGGGCTTTATGGCGTTCTACTAAAGAGCCCCAAGATCAAATTAAATATAGGCAATCTAGGAACGAAACCAAAAAATCTATTTTACAAGACAAAAAACAATACTACTGCAACTTATAGACAGCAAATCAAAACAACCCTCAGAAGTTTTGGGCAGGATTGAATAATCTACTTCATCCTGGACAAACTTCTACCCCAATCCCTGCTGATACTATTGATAAACCCCCCGAGGATGTTTCAGATAGTTTTAACCAATTCTTTACTGAGACAATTCAAGCCCTAGCAAGCCAACTACCTCCTAGCTCCCCTGGTCCTGAAAGTACCACCCCTAGAAACCTACTCGCGTTCAGCTTCCAGTCAGTAGCCACGTCACTTATCCGTACCCTGATCAGAAAATGAAAACACACCACAGTCTCTGCTGATCATCTCCCCGCCTAGTACCTTCAAAAATCAGCTGATGCTATTGCCTACCCAGTATCAATACTAATGAATCGAACTATAACAGAAGCTAGAATTCCCACCATCTGGAAAATATCCTATATAATCCCACTTCATAAAGGAAGCAGCTCTACTGAATTCTCCAATTATAGACCAATAGCCATACTCTCTCCACTTGCAAAGATTATGGAAAAATATATTCACAGGCAACTCATGCACCACCTAATCCAGAATCACCTCATGGCAGATACCCAACACGGCTTCTGTCCACACCACAGCACTGCTTCAGCCCTACTAGCTTTCACCAACACCATAAACCATAATCGCAACAACAATCACATATCCTCCGCCATCTTCTTGGATCTTTCCAAGGCATTCAACATGGTTGACCACCAACTTCTAATACACACCCTGCAAACATTCTGTCTAGATACTAAGGCCCTTCAATAGTTTACATCCTACCTGAATGGGAGACAGCAGGCTGTTCTTCGGCAGAACAAACTCTAACCTACTACCCAACACCCTTGGAGTACCACAAGGCTCTATACCCAGGCCCCTGCTGTTTTCCATCTTCATTAACGACCTGTATACTGTCATCCCAAAAGTCAGCTGTATCCAATACGCTGATGACTCCACCCTGATCTGCTCTGGCACATCTCCAACAGACTTATGGTCTGCTACCCAGTCCACCTTTAACACAATAGAAAACTGTCTTTCTCAATATCGTTTGATACTAGATCCTCTACAAAACCACTAGGTGTCATTATAGATAATCTAAAATTCGACATACATGTAAACCAATCGATCAAAACCATCAATAAAAAACTAGGATCACTTTACAGAATAAAAGCCTTCCTAACGTCTCCAGCTAAAATTGCCATAGCTCTCTCTCACCTTCTCTCAACACTTCTGTACGCATTCCCTATATTCTCTAATATAAACAAGACTGTACTTAACAAACTCTCAACCTGCTATAACCACATTGCCAGGTTTGCCACTGGGCTGCCTTTTAGGGCACATCATTGCATCAATCTTAACCAGCTTGGGTGGCTTGAACTACCCAGTCTAATTCAGTATAACCAACTGATCATGGCTTATAAAATCCTTTATAATCCGGATAACACTCCTGTACTTAAAAATCTCATCACCCCCATCACAATCCGCAACTTTTTGATCCTCCAACAGACTACTAATTCAGACAAGCAAAATTAATGCAGCTGGTGACTCTCTCTTTGCAAACTCTGTAGGCAGATTCTGGAACTCACTTCCAGCTGACATTACTTTACTCTCCTCCCTAGGTCAATTTAAAAAGTAGACTCAAACATCTGGCACTAAACTGGCTATGTCATTGTATCAAGCCTGGCTAATTCTCTTATAGATTGTGTAAAATTTATTAATCAGCTACTGTTTAATTTACCCCTGGCTTTCACCAGGGTTTAACTCTAACCTGTGGAATATGTTTATTATTGTTTACTTATGTGCTCTTTGTCAACATTATACTTGTAAGATGTTTTTAATGTTTCTGTTTACCTTGGAGCTTTTCTCCCTGGGCCTCTGCTGAAAATGGACATGCATCCAGTCAGACTATCCCGGTCAACAAATGTAAAATAAATAAATAAAACAGTGAAAATAATAGACTTCAAGGCTGTTGTCAGTCATTTCATCACATGAAAAACTAAAAAATAAAATGTGTCAAAATCTCATACAAATAAATTTCCAGGTACAGTTCAAAGGTATATCAGATACCTAAAGATGAGAATTTGTGTATTAATGCTTTAAAGAAGTAGTGATTGGCTTATGAAGAAGGATGTTTGTGCACTAAAACGACTTGGGCATTTATAAGGTATGCAATTCATGTACCACTAATGACTGAGACAGAAATTTCTTTGAAGCTTCAGATTATGTACCTGGTATTATTAAATCATTTTACAGTGCTAACCTGCAAAGTTTAAACATCTGTATTTTTCAAAAATGCCTTTCTGTCCTTTCTTGGAGTTTCTCTTGAAATGCTTGTCATTTTGATGTAGCAAGATTCATAAAACATGTTATTACTTTGTAAGTTAGTTATTCAGTTGGGGCAATGCATAACACGTTACATTATTATTAGATGTATTCGTTTACTAGAACACATATTGTTTTCCAAGAATCAGTGGTCTGATTAAGTAACTTGCTCTGACTGTATGTAGGTGGAAAACGAAGGAGTTCAAATTTGAAGCTATAGGGGATGCACTCTTCAGTTTGTAGCACTGGTGACATCCCGCATTCTAAAACACTAAAATGGATTTTGGATTAAAGACACTAAAGCATTGATTTAAAAATAGCATTGTCTGTTTTTGCCAGCAGTTCCATTATGAGTGCCCTACAGCATCACTGCATTATTATCTGCTGGTTAGTTAGTTGTAGTGCTAGTGACTCCTCTAGTATACTGCAGACACTATTGGATTCCTGCATCAAGCTGTCACATGTCACGCAGCTTGGCTGTTACTTTGCTTTACCCACCTTTATGAGCAGTGATCACTTACTCGTAGAACATAACCTTTCATAAGGAACAACATTAATGTTTTTTCTTGATTGTCTTTTGGTGATGCGGGGCTATTTGCATGCTTGCCCGTTTTATTTGTTTGCTTAATTTATTCATTGGTGGGATGTCACATTAAACTTTGGACATCTGTGACATGTGACTGTGTAAAAACTTTGGAAATCCCTGCCATAGATGGAGCAGAATGTAGATTATCATCCTCACTATGGGGAAGGATCCAGGAAAGGCCAAGGTCTGGGACTAATGGGAGCAGACTATGATAGGATGATGGGGTTTTAAAAAATGTGGATCTGGAAATTTAGAGAAAAAATAAAGGAGTATTTAAACTATAGAAATTCCTACAAGTGCTACCTGGAAAGGGCTGAAAAAGGGTTGTCAAGATGGAAGAAGAAAGACAAACAAATTGGTTGTTTGTTGCATGTAGCCATTAGCATTCTTCCTCATGGCTCTTGGCTCCCCAGCCTTATTCCTGGATGGGTGCCTTCTGTGCAGAGTTTAAATGGCCTGCAGATGACTGTGCTCTGTTTCTGTTCAAATTCACAAGGGATGCTGTTCGTATATTTGGGTGAGACAGAAGGGTCTCGAACCAAATCTGAGTTTGAGTACAAGCTCAGTAGCTCAGGCTCATATTCCAGATGGTTATTGACTCATTTTAGGTGAATTAGATCTTTGTTTGGAGATATTATCATTTAAAAAGGCCTGCAGTCTGCTTCCATCCAACTTGCCTGAAGATGGCTAGCTATGTTTAATGTGTTGCAAGAATAGAGCCTGCTCAAGATGAGGAAAGTCAGAGACATTTTTTTTTTGAATGAGGTATGTCCTGTCATTTTAAAAATGCAGTGAGCTTCTCATTTGACACTGCTTTAAGTATTCTATATTTTACATATTTATTTCCTGTTATGAGAAAGTCTCCCACATTTTTGACATTGTAAGTTGAAAGCTATGCACAAAATTCCTTGATTTTTAAAGCAATTTTTATAGCGATTGTGGTTGTGAATGTCAGTGAATGATAACAAGGGAAAATACAGTAAGTATGTGGCCATTACTTTTATGATGGCAGAGGGAAAAAGAAGGAGGCAATCTGTGTGAAAGTAAAAGGCAGTGAAATGGCCATTGATATATTCTGCCGTGTGTAGATGATGTTGATATGTGTGTGAATACAACTTTTTTTTATTTATGGACACTCCTTCATTCATACCACTGCCTCTGACATTCCAGAATGTCCCTAATTTTACCTCACATTTTTGGTTTAGTCCTCATAAAAATGTTTTTTTTTCTGACAAATCATTGAGGATTGCAGTTACTAACGACATATATTTGTGTTTCAGACATCATATCCTTCACAAAATGCATGTTAATGCACAATTTGTTATTCTGGCAGATTTTTATCCTAGCAGGTTTTAAGTACATAATCTTCAAACTGGTTCCTTGATTTTGGGCATTTGTTCTTTGTTTCTGATTGTTGACCTTCATTACAAGCTAAAATTAATGGTACAGAGAAGGGGCATATCTTTTGGGTGATAGCCAGGCTCGGTGTGCAGACACAGGACATTTGTACTAACTGCTGAATGATCATTGAGGTATGGAATGTCAGAGAAGGTGGCCAGTACATTTGTCTGTGAACTGCTAGTTAAAATATATGATTATTATGGTTATTACAATTTTTCACTTTCCTCATAACCAAACTTTTGTGGAAAGTGTCTTATGTTTTTTTGGGGTGTGGGTGGGGAGGCAGTTTGGCTTTGAGGAGGAAGCAACTGATTAAGTTGGTTATGGGGGGCAAAAATTGTGTGTGTGCTGTGTATGGGTGTGCATATCTGTCTCTCTCTCTCTCTCTCTCACTATAAATATACACAGATACACACACATGCATGCGTATGCATGCACTTATATATATGGCTTAGAAACAGTTGGTTGAACGACCAGCTACTTTGACATCTGTTTGGTAGACACCATTTATTTGATGCAGACAGACAAACACACACACACACACACACACACACACACACACACACACACACACACACACACACACACACTCATATACATAAGTCTATTATTTTTATCCAAGACATTTTTCACCTAATTAAGATAATCAAAAAATGAATCTAATTACTCATTTAATCGCCAATCGACTTAGTTGAATGACATTACATCTAAATCTTCATACACAGAAAGAATGTTTCTAAAATCTTTGTTTTAACCCCCACACTTCCTACTTAAATATAGTAACTCTACAGTTACACATCCAAGGAGAAAAGAGAAAACCCAACAGTGAATCACTACTGGAGTACAAACACAAACTTCTAGAGATATTGATACACCATGACAGTGGGCATTAGCCATGTACAAATTCTAGTTGACACTAATTTGTATTGTAAATCTGTTATCCAAAACCACACCAGTAGTGACATTCTCTTCATTATCAAATGTGATTCTGCCATTTGTGTTTTTGATGAAAAGTGTTTAGATCAATTGTGACACTTTTTTTTGTAGATGAAATGTTTTGTAGATCAAATGTCCTGTACCCATATCTATCTATCTATAAAAATTACATGTTTTTACATCACTGATCTTTCATCAATAGTAAATACGTCATAAAAGTTCATTGGTGATTACATTCATCAATAATATCAAAGTAAGGTGATTGCAAATGAAACAAATACGTTACATTTGCAATCACTTAAAATAAACAGAATCTTTGCTTTTACATAAAGACCCCACACACCCAAAAATTAGATAGAACAGTGGAGAAAGAGGATAGCTTCTAACAGTATATTACAGTCAGACTGTTGCAGCTTCACTGTAACAAAACTCACGCCAATGACAAAAATTGCTAAGAAAAAAAAGCACTACATGATGAATGCATGCTATGTCCAAATCTACTGTACCTATACATTTATAATTCTTGGAAATTTAGAATGGTCTTGAGGAGAGCTACTTTGGACAAAGTGCATCAAGCAGGCAGACGAGAAAGATTTGTACTCCATCTCTTCTGACTAGTTTGTTATATTACCTCAGCTTCATCAGGCTAGTTCAGGTTTCTGGTAAATTTCAGGTATTTCTGGAAATTTGGTAAAGTGGAGCAAAAGCATCCTACAAAAAAGTAAAAGAGAGATGTGTGCAAAAAGGGAAAACAGACTAAAGATGATCAAGTAGACTAAAAGTGCACTGTGAAGAATTGTGTTTTCAGCAAAGGTTACAGAATGGAAGAAACAATGTTCTTCACGATTTTAAAGAATAATCAAATATCAGAGAAATGAGGAACTTTAAGAGAGTGTTTGGTAAACACAGAATAATTCTAAGGGGATGCATAATAACAGGAAGTAATCTGGTTTATTAAAATATGCATCTTATCCAATAGGCAAGGATGTCAGCAAAGCAAGACATCAAGCTGATCTTCAAACATAAACAAAAATGTAATCAAGTTCAATGGACATCAAGCTAGGGTTATGAAATACAAAGACAGATTATTTCTGTAGTACATAAAATAATTCTTGTGGTTGAGAACTAATCAACTTTTTGTAAACTTTGACAAAACACTGACAGAGTGAGGGCTGATGTGCCATGTTTTTTGAAAAGATATTAAAATAAAGGCAGCACCTGAAAGTAATGACATAGGAATTATGGCTGGTACCAAACTAATTTCTGAGGGACATAAAAATCATGGCGGCACCTTGTCTGGCAGCAGCCTCTCTGGCTCCTGTTATGCACTTCTTGTTTTTGTGGTGTATCTTGTGATTTTTTTTTATGATGGTGAGTCCGTTTTTTGTGCAGATGTTGCAGCAGCGGTGTTTGTTGTGCCCGTTGGCATCCTCTTTGGAATTATTGCCTGTTTTTTGGTAACTTTGGAGTGGTGGAATTTGGCCCTGCAGTGGTGAGTTGAGCTGATGTGGAGTGCAGGAAGTGGAATTCATCAATTTATTGGGACCATTTTGATTTCATTGGATGTGTGTTAATTGGATTGGACCATGGGATGCAGCAGATGGTGTTGGAGAAATGGAAATGATGACAGTAATGGTCTGGATGGTGGTTTGTGAGGGTCAGAGGTGTCAGAAGGAAGGACTTGTGCTTGGATGTTGCTGGTGATGGTGTGGCCATTCAGGCCTACAGGTAGTGGCAGTTGCAAGGACTGCGGTCGGAAGGAAGTTGGAAGGAAGGACTTAGGCTTGGATGTTGCAGGTGATGGTATGCACATTAAGGCCTGCAGGTCGTGGTGATTGTAAGGTCTGTGGTGTCGAGATGATGGTCAGACAAAAGGACTGGGACTTGTATGTTGCTCGTAATGCATGGGAGATGGTGGCAGTGTAGAGGGTGATTGAAGTATTTCATTAATTGGACTCAGTTTTTAAAGCTTCTGGTCTTTGGTTGGCTCATTTTCACTGTTGTGTATGTTATTTTTGTTGCTTCTTGTTTATATGTTATGTTTTTTTTTTTGTACATGAGCTTGGAGGAATGAAATTTCATTCAGCTGTATACTTGTATATAGTTGAATGACAATAAAGCT